>NC_000083.6:61361987-61699487 GCF_000001635.26 Mus musculus
AAGGAAGGAAGGAAGGAAGGAAGGAAGGAAGAAAGAAAGAAAGAAAGAAAGAAAGAAAGAAAGAAAGAAAGAAAGAAAGAAAGAAAGAAAGAAAGATCAAACCCAGGGCTTAAACAGAATGCTTTGGCCTTCTCCGTGCCCTACATGAATAATTGTAAAATTTATTCTGAAAATTTAACTAGTAAGCAATTTAAGGATAGCCATATAGTTTTGGAACAACTGGACCAGAAAACAGTGTCAAAAACCATTTATACAGAATTAGGTGATCGTGATGAAGGGATGTTCTGTGCTCAGCATTTGTTTCACAACAATACACAGTCCCTTGAGTGAAGAAAACAAAACCAGAAAAAACCCACAAAACATCGAAGCAGACAACCTGATGTAAAGAATGCCCTGAGCCTGCTTGCTGTCTGACAGTCTTCATCAGTAGCTTTTAACTTAATTTCCATGTCAGAAGTCTTCATTATTTGTTACCTTGTAGTAGAATTTCCAACCATTAAAGCAAGAGCTTTTTAACAAACTGATTTCTTTAAGGACTGCCCTCTTCTAATCAAAATCCAGTGTTTGAATGGAATCTTCCATGCTGTATCATTGTGGCATTTCGTGGTGTAGACTCCATTGAGTTATAGCCAAATGCAGTGAATGAAAAGAATGATAGGAGGCAAACATGGAAACAATAGGCTGTCTTATCTAAGATGTTTTTATTTTCTTACACTGCGTGGTAAATGGGAATTGACTTGAGTGATGTAAACACATTCTTAGTGCTTTCATTAAAGTGAAATATCATAAAGTGCTTGTAAGTAAAACCATAATGAGTTTTTGCAATCAATCTTACCAGTTGTAATCAGCACATAAATTAAAAACTCATCTGAAGATTTTTTTTTCCTCCCCTCCTTTTTCTGTGGCAAATCAACATGAGTGGTAATGTCGCAAATTGGTTTTCCATGTTTTTGTATTCTGCACCAATGGAAATGTGTTCATTTGTGTCTGGCTTCTTTTACAAATGTATATATATGTGTGTGAGTGTGTCATAATTTTTCTTTATTTAGATTATTTATTCTCAGCATTGAACAAGATTTTTGCTATTACAAAGATTATTTTTATGAATATTATGGTTCATTGTGACTCAGTATTCTTTTAAGATTTAAAGTTGTATAATATGTGTGCATGTGTCTCTCTCTCTGTCTCTGTCTGTCTGTCTGCCTGTCTCTGTCTCTCTGTCTCTCTGTCTCTGTCTCTGTCTCTGTCTCTGTCTCTCTCTCTCTCTCTCTCTCTCTCTCTCTCTCTCTGTGTGTGTGTGTGTGTGTGTGTATGTGTGTGTGTGTGTGTGTGTGTGTGTGTGTGTGTGTGTGTGTGTGTGTGCTTAAGTGTATGAAAGACTTTTTAGGCTTCTGAGATTTTCCACTCAATGTGCCCATTGTAATTTCTTCAATATTCTTACCAAATTATAGACACCTTCAGTGCTTTTTTAGTTCAGCTATGTAGTAGAGAATGCAGTGTTTATACATTGTGGGAATTACTGGAGGTTTTTTCTTGTTTCATTTTTGTGTGGTTTTCACTTTGTTTCAGATTTCAAATCGCATTCCCTAACTAGCTAATTACAAATTGAATATGATTCTCTTAAGTTTATTGTAATAGTCATTTTGGGGAGTGTGTGTGTGTGTGTGTGTGTGTGTGTGTGTGTGTGTGTGTGTTAAGTATGTTATAATATTTTGAGCTTTTATATTTTGAGCTTTTATTTTGGGATACATTTATTAATGTTTAATTTCATATAATGAGAACAATCTATGTTGATTCATCATCCTTCACATCTCCCCTCAAACTCCTAGGTTTCCTATACACATATCCTTTTCTCCTCCTCTCAAATTTAGTAATTCTCATACATGTATTTTCAAATGTACTTCATCTACTGTAATCTACATATTCCAGAAAGTGTTGCCAATTAACCAAAGGCTATAAGGCTGACCACTGGAAGATAAGCAACTAGTGAACATTTCCTTGAAGAAAACTGTTCTTCCTTCCCAGCAGTTACTATGGAATGCCTTGAGTGCCTTAAATACAAGTAAGGTATCATGAGCTCTTTGCCCCCCATGTTACAGTGTTGACTGATTTGATCATGTGCAGCCACAGCTGTAATGTAGACATGATATTTCTTTTAACTTCAGAAGACTACATAGCTGCAGGCCTCCTATGATTGAAGGGTAGAGTTTTAATAGAAGTGAAAATAATAACAATAAGATGTTAGAAAGATACATAACTATATATAATAATTTGTCATTTAAAACATACACATCTAAAATTATTGGATAGCTATTAACCCACATGGAGGAAGAATGTTCCACCTAGAAGCCATATGTGGTCATTTGAGTATGCTTGGCCCATGGGAAGTGTTACAACTGGGAGATGTGGACTTGTAGGAATAGGTGTGGCCTTTAGGGGAAAGTACATCATTTTGGAGGAGGACTTTGAGGGCCCCTAGTGCTCAAGCTCCACCCCCTGAATGAGACAGTCTTTTCCTGGATGCCTTTAGGTCAAGATGCAGAACTTTGCTACTTGTCCAACACCATGACTCTTTGCATATTTCCATATTTCCTACTATGATGATAATGGACTGAACTTCTGAAACTGTAAGCCAGCCTCAATTAAATGTTGTCCAATACAAAAGCTACTTAGGTCATTGTATTTCTTCTTAGCAATAAAACCCAAACTAAGATGATTTATATAGCAAATAAAATACTGAACAGGTGTGTGCCACATTATGCTAGGTTTTTGGTTGTAGACCTAAAGAGACTACACAAACAATACTGGCTCTTGTTTTTCAGTTAGAATTTGAGGATGTGACTCCCCCGCCCCCTCCCCGTTAGAATACAACACATAATTAAGAAATAAGACATGTAGAAATCAAGCTACTCTTGAACTGGAGATTTTTTCTAAGAGTTAGCTTCATAATGCCATAAGATATTAAGCATGATGACAGGTGAGAAGTATTATTGAGAATCCAACCAAGCTATGTATCTTGAGCTATACAGTAACTACTGGCCAAGAAAAACATGACCAATCATGCAGTAACATCACAAATGTCTTGTAGGATTAAAATTAAAACCCAGTAAATTTCAAATGTTATCCCTTTTCCCGTTTCCCCTCTGGAAACACCTATCCCATATCCCTTCAACCTGCTTCTATGAGAGTGCTCATCCTCCCACCTACCTACTCCCACCTCACGGTCCTGGCATTCCCCTACACTAGGGCATTAAACCTTCACAGGGCCAAGGGCCTCTACTCCTGTTGATGCTAGACAATGCAGTCCTCTGCTACAAATGTGACTGGAGCCATGGGTCCATCTATGTGTACTCTTTGCTTGGTGGTTTATTCCCTGGGAGCTTTGGTTGATATTGTTCTGCCTATTGGGTTACAAACACCTTCAGCACCTTCAGTCATTTCTCTAACTCCTCCATTGGAGTCACCATGATCAGTCCAATGGTTGGCTGTGAGCATTCACTTCTGTACTTGTCAGGCTCTATCAGAGCCTCTCGGGATACAGCTATAACAGGCTTTTGTCAGCAAGCACTTCTTGGCATCTGAAATAGTGTCTGAGTTTGGTGTCTGTATATGTGACAGATACCCAGGTGGAACAGTCTCTAGGTGGCCTTTCCTTCAGTATATGCTCCACACATTTTATCCCTGTATTTCTTTTAGACAGGAGCCATTCTGGGTTAAAAATTTGGAGCTGATTGTTTGACCCCATCCCTCAAACTGGGCCCTTGCCTAACTTCCATATAAGGTCTCTAGAGGTTCTCCTTCCCCTTTGTTGGGCATTTCATCTAATTTCATCCCTGTTGGTATCTGGAAGCCTCTTGCTATCCTAGCATCTGTGACTTGCTGGTGGCTACCCCAGTTCCCCATCCCCTATTGCTATACACCTGTGTTCAAATTTTGAACCTCTGTATATTATCCCAGTCTCCTCCCATACCTGACTCTTCCCTCCTTTCCCCTTCCCTCTTCTCTCTTCCTCCCAGGTCCCTCTCACCGTTTAACTCTCATGAGTGAGTATATTGTTCTCCTTTCTAGGAAGGAATGAAGCATCAACATTTTGGACTTTCTTCTTCTTGAGCTTCATATGGTCTGTGAATTGTATCTTGGCTAGTCCAAGAATTTGGACTAATAGTTACGTATCAGTGAGTACATGCAATATGTGTTCATTTGTGACTGGGTTACCTCACTCAGGATGATATTTTCTAGTTCCATCCATTTGCCTAAGAATTTCATGAAGTCATTATTTTTTTCTAAACTCTTTTTTTCCCATTTTTATTAGGTATTTAGCTCATTTACATTTCCAACGCTATACCAAAAGTCCCCCATACCTACCCACCCCCACTCCCCTACCCACCCACTCCCCCATTTTTGGCCCTGGCATTCCCCTGTACTGGGGCAAAAGCCCAGGAAGTCATTATTTTTAATAGCTGAGTATTACTCCATTGTATAAATGTACCATATTTTCTGGATCCATTCCTCTGCTGAGGGACATGTGGATTCTGTCCAGCTTCTGGCTGTTATCAATAAGGCTGCTATGAACATAGTGGAGCATGTGTCCTTTTTATATGTTGAAGCATCTTTTTGGTAGATGTCCAAGAGTGCTATAGCTGGGTCCTCAGGTAGTACTATGCCCAGTTTTCTGAGGAACTGACAGACTGATTTCCAGAGTAGTTGCAATTCCATCAACAATGGAGGACTGCTCCTCTTTCTCCACATCCTTAACAGCTTCTGCTGTCACCTTAGTTTTTGATCTTAATCATTCCGACTGGTGTGAGGTGGAATCTCAAGGTTATTTTGATTTGTATTTCTCTGATGACTAAGGATGCTGAACATTTCTTTAGCTGCTTCTAAGCCATTAGATGTTTCTCAGTTCAAAATTCTTTATTTAGCTCTGTACCCCATTTTTAAATAGGATTATTTGGTTCTCTGGCGTGTAACTTCTTGAGTTCTTTGTATATGATGGATATAATCTCTAGATTGAATGTGAGATTAGTAATCTTTTTTTTCCAATCTGTTAGTTTCTGTTTTGTCTTATTGACAAGTGTCCTTTGCCTTACAGAAGCTTTGCAATTTTATAAGGTTCCTGTGTTGATTCTTGATCGTAGATCATAAGCCATTGGTGTTCTGTTCAGGAAATTTTTTCCTGTGCCCATGAGTTTCTGTCTCTTTTGCTCTTTCTCTTCTATTCGATTCAGTGTATCTGGTTTTATGGGAAGGTTCTTGATCCACTTTGGACTTAAGCTTTGTAGAAAGAGAAAAGAGTTGATCGATTTGCATTCTTCTACATGCTGACCTCCAGTTGAACCAGAACCATTTGTTGAAAATGCTATCTTTTTTTTTTTTTACTGGATGGTTTGAGATCCTTTGTCAAAGATCAAATGACTTTAGGTGTGTTGGTTCATTTTTGGGTCTTCAATTCTATTCTATTGATCTACCTGTCTATCAGTTTTTATCACAATTTCTCTGTAATATAGCCTGAGGTCAAGGATGGTGAGTCCGCAAAATTTCTTTTATTGTTGAGAATCATTTTAGCTATCCTGGTTTTTTTGCTATTCCAAATGAATTTGCAAATTGCTTTTTCTAACTCTATGAAAAATTGGCTGGGAATTTTGATGAGGATTGCATTGAATTTGTAGACTGCTTTCTGCAAGACAACCATTTTTACTCTATTAATCCTGCCAACACATGAGCATGGGAGATCTTTCCATCTTCTGAGATCTTCAATTTCTTTCTTCAGGGACTGTAGGAATAATCTATTATATGTCTCTTCTGCCTCTGGAATTGAATGACATTCCTAAGAATACTTTCATTCCATAGTACTACCAGAAGATCTAGCAATACCACTCCTGGGCACATACCCAGATTTCCAACTTGTAATAAAGACACATGCTCCACTATGTTCATAGCAACCTTATTTATAATAGCCAGAAGCTGGAAAGAACCCACATGTCCCTCAACAGATGAATGGATACAAAAAATGTGGTACATTTACATAATGGAGTTCTACTCAGCTATTAAAAATAATGAATTTATGAAGTTCTTAGGTAAATGGATGGATCTGGAGGATGTTGTTCTGAGGTAACCCAATCACAAAAGAACACACTTGATATGCATTCACTGATAAGTGGATATTAGCTGAAAAACTTAGAATACCCAAGATACAATTTGTAAAACTCATGAAACTCAAGAAGAAGGAAGACCAAAGTGTGGATACTTCGGTCCTTCTTAGAAGGGGGAACAAAATACCCACGGAAGGAGTTACAGAGACAAAGTTTGGAGCTGAGACTGAAGGAAGGACCATCCAGAGACTTCCCCACCTGGGGATGAATCCCATAAACAACCACCAAACCCAGACACCATTGCATATACCAACAAGATTTTGCTGACAGGACCCTGATATAGCTGTCTCCAGTGAGGCTATGCCAGTGCCTGGCAAATGTAGAAGTGTATGCTCACAGTCATCTATTGGATGGAACACTAGGTCCCCAGTGAAGGAGCTAGAGAAAGTACTCAAGGAGCTGAAGAGGTCTGCAGCCCTATAGGAGGAACAACAATACAAACTAACCAATACTCCCTGAGCTCGTGTTTCTAGATGCATATGTAGCAGATGATGGCCTAGTCCGCCATCAAAGGGAGGAGAGGCCATTAGTCTTGTGAAGATTCTTTGCCCCAGTATAGGTGAATGCCAGTGACAGGAAGTGGGAGTGGGTAGGTTGGGGAGCAGGGGGAGAAGAGAATAGAGGATTTTTGGAAAGGAAACTAGGAACAGGGATAGCATTTGAAAGGTAAATGAAGAAAACATCTAATTAAAAATGCTGTCATTCCTAAGAACAGTACGTTATTGCATCTCAAACCTCATATTACAGAGATTTCATACTTTTTCTTTCCCCTTTTTATTAATTATTTCTATTTTTACATTTTAAACGTTGTCCCCCTTCCAGGTCTCCTCTCCATGAGAAGACTTCAGTCCAATCCACCTTTCCTTGCCTCTAAAGGGTGTTCCCTCACTCTCCCACCCACTCACAACTCACCCTTCTAGCATCCCCCTTGTCTGGGACATAAAGTCTCCATAGAACCAAGCATATCACCTCCCACTGAGGCCAGACAAGGCAGTCCTTTGCTACATATGTAGCAGGAGTCAATGACCAGTGCATGTATCCTTTCCGGTTGTTGGCTTAGTCCCTGGAAGGGACCCGGTTAGGTAATACTGTTGTTCTTCTTATGGGGTTGCAATCCCCTTCAGCTCAGTCAGTTTTTCCCCTAACTCTTCTATAGAGGTCCACAGGCTAACTCCAATGGTAGGCTTGAAGTGTCTGCATTTGCCTCAGTTGGGTTCTGGCAGAGCTCCTTCAAGGACAGCCTTTCTGCAAGCATATTGGCTTCAACTATAGTGTAGGGGGTTAGTGTATGCACATGGGATGGATCCCAACATGGGGTGGTCTCTGGATAGCCTTTCCTTCAGTTTCTGATCCATGTTTTGTCCTTGCATTTCCTTGAGACAGGAACAATTCTGGATTAAAAATTTTGAGATGAGTCAATGGCCATATCCCTCAACTGGGGGCCATTTCTCTCTACTGGATGTGGTCTCTTCAGGTTATATTTCCCCTCTGTTGGGCATTTTGGCTCATGACATCCCCATTGGGTCCTGAGAGCCTCCCACATCCCTTGATAAAGGGGAATTTCAAGTGATTCCTGCTGTTCCAAACCCCACTCTGCTGTACATTTCCATTCATTCCTGGCTCTGGGCTTCTTTCCTGTCTCCCCTCACACTTGATCCTGTCTTCCTTTTTTCCCTTCCCATTTACCCTGATCTCTCCCTACATCTGGCTCTCATGATTATTTTTTTCCCCTTCTAAGTGGGAATGAGGTAAACATACTTGGTCCTTCTTCCCGTTAAGCCTCATATGTTCTGAAACTTGTATCAAGGGTATTCTGAATTTTTTTGTCAATATTCACTTATTAGTAAGTACATACCATGCATGTATTTTGGGTCTGGGTTATCTCGCTCAGTTTGGTATTTTCTAGTTCCAATTTGCCTGCAAAATTTATGATGTCCTCATTTTTAATAGATAAGTAGTATTCCATTGTCTAAGTATACCACATTTTCAGTATCCATTCTTTGGTTGAGGGACATCTGGGTGGTTTTTATCTCCTGGCTATTTTTAAAAAGGCTGTTATTGACACAGGGGAGCACATGATATTGTGATAATCTGAAACATCATTTGGGAATATGCTCAAGAGCAATATAGCTGGGTCCTCAGGTAGAATTATTTAAGAGGAGTAGATGGCAGGAAATAAACTCAGGGATGAAATTAACCAGTTAGAAACAAAGCAAACAAAATAAAAAAAAAATCAACAAAACTAAGAGCTGGTTCTTTAAGAAAGTCAACAAGATAGATAAACCTTTAGCTAAACTAACTAAAGGCCACAGAGTCAGTATCCAAATTTACAAACTCATACATGAAAAGCAGACATAACAACAGAAACTGACATTCAAAAATTCATTAGATCTTACTACAAAAGCCTATACTCAACAAAACTGGAAAAACTAGATGAAAGGGGGATGATCTTTCAGACAGATACCACTTAGCCAAGTTAAGTCAGGATCAGGTAAAGGATCTAAACAGTCTTATAACCACTAAGGAAATAGAAGCAGTCATTAAATTTTTCCAACCAACAAAAGCCCAGGGTCAGATAATTTTAGTGCATAATACTATCAGAACTTCAAAGAAGACCTAATATCAATGCTCCTCAAACCATTTCACAAAATAGAAGCACAAGGAACACTACTTAATTCACTCTATGACACCACTGTTACTCTGAAACATAAAACACACAATGACCCACAAAGAAAGGGAACTTCAGACCAATCTTGCTTATGAATAAGTGTAAAAATACTCAATAAAATTCTCACAAACTGAGTCCAACAATACAATAAAATGATCACTCACCAAGATTAACTAGACTTCATCCCAGGGATGAATGCATGGTTCAATCCATCAATGTAATCTACTATACAAACAAACTCAAAGAAAAAAAATCACATGATCATCTCATTAGATGCTGAAATAGCCTTGGACGCAATACAACACCCCATCATGTTAAAAGTATTGGAGAGATCAGGAATTCAAAGCCCATACCTAAACATAATAAGAGCAATATACAGCAAACCAATAGCTAACACCAAATTAAATGTAGGGAAACTTGAAGCAAGACCACTAAAATTGGGGAAAAGGTGAGTCTGCCCACTCTCTTCCTGTTTAAAGTTAAAGTTCTAGCTAGAGCAATTAGGCAGCAAAAGGAGGCCAAAAGGATACATATGGGAAAGGAAGAAGTCAAGGTATCACTATTGTGGGTTATATGACAGTATATGTAAGTGACGCCAATAATTCTACTGGGTAATCAACTTCAGCAAAGTGGCTTAATATAAAATTAAGTCAAACAAATCAGTATCTTTTTCTGTACAAAGGACTGAGTGAGAAACTAGGGAAACAGCAGCCTTCACAATAGTTACAAATAATATAATATGTCTTGGAGTTCTAACAAAGCAAGTGAAAGATCTGTATGAGAAGAACTTCAAGTTCCTGTTGAAAGAAATCAAGGAAGACAACAGAAGATGGAAAGATCCCAAGCTCATGGATCAGTAGGTATAACATAGTAAAAATGGCCATCTTACCAAAAGCAAACAATAGATTCAATGCATTTCCCATCAAAATTCCAACTCAGTTCTTCATGGAGATAGAAAGAGCAATTCTCAACTTTATATGGAAAAACAAAAAACCCAGGATAGCAAAAAGAAGTTCTTTTATCTCATCAATAAAAGAACTTCTGGGAAAATTACCATCCCTGACCCCAAGCTGTATTATAAAGCAATAGTGATAAAAACATCATGGTATTGATGCTGATGAAGACAGGTGGGTAGAATTGAAGACCCAAAAATAAACCCACATATCCTTGGACACTTGTTCTCTGAAAAATAATACAAAACAATACAGTGGTTTAAAAAAAAAGCATCTTCAACAAATGGTGCTGATCTAACTGGTTGTCTGCATGTAGAAGAATGCAAATTGATCCTTATTTATTTCCTGTTACAAGGTTCAAGTCTAGACGGATCAATGACATCCACATAAAACCAGATACAATGAATCGAATAGAAAAGAAAGTGGGAAATAGCTGTGAACACATGTGCACAGGGGGGATTTTCATGGACAGAACACCAATGACTTAGTCTCCAATGTAAACAATTAATAAATGTGACCTCATGAAACTCCAAAATTTCTCTAAGTCAAAGGACATGCTCAATAGAACAAAATGGCAACCTACATAATGGGAAAAAGATCTTTAATAACCCTATATCTGATACAGGGCTAATATGCAAAATATACAAAAAAACCTCAAGAAGTTAGACTGCAGAAAACCAAATAACACAATTAATAAATGGGCTACAGAGCTAAACAGAGATCTTGTAACTATGGAATCTAGAATACACCACAAGCACCTAAAGTAGTTTTGGCATCTACAGTTATCAGGGAAATGAAAATCAAAATGATCCTGAGATTCTACCTTGTACCAATCAGAATGGCTAAGATCAAAAACTCTGGTGACAGCAGATGCTGTTTTCTAAAATCATTATTTCGTCAGATTATATTATGCCTATATCCTCAAAAGAAATGCATGACTATATTGAGGGGTGACCTGGCAAACCCGGAGAAGTTTGCCATCCATTTAAAGACCTTAAGGTAACCACATTGCAAATTCTATTTCAACAAATAAAGTAACAGACACACATCAATAATGAAAATTCAGATACATTTGGGGGGCATTGCTTAGCCCTAAAAAGTTAATAAATTTGGTAGGCCAGATGCTCCAACAGATAAAGGTAATTGCTACTAAGCCTGATGACCTGAATCCATTTGTAGGAGCCACATGTGTAAACAGAGAATTGAATCCCTCAGATTGTCATCTGGCGTATATCTGGCTACACCAGAGCACTCTGTACCCCCAAATAAATTACAAGCAAATTAACAAATGAAACAAATTAAAGTGAACATAATTTTAAAAAAATATGTCACAATGTTTTCATAAACTTTTCTTTGCTTTCCTTTTATATTCTCCTTCTGTTTAGGGCTGCATGCTATCTGACTGATTTTTCAGATGAATCAATACATATCAATTTGATAGTTTTTCTATCTATTTAGGGACAAGAAAGATGGACTAACTTTTCCTACTACACTTAATCTAAACATCTTTTACAATCACTAGTTGGAATATTTAAATTATGTTAAGCCATGCACAAAAGTATATGCTATATTCAGCCAGCCTCAGATGTGGGTCATATGAATAAGTACTGTAGTAATTGTGAAATTTTTTCTATCAAAAATCACACAGAGGAATTGTAATGCTTTGCACTGCAGGAAGAACTTCTGTTTTGACTAGGTGTGGATAAGGAATGCATTTTATATATTTGATGTTGGGAAGAATTTTCACCAACTAATTTTTGGCTATATTTATTTCTCCTTTTCTCCCCATGTCCCTCCTCCATGCACCACAGGACAGGTTCATGCCAGAGTACCACAAAATCCTCTGTGTGAAGACTATAAACCAAAGGATTTCTGTAGACACAAAACCTAATGGTAAATTTGTCATTCATACAAGAAATAGTTGCCATGTATATTTGTCCTTTTAAACTTAAGTTAAATATATCTACAATTCAATATTCCCTTGCTAAATCTAAAACATTCCTAAGGCAACACTATAGTTACCAAAACACTTTGAAAAAGGAAGACTCAGGGAATATTAGTATACACAAACAGTGGCTTTAATTAGGTATTGTTAACATAACTTTTTTGGTTAATGGAGAAAGCTACCTGACAATTTGAAGCCATTATCATGGTCATTCCAGGACACTCATTTGGATCCATGCAGTTGAAATTGCATGGATTTACAGGAATTCTACCTCCTCCCTTGCCCCTCTAAACTACAAACAGAAGAGTTGACATTTGTAAACATCAATATTTAAGTAACTTCAAGAACATCAAGGAGGTTCCTGGACTCCAACGAGACTAGTCTGCACAGGTGAGAGTGTGGACTACAGAAGCTAACAACTTCTGGGACAGGTGGGAGCCACAGAGCTTCTGAGGTAGCTCCCTTTTCGAGCTCCAGACATCCGGGCACCTTCCCTGCCAGAGGATAGGTGTCCACCTGGCCCTGGAGGGCTTTGCAGGAGCACCTGGGGGAGCCATCTTGATTCCCGGATCCCTCAAGACTAGTCTGTGAAGATGAGAGTATGGACTACAGAAGCTAACAGCTTCTGTGACAGGCCAAAGCAACACAGCTTCTGGGACAGGTCCCATTTTGGGCCTTCATCTTCTGCCAGGAGGGAGGTCCAAACGCCAGATATCTGTGCACCTTCCCTGTAAGAGGAGAGCTTGCCTTCAGAGAGTGCTCTGACCACTGAAACGCAGAGGAGAGATCTAGTCACACAGGTCTGCTGATGGAGGCAAACAGAATCACAAGTGGAACAATCTCTAACCAGAGACAGCTATAACAACTAACTACAGAGATTACCAGATGGCAAAAGGCAAGTGTAAGAATCTTACTAACAGAAACCAAGACCACTCACCATCATCCGAACCCAGTACTCCCACCCCACCCATTCTTGGGTACCCCAACATACCCGAAAAGTTAGACCCAGATTTAAAAGCAT
This sequence comes from Mus musculus, assembly GCF_000001635.26. Classification (NCBI taxonomy): domain Eukaryota; kingdom Metazoa; phylum Chordata; class Mammalia; order Rodentia; family Muridae; genus Mus; species Mus musculus. The sequence goes on from NC_000083.6 coordinate 61,374,727, forward strand.
ATTTCATGATGATGGTAGAGGACATCAAGAAGGATTTTAATAACTCACTTAAAGAAATAAAGGAGAACACTGCTAAACCTTAAAGAGGAAACACAAAAATCCCTTAAAGAATTGTAGGAAAGCACGACCAAACAGGTGATGGAATTGAATAAAGCCATCCAAGACCTAAAAAGGGAAGTAGACATAATAAAGAAAACCCAAAGTGAGGCAACGCTGAAGATAGAAACCCTAGGAAAGAAATTTGGAACCATAGATGTGAGCATCAGCAACAGAATACAAGAGATGGAAGAGAGAATCTCAGATGCAGAAGATTCCATAGAAAACATCAGCACAAAAATCAAAGACAATGGAAAATGCAAAAAGATCCTAACTAAAAACATCCAGGAAATCCAGGATACAATGAGAATACCAAACCTACAGATAATAGGAGTAGATGAGAATGAAGATTTTCAACTCAAAGGACCAACAAATATCTTCAACAAATTTATAGAAGAAAACTTCCCAAACCTAAAGAAAGGGATGGTCATGAACATACAAGAAGCCTACAGAACTCCAAATAGACTGGACCAGAAAAGAAATTCCTCCTGACACATAATAATCAGAACAACAAAGGCGCTAAATAAAGATAGAATATTAAAAACAGTAAGGGAAAAAGGTGAAGTAACATATAAAGGCAAGCCTATCAGAATTACACCAGATTTTTCACCAGAGACTATGAAAGCCAGAAGAGCCTGGACAGATGTTATACAGACACTAAGAGAACACAAATGGCAGCACAGGCTACTATACCCAGCCAAACTTTCAATTACCTTAGGTGGAGAAACAAAAGTATTCCACAACAGAACCAAATTCACACATTATCTTTCCACGAATCCCGCCCTTCTAAGGATAATAACAGAAAGAAAAAAAAAAAAACTAATACAAGGACAGAAAACATGTTCCAGAAAGAGCAAGAAGGTAATCCCTCAAAAACCTAAAAGAAGACAGCTACAAGAACAGAATGCCAACTTTAACAACAAAAATAATAAGAAGCAACAATTACTTTTCCTTAATATCTCTTAATATCAATGGACTCAACTCCCCAGTAAAAAGACATAGACTAACAGACTGGCTACACAAACATTGCTGCTTACAGGAAACACATCTCAGGGAAAAAGACAGACACTACCACAGAATGAAAGGATGGAAAACAATTTTCCAAGCAAATGGTCTGAAGAAACAAGCTGGAGTAGCCATTCTAATATCTAATAAAATCGACTTCCAACCCAAAGTCGTCAAAAAAGACAAGGAGGGGCACTTCATACTCATCAAAGATAAAATATTCCAAGAGGAACTCTCAATTCTGAATATCTATGCTCCACATACAAGGGCAGCCACATTCATTAAAGAAACTTTAGTGAAGCACAGAGCACACATTGCACCTCACACAATAATAGTGGGAGACTTCAACACACCACTTTCATCAATGGGCAGATCATGGAAACAGAAAACAGAAACTGAACAGGAACACAGTGAAACTACCAGAAGTTATGAAACAAATGGATCTAACAGATATCTACAGAACATTTTATCCTAAAACAAAAGGATATACCTTTGTCTCAGCACCTCATGTTACCTTCTCCAAAATTGACCACATGTTTGGTCACAAAACAAGCCTCAACAGATAAAAAAAAAAAAAAAAAATTGAAACTGTCCCATGCATTCTGTCAGATTACCATGGACTAAGGCTGATCTTAAATAACAAAATAAATATTAGAAAGCCAACATTCACGTGGAAACTGAACAACACTCTTCACAATAATACTTGGTCAAGGAAGGAAAAATAAAGAAATTAAGGACAATTTTGGAGTTTAATGAAAATGAATCCACAACATACCCAAACTTACAGGACATAATGAAAGTATTTCTAAGAGGAAATGTCATAGCTCTGAGTGCCTCCAAAAAGAATCTGGAGAGAGCACACATTAGCAGCTTGCAAACACACCTAAAAGTAGATGGCAGGAGATAATCAAACTCAGTGGGGAAATCAACCAAGTGGAAACAAGAAGAATTATTTAAAGAATCAACCAAATGAGGACCTGGTTCTTTGAGAAAATCAAGAAGATAGATAAACCCTTATCCAGACTCACTAGAGGGCACAAGGAAAGCATCCTAATTAACAAAATCAGAAATGAAAATGGAGGCATAACAACAGATCCTGAAGAAATCAAAAACACCATCAGATCCTTCTATAAAAGGCTATACTCAACAAAACTGGAGGACCTGGAAAAAAATGGACAAGTTTCTAGACAGATAACAGGTACCAAAATTAAATTAAGATCAGGTTAATGATCTAAACAATTCTATATCCCCTAAAGAAATAGAAGCAGTCATTAATAGTCTCCCAACCAAAAAAAGCCCAGGACCAGATGGGTTTAGTGCAGAGTTCTATCAGACCTTCAAAGATCTAATCATAGTTCTGCACAAACTATTCCACAAAATAGAAGTAAAAGGTACTCTACTCTACCCAACTCATTCTATGAAGCCACAATTATTCTGATATCTAAACCACAAAAAGAGCCAACAAAGATAGAGAACTTCAGGCCAATTTCCCTTATGAATATCAATGCAAAAATCCTCAATAAATTTCTTGCTAATGGAATCCATGAACACATCAAAACAATCATCCATCTTTAGCAAGTTGGTTTCATCCCAGGGATGCAGGCATGATTCAATATACAGAAATCCATCAAAGCAATCCAGTATATAAACAAACTCAAAGGCAAAAACCACATGATCATCTCCTGAGATGTGGAGAAAGCATTTGACAAAATCCAACACCCATTCATGATAAAAGTCTTGGAAAGATCAGGAATTCAAGGCCCATACCTAAACACGATAAAACCAACCAGTAGCTCAGCCTCAGCAGCAGCGGTCGCCATCTTGGTTCCGGGACTCAGCAGAACTTAGGAAATTAGTCTGAACAGGTTAGAGGGTGCACCAGAGAACCGGACAGCTTCTGAGACAGGCGGAAGCACAGAGCCACTGAGGCAGCACCCTTGGTGGGCCTCAGACAGCCGGCCACCGTCCGGACCAGAGGACAGGTGTCCGCCTGGCTTGGGAGGCGGCCTCAGCCTCAGCAGCAGCGGTTCGCCATATTTAGTCATAGACAGGTGAGAGTCTGCACCACTGAAGCTGACAGCTTCTGGGAACTGCCAGAGCAACACAGCTTCTGAGAAAGGCCCTGTTTTGGGCCTTCTTCTTCGACCAGGAGGAGGTCCAAAAACAAGATATCTGCGCACCTTCCCTGTAAGAGAGCTTGCCAGCAGAGAGTGCTCTGAGCACTGAAACTCAGAGGAGATAATCTGTCTCCCAGGTCTGCTGATAGACGGTAACAGAATCACCAGAAGAACAATCTCTAAACAGAGTCAACTATAACTACTAACTCCAGAGATTACCAGATGGCGAAAGGTAAACATAGGAATCCTACTAACAGGAACCAAGACCACTCACCATCATCAGAACCCAGCACTCCCACTTCTCCCAGTCCAGGGCACCTCAACACACCCGAAAACCTAGACCTAGATTTAAAAGCATATCTCATGATGATGGTAGAGGACATCAAGAAGGACTTTAATACATCACTTAAAGAAATACAGGAGAACACTGCTAAAGAGTTACAAGTCCTTAAATTAAAACAGGAAAACACAATCAAACAGGTAGAAGTCCTTACAGAAAAAGAGGAAAAAACATACAAACAGGTGATGGAAATGAACAAAACCATACTAGACCTGAAAAGGGAAGTAGACACAATAAAGAAAACTCAAAGTGAGGCAACACTGGAGATAGAAACCCTAGGAAAGAAATCTGGAACCATAGATTTGAGCATCAGCAACAGAATACAAGAGATGGAAGAGAGAATCTCAGGGCAGAAGATTCCATAGAGAACATCGGCACAACAATCAAAGAAAATGGAAAATGCAAAAAGATCCTAACTCAAAATATCCAGGAAATCCAGGACACAATGAGAAGACCAAACCTACGGATAATAGGAGTGGATGAGAATGAAGATTTTCAACTCAAAGGACCAGCAAACATCTTCAACAAAATTATTGAAGAAAACTTCCCAAATCTAAAGAAAGAGATACCTATGAACATACAAGAAGCCTATAGAACTCCAAATAGACTGGACCAGAAAAGAAATTCCTCCCGACACATAATAATCAGAACAACAAATGCACTAAATAAAGATAGAATGCTAAAAGCAGTAAGGGAAAAAGGTCAAGTAACATACAAAGGCAAGCCTATCAGAATTACACCAGATTTTTCACCAGAGACTATGAAAGCCAGAAGAGCCTGGACAGATGTTATACAGACACTAAGAGAACACAAATTCCAGCCCAGGCTACTATACCCAGCCAAACTCTCAATTACCATAGATGGAGAAACCAAAGTATTCCATGACAAAACCAAATTCACACATTATCTCTCAACGAATCCAGCCCTTGAAAGGATAATAACAGAAAAAAACCAATACAAGAATGGGAACAATGCCCTAGAAAAAACAAGAAGGTACTTCCTCAACAAACCTAAAAGAAGACAGCCACAATAACAGAATGCCAACTTTAACAACAAAAATAACAGGAAGCAACAATTACTTTTCCTTAATATCTCTTAACATCAATGGTCTCAACTCCCCAATAAAAAGACATAGACTAACAAACTGGCTACACAAACAAGACCCAACATTTTGCTGTTTACAGGAGACACATCTCGGAGAAAAAGATAGACACTACCTCAGAATAAAAGGCTGGAAAACAATTTTCCAAGCAAATGGTATGAAGAAACAAGCTGGAGTAGCCATCCTAATATCTGATAAGATTGACTTCCAACCCAAACTCATCAAAAAAGACAAAGAGGGGAACTTCGTTCTCATCAAAGGTAAAATCCACCAAGAGGAACTCTCAATTCTGAATATCTATGCTCCAAATACAAGGGCAGCCACATTCATTAAAGAAACTTTAGTAAAGCTCAAAGCACACATTGCACCTCACACAATACTAGTGGGAGACTTCAACACACCACTTTCACCAATGGACAGATCATGGAAACAGAAACTAAACAGGGACACACTGAAACTAACAGAAGTGATGAAACAAATGGATCTGACAGATATCTACAGAACATTTTATCCTAAAACAAAAGGATATACCTTCTTCTCAGCACCTCATGGTACCTTCTCCAAAATTGACCACATAATAGGTCACAAAACAGGCCTCAACAGATTCAAAAATATTGAAATTGTCCCATGTATCCTATCAGATCACCATGCACTAAGGCTGATCTTCAATAACAAAAAAAAAATAATAGAAAGCCAACACTCACATGGAAACTGAACAACACTCTTCTCAATGATACCTTGGTCAAGGAAGGAATAAAGAAAGAAATTAAAGACTTTTTAGAGTTTAATGAAAATGAAGCCACAACGTACCCAAACCTTTGGGACACAATGAAAGCATTTCTAAGAGGGAAACTCATAGCTCTGAGCGCCTCCAAGAAGAAACGGAAGAGAGCACATACTAGCAGCTTGACAACACATCTAAAAGCTCTAGAAAAAAAGGAAGCAAATTCACCCAAGAGGAGTAGAAGGCAGGAAATAATCAAACTCAGGGGTGAAATCAACCAAGTGGAAACAAGAAGAACTATTCAAAGAATTAACCAAACGAGGAGTTGGTTCTTTGAGAAAATCAACAAGATAGATAAACCCTTAGCTAGACTCACTAGAGGGCAAAGAGACAAAATCCTAATTAACAAAATCAGAACTGAAAAGGGAGACATAACAACAGATCCTGAAGAAATCCAAAACACCATCAGATCCTTCTACAAAAGGCTATACTCAACCAAACTGGAAAAACTGGACGAAATGGACAAATTTCTGGACAGATACCAGGTACCAATGTTGAATCAGGATCAAGTTGACCTCTAAACAGTCCCATATCCCCTAAAGAAATAGAAGCAGTTATAAATAGTCTCCCAGCCAAAAAAAGCCCAGGACCAGACGGGTTTAGTGCAGAGTTCTATCAGACCTTCAAAGAAGATCTAATTCCAGTTCTGCAGAAACTTTTTCACAAGATAGAAGTAGAAGATACTCTACCCAACTCATTTTATGAAGCCACTATTACTCTGATACCTAAACCACAGAAAGATCCAACAAAGATAGAGAACTTCAGACCAATTTCTCTTATGAATATCAATGCAAAAATCCTCAATAAAATTCTCGCTAACCGAATCCAAGAACACATTAAAGCAATCATCCATCCTGACCAAGTAGGTTTTATTCCAGGGATGCAGGGATGGTTTAATATACGAAAATCCATCAATGTAATCCATTATATAAACAAACTCAAACCCAAAAACCACATGATCATCTCGTTAGATGCAGAAAAAGCATTTGACAAGATCCAACACCCATTCATGATAAAAGTTCTGGAAAGATCAGGAATTCAAGGCCCATACCTAAACATGATAAAAGCAATCTACAGAAAACCAGTAGCCAACATCAAAGTAAATAGAAAGAAGGTGGAAGCAATCCCACTAAAATCAGGGACTAGATAAGGCTGCCCACTTTCTCCCTACCTTTTCAACATAGTACTTGAAGTATTAGACAGAGCAATTCGACAACAAAAGGAGATCAAGGGGATACAAATTGGAAAGGAGGAAGTCAAAATATCACTTTTTGCAGATGATATGATAGTATATATAAGTGACCCTAAAAATTCCACCAGAGAACTCCTAAACCTGATAAACAGCTTCGGAGAAGTAGCTGGATATAAAATTAACTCAAACAAGTCAATGGCCTTTCTCTACACAAAGAATAAACAGGCTGAGAAAGAAATTAGGGAAACAATACCCTTCTCAATAGTCACAAATAATATAAAATATCTTGGCGTGACTCTAACTAAGGAAGTGAAAGATCTGTATGATAAAAACTTCAAGTCTCTGAAGAAAGAAATTAAAGAAGATCTCAGAAGATGGAAAGATCTCCCATGCTCATGGATTGGCAGGATCAACATTGTAAAAATGGCTACCTTGCCAAAAGCAATCTACAGATTCAATGTAATCCCCATCAAAATTCCAACTCAATTCTTCAATGAATTAGAAGGAGCAATTTGCGAATTCATCTGGAATAACAAAAAACCTAGGATAGCAAAAACTCTTTTCAAGGAGAAAAGAACCTCTGGTGGAATCACCATGCCTGACCTAAAGCTTTACTACAGAGCAATTGTGGTAAAAACTGCATGGTACTGGTATGGAGACAGACAAGTAGACCAATGGAATAGAATTGAAGACCCAGAAATGAACCCACACACCTATGGTCACTTGATCTTCGACAAGGGAGCTAAAACCATCCAGTGGAAGAAAGACAGCATTTTCAAAAATTGGTGCTGGCAGAACTGGTTGTTATCATGTAGAAGAATGGGAATCGATCCCTACTTATCTCCTTGTACTAAGGTCAAATCTAAATGGATCAAAGAACTTCACATAAAACCAGAGACACTGAAACTTATAGAGGAGAAAGTGGGGAAAAGCCTTGGCACATGGGAAAAATTCCTGAACAGAACAGCAATGGCTTGTGCTGTAAGATCGAGAATTGACAAATGGGACCTAATGAAACTCCAAAGTTTCTGCAAGGCAAAAGACACCATCAATAAGACAAAAAGACCACCAACAGATTGGGAAAGGATCTTTACCTATCCTAAATCAGATAGGGGACTAATATCCAACATATATAAAGAACTCAAAAAGGTGGACTTCAGAAAATCAAATAACCCCATTAAAAAATGGGGCTCAGAACTGAACAAAAAATTCTCACATGAGGAATACCGAATGGCAGAGAAGCACCTGAAAAAATGTTCAACATCCTTAATCATCAGGGAAATGCAAATCAAAACAACCCTGAGATTCCTCCTCACACCATTCAGAATGGCTAAGATCAAAAATTCAGGTGACAGCAGATGCTGGCGAGGATGTGGAGAAAGAGGAACACTCCTCCATTGTTGGTGGGATTGCAGGCTTGTACAACCACTCTGGAAATCAGTCTGGCGGTTCCTCAGAAAATTGGACATAGTACTACCGGAGGATCCAGCAATACCTCTCCTGGGCATATATCCAGAAGATGCCCCAACTGGTAAGAAGGACACATGCTCCACTATGTTCATAGCAGCCTTATTTATAATAGCCAGAAGCTGGAAAGAACCCAGATGCCCCTCAACAGAGGAATGGATACAGAAAATGTGGTACATCTACACAATGGAGTACTACTCAGCTATTAAAAAGAATGAATTTATGAAATTCCTAGCCAAATGGATGGACCTGGAGGGCATCATCCTGAGTGAGGTAACACATTCACAAAGGAACTCACACAATATGTACTCACTGATAAGTGGATATTAGCCCAAAACCTAGGATACCCAAGATATAAGATACAATTTCCTAAACACATGAAACTCAAGAAAAATGAAGACTGAAGCGTGGACACTATGCCCCTCCTTAGAAGTGGGAACAAAACACCCTTGGAAGGAGTTACAGAGACAAAGTTTGGAGCTGAGATGAAAGGATGGACCATGTAGAGACTGCCATATCCACGGATCCACCCCATAATCAGCATCCAAACGCTGGCACCATTGCATACACTAGCAAGATTTTATCGAAAGGACCCAGATGTAGCTGTCTCTTGTGAGACTATGCCGGGGCCTAGCAAACACAGAAGTGGATGCTCACAATCAGCTAATGGATGGATCACAGGGCTCCCAATGGAGGAGCTAGTTAAAGTACCCAAGGAGCTAAAGGGATCTGCAACCCTATAGGTGGATCAACATTATGATCTAACCAGTACCCCGGAGCTCTTGGCTCTAGCTGCATATGTATCAAAAGATGGCCTAGTCAGCCATCACTGGAAAGAGAGGCCCATTGGACACGCAAACTTTATATGCCCCAGAACAGGGGAACGCCAGGGCCAAAAAGGGGGAGTGGGCGGGTAGGGGAGTGGGGGTGGGTGGGTATGGGGGACTTTTGGTATAGCATTGGAAATTTAAATGAGCTAAATACCTAATAAAAAATGAAAATAATTGGAGGGTAAAAAAAAAAAAAAAAAAAAAAAAAAACAACCAGTAGCCAACATCAAAGTAAATGGTGAGAAGCTGGAAGCATTCCCACTAAAATCAGGGAATAGACAAGGTTTCTCACTTTCTCCTTACCTATTCAAAATTGTACTTGAAGTCCATAACCAGAGAAATTCCACAACAAAAGGAGATCAAGGGGATACAAATTGGAAAGGAAGAAGTCAAAATATCACTTTTTGCAGATGATACGACAGTATATATAAGGGACCCTAAAAATTCCACTAGAGAACTCCTAAACCTGATAAACAGTTTCAATGAAGTAGCTGGATATAAAATTAACTCAAACAAGTCAATGGCTTTTCTCTACACAAAGAATAAACAGGCTGAAAAAGAAATTAGGGAAACAACACCCTTCTCAATAGTCACAAATAATATAAAATATCTTGGCATGACTCTAACTAAGGAAGTGAAAGATCTGTATGATAAGAACTTCAAGTCTCTGAAGAAAGAAATTAAAGATCTCAGAAGATGGAAAGATCTGCCAAGGTCATGGATTGGCAGGATCAATATAGTAAAAATGGCTATCTTGCCAAAAGCAATCTACAGATTCAATGTAATTCCCATCAAAATTCCAACTCAACTCTTCAATGAATTAGAAAGGGCAATCTGCAAATTCATCTGGAGTAACAAAAAACCTAGAAGAGCAAAAACACTGCTCAAGGATAAAATAACCTCTAGTGGAATCACAATGCCTGACCTAAAGTTGTACTACAGAGCAATTGTGATAAAAAACTGCATGGTACTGGTATAGCTACAGACAAGTAGACCAGTGGAATAGAATCAAAGACCCAGAAATGAACCCACACATCTATGGTCACTTGATATTTGACAAGGGAGCAAAAACCATCCAGTAGAAAAAAGACAGCATTTTCAACAAATGGTGCTGGCACAACTGGTTGTTAACATGTAGAAGATTTCGAATTGATCCATTCCTATCTCCTTGTACTAAGGTCAAATCTAAGTGGATTAAGGAACTCCACATAAACCAGAGACACTGAAACTTATAGAGGAGAAAGTAGGGAAAAGCCTCGAAGATATGGATACAGGGGAAAAATTCCTGAATAGAACAGCAATGGCTTGTGCTGTAAGATCGAGAATCAACAAATGGGACCTCATAAAATTGCAAAGCTTCTGCAAGGCAAAAGACACTGTCAATAAGATGAACAGGCCACCAACAGATTGGGAAAGTATCTTTACCTATTCTAAATCAGATAGGGGACTAATACCCAATATATATAAAGAACTTAAGAAGGTGGACTCCAGAAAATCAAATAACCCCATTAAAATATGGGGCTCAAAGCTAAACAAAGAATTCTCACCTGAGGAATACCGAATGACTGAGAAGCACCTAAAAAATGTTCAACATCCTTAATCATAAGTGAAATGCAAATCAGACCAACCCTGAGATTGCACCTCACACCAGTCAGAATGGCTAAGATCAAAAATTCAGGTAACAGCAGATGCTGGCGAGGATGTGGAGAAAGAGGAACACTCCTCCATGTTGAGGGGGTGATCTGCAAACCTATAGATAGAACAACATTATGAACTAACCAGTACCCCGGAGCTCTTGATTCTAGCTACATATGTATCACAAGATGGCCTAGTTGGCCATCACTGGAAAGAGAGGCCCATTGGAATTGCAAACTTTATATGCCCCAGTACAGGTTAATGCCAGGGCCAAAAAGTGGGAGTGGGTGGGTTGGGGAGTTGGGGGGGTGTATAGGCGACTTTCGGGATAGTATTGGAAATGTAAATGAGGAAAATACCTATTTAAAAAAAAGAAAACATAATAAATAAATAAATAAATAAATAAATAAATAAATAAATAAATAAATAATTCCTTGTAGTGATTCTGAGCTTTTTATAGATTGACCACAATGAGTTTCTGTAACTATGGTGTAAGAGTCCATCACGTCCTTATTCTAGCATCTTTCTTCTTCATAAAACTATTACCACATTGATATTCCTGGTGGTCTTTCTTGCCATCTAATATTCAGTCTAGATTTTGTTGGCCTAGAGTTCTATATGGATTTTAGGAAACACTTACCAAGGTGGTTCTTGTCAAGCAGCAACCATCTCAGGTTAGGTTTTCTCCTTTCATGTACATTCAGATTTTGCTTGTTTGTTCACAAACTTGAGCCATCATTGGGTAGGATCTTGCCATGCAAACATCTTTCTTGCTGTTTTGGTGTAAAGACGATTATTTTGTAATGGTGCTAACTTCTCTTAGAATTATTGTTGCTTTTCAAATTCCTAGCCTGTGAAGTCAAATTTGATCGTCCTCTTGCCAAACTACATGTTCTTTTACAATGATGCTTTATAATTTTACTTTTCTCACCATATACCTGGATGGCAGTAGCAAGCAGGAGCTGTGCTATGGACTGAATGTTGTCCATCTTGTAAATGGTCTATTTGATCAAAACACCACAGGTATTCAGCCAAAATGAAAGTTATACTGCTGTTGTGTGTAATATTTTTAGGTATATCTGTTAAGTCTATATATATGTAGTTTTTCCTCAATTATTCTATTCTCTTGATACTTTTCACATACCATTCTATTCACTACTAAATATAAGCATTTAATTCTCCACCTATCTTTGTGATGAATTTACACTTTCTTCCAGATAGTTTCATTGTTGTTTACAGTCATAATTTAGACTAACATATACTTGGTATGGTGTTAAAATGTCTGCTTGTTTACATTTATGAAGATAATTTTAAATATTATTAGATATCTAGAATATCATTTCATATTTTTAATCAGTAGCCTTTAGTCTGTGAATCCAAAATGTTCTTTTGTAGGGACCATACAACTGAGAATAATAATTTTGTATTTTACTTTGGCTATTATCTTTCTTTAGTTAGCTAAATATACATTTACTTGACCAATACAGTTGCAAATAAGCTGTTATTTCTACAATTAGTGTCTGTTTTCATTTTTCTGTTCTGTTTGTAATTGTTCCTTTACAACTTTGTTTTTGTGTGTATTTGTGTATTTAATTCATATTTCATAATTAATTAATTTATTTTAAAAATATTTTAGACTAGTGTTTAGTACTGTAGTAGTTTTAAATGTTAGCTAATAAAATCCACATTTAATTATTAGTAATCTAAATAAGTATTCCATGAAAATACTCTTTTTCTGTTCAGAATTCTCTTAGACTTGTGGTCATTACAAAGAGTTTCTTTATCAATATCATTTTGCATCTTGTAAAATGATTGCATGTAAAACCATGTAGGATAAAATGTAAGTACAAATGTGAAGTATGAGAAAAAGAGCTTAGTTTCGCGGTTACCTATGGGCTTACCATTATCCACATTCTTATTCAACATATGTTCGTGAATTAACTGTGACATTTCTATTTCAGCCACAAGGACTCTCTTGTTATACTGCTCAATTAACATCAAATTTATCTTTAAATGTATTAATCTTTCTTTTGTTTCAGAGAAATGTTTTGTCAGATCCAGAATTGCCAGCAGGCAATTAATCAGCTCTGATGATACACCCTCCCTCTACATTCTGACATACATGGTGCCTCAGAGAAATCAGAGGGCACTCTTATGCATGAAGAGTTGTTTCAATTTTTCTGATAATAGAAATATTCTATATTCTTCAATTTTTTTCATTGACTGTTTCTCTGAATTTATTCTAACATTCTTAGATACTTTTGATCATTAGATTTATTGATCTAGTTTAGTCAGCCATTTTTTGCTTGTGACTGTATTTGTTAAGAGTTCATGTACATGTGGACAGGTAATACACCCACTAAAGGCCTGAAATTGACTTGCACTGTCTTCCTGTGTCACTCTTCACTTTATCTCTTTTCATTTAACAGCTCTCACCGAATCTGGAAATCACCAATTAACCTGGGTGACTGGCCTGCAAGTCTCAAGTATCCTCTTAGTTCTTCCTCTCTATTACTTGGATTGCAAGTGTAAGCTACCTAGCTTTTGATGTGGCATTGCAGGGTCTAGACACTGGTTGTCAAGATGTCTCTGGTATTTGAATGATATTCTATCATAAACATTGGGGACTTTGGGACAGTATTACTTCAAGTAATCCTTCTGATGTGCTTTTCTAGGTCTTTTTTTGTAAATAAATGCTGTGGATGGGGCATTTTAGGTCATATTCATTTACATTCTTCATTTTCTTTCTCTCTCACACTAGGTGGTTTCAGTTAACCACCATTTTTATTTTGCTGATTATATCTTCTGCTTTCCCAGACGTGTGGTTGTACCTCCCTGGGAAACACTTTGATTTTATACTTTAATTTTTAATGGTTTCATTTTGTTGCTGACATATTGTTTGTACATTTTTTTTCATTTTATTTAAGGATTACTTTAGTTATCTGAGAATATTTTTAGAAAATAATTTAAATATTTATCTTGTAGTTCATTATCTGAATATCTTCAAAAGCAGTTATGCTTATTGCTTTCAGCTCCGGGTCCTTTGGTTTGTTATAATACCTAAGAAATTTTGGAATATTATAATATAGCAGTTCTAGAAATCTGAACATTCCCTTTCCTTGGGGTTGGTTGTTACCTGCTAAAATTATCTAAAATTATTCTCTGATGATTCAAGTGAAAAGGTGTCATCTTTATATTCTTTGTTTTGAGTGGTCTTACTGTTCTCTGTATGAAAGTGACTGAATGCAAATTTGTTTAGATACCTAGAGAGGGAGATGGTAGAAAGGAAAAAGATGAGGGAGGAAAGAATGAAGTGAGAGAAACCAGGGCACAGGAAGGAGAGATAGCAGCCTGTGAGGATGCCGTGTATTCGGCATATCTTCATTACGTAGCTGGAGATTACCAATCTGACTTGTCTTCAGCTTCCACCACTCCCCAGCCCCCTGTTTGATGTTTGGTAGGTATTGGTAAAGTGCCATGACTGTGCTCACCCAGGTCCACTCACTCAGGGATTACTCTATCCACATGGATCTGTAAAAATACACAGCTACTTTGGTATCAATTTGCATTAAAACCATTGATACTAATACTCTTAAAAAGTTCCATGCAAACATTTTATTACCTAAGCTAAGACATTTTTAAAAATATTTTTAGTTAGGTATTTTCCTCATTTACATTTCCAATGCTATCCCAAAAGTCCCCCATGCCCTCCCCCACACACACACTCCCCTACCCACCCACTCCCACTTTTTGGCCCTGGCATTCCCCTGCATTGGGCATATAAAGTTTGTATGACAAATGGGACTCTCTTTCCAGTGATGGCCGACTAGGCCATCTTTTGATACATATGCAGCTAGAGACAAGAGCTCCAGGGTACTGGTTAGTTCATATTGTTGTTCCACCTATAGGGTTGGAGTTCCCTTTCGGCTCCTTGGGTACTTTCTCTAGCTCCTCCATAGGGGACCCTATGATCCATCCAATAGCTGACTGTGAACATCCACTTCTGAGCCCTGGCACAGTCTCAAAAGAGACAGCTATATCAGGGTCATTTCAGCAAAATCTTGCTAGTGTATGCAATGGTGTCAGTGTTTGGAGGCTGATTATGGGATGGATCCCTGGATATGGCAGTCTCAAGATGGTCCATCCTTTTGTCTCAGCTCCAAACTTTGTCTCTGTAACTCCTTTCATGGGTGTTTTGTTCCCAATCTAAGAAGGGGCAAAGTGGCCACACTTTGGTCTTCGTTCTTCTTGACTTTCATGTTTTTCGCAAATTGTATCTTATATCTTGGGTATTCTAAGTTTTGAGCTAATATCCGCATATCAGTGAGAATATATATTTTGAGTTCTTTTGAGATTGAGTTACCTCACTCAGGATGATGCCCTCTAATTCCAACCATTTGCCTAGGAATTTCATAAATTCATTCTTTTTAATAGCTGAGTAGTACTCCATTGTGTAAATGTACCACATTGTCTGTATCCATTACTCTGTTGAGGGGGATCTAGGTTCTTTCCACCTTCTGGCTATTATAAATAAGGCTGCTATGAACATAGTGGAGCATGTGTCTTTCTTACCGATGGGAACATCTTCTGGATATATGCCAAGGAGAGGTATTACAGGATCTTCCTGTAGTACTATGTCCAATTTTCTGAGGAACCACCAGACTGATTTCCAGAGTGGTTGTACAAGCTTGCAATCCCACCAACAATGGAGGAGTGTTCCTCTTTCTCCACATCCTTGCCAGCATCTGTGGTCACCTGAATTTTTAATCTTAGCAATTCAGACTGGTATGAGATGGAATCTCAGGGTTCTTTTGATTTGCATTTCCCTGATGATTAAGGATGTTGAATATTTTTTTCAGGTGCTTCTCAGCCATTAGGTATTCCTCAGGTGAGAATTCTTTGTTTAGCTCTGAGCACCATTTTTTCTTGGAGATATTTGATTTTCTGGAGTCCACCTTCTTGAGTTCTTTATATATATTGGATATTAGTCCCCTATCTGATTTAGGAAAGGTAAAGATCCTTTCCCAATCTGTTGGTGGCCTTTTTGTCTTATTGACGGTGTCTTTTGCCTTACAGAAGCTTTGCAGTTTTATGAGGTCCCATTTGTCAATTCTCGATCTTACAGCAAAAGCCATTGCTGTTCTATTCAGGAATTTTTCCCCTGTGCCCATATCTTCGAGGCTTGTGCCCACTTTCTCCTCTATAAGTTTCAGTGTCTCTGGTATTATGTGAAGTTCCTTGATCGACTTAGATTTGACCTTAGTACAAGGAGATGGGAATGAATCAATTCGCATTCTTCTTTATGATAATCACCAGTTGTTCCAGCACCATTTGTTGAAAATGCTGTCTTTCTTCCACTGGATGGTTTTAGCTCCCTTGTCAAAGATCAAGTGACCATAGGTGTGTGGGTTCATTTTTGGGTCTTCAATTCTGTTACATTGGTCTACTTCTCTGTAGCTATACCAGTACCATGCAGTTTTTAATCACAATTGCTCTGTATTACAGCTTTAGGTCAGGCATTGTAATTACACAAGAGGTTATTTTATCCTTGAGCAGAGATTTTGCTATCCCAGGTTTTTTGTTATTCCAGATGAATTTACAGATTGCTCTTTCTAATTCGTTGAAGAACTGAGTTGGAATTTTGATGTGGATTGCGTTGAATCTGTAGATTGCTTTTGGCAAGATAGCTATTTTTACAGTGTTGATCCTGCCAATCCATGAGCATGGGAGATCTTTCCATCTTCTGAGATCTTTAATTTCTTTCTTCAGAAACTTGAAGTTCTTATCATACAGATATTTCACTTCCTTAGTTAGAGTCACGCCAAGATATTTTATATTATTTGTGACTATTGAGAAGGGTGTTGTTTCCCTAATTTCTTTCTCAGCCTGCTTATTCTTTGTGTAAAGAAAGGCCACTGACTTTGTTTGAGTTAATTTTATATCCAGCTACTTCACCGAAGCTGTTTATCAGGTTTAGGAGTTCTCTGGTCGAATTTTTAGGGTCACTTATACATACTGTCGTATCATCTGCAAAAAGTGATATTTTGAATTCTTCCTTTCCAATTTGTATCCCCTTGATCTCCTTTTGTTGTCGAATTGCTCTGGCTAGGACTTCAAGTACAATGTTGAATAGGCAGGAAGAAAGTGGGCACCCTTCTCTAGTCCCTGATTTTAGTAGGATTACTTCCAGGTTCTCACCATTTACTTTGATGTTGGCTAGTGGTTTGCTGTAGATTGCTTTTATCATGTTTAGGTGTGGGCCTTAAATTCCTGACCTTTCCAAGGCTTTTATCATAAATGGGTGTTGGATTTTGTCAAATGCTTTCTCTGAGTCTAAGGAGATGACCATGTGGTTTTTGTCTTTGAGTTGGTTTATGTAATGGATTACCTTGATGGATTTCCATATATTAAACCATCCCTGAATCCCTGGAATAAAACCTACTTGGTCAGGAGGATGATTGTTTTAATGTGTTCTTGGATTCGGTTAGCAAGAACTTTATTGAGGATTTTTGCATCAATAATCGTAAGGGAAATTGGTCTGATGTTCCGTATCTTTGTTGGGTCTTTTTGTGGTTTAGGTATCAGAGTAATTGTGGCTTCATAGAATGAGTTGGGTCGAGTACCTTCTACTTCTATTTTGTGGAATAGTTTGTGCAAAACTGGAATTAGATCTTCTTTGAAGGTCTGATAGAACTCTGCACTAAACCCATCTGGTCCTGTGCTTTTTTAGGTTGGGAGACTATTAATGACTGCTTCTATTTCTTTAGGGGATATGTGACTGTTTAGATCTTTAACGTGATTCTGATTTAATATTGGTATCTGGTATTGGTCTAAAATTTTGTCCATTTCATCCAGATTTTCCAGTTTTCTTGAGTATAGTCTTTTGTAGAAGTATCTGATGTTTTCGATTTCTTCAGGATCTGTTTTTATGTCTCCCATTTCACTTCTGATTTTGTTAATTAGGATGCTGTTCCTGTGCCATTTAGTGAGTCTGGCTAAGGGTTTATCTATCTTGTTGATTTTCTCAAAGAACCAGCTCCTTGTTTGGTTGTTTCTTTGGATAGTTCTTCTTGTTTCCACTTGGTTGATTTCACCCCTGAGTTTGATTATTTCCTGCCATCTACTCCTCTTGGGTGAATTTGCTTCCTTTTTTCTAGAGCTTTTAGGTGTGTTGTCAAGTGGCTAGTGTGTACTCTCTCTAGTTTCTTTTTGGAGGCACTCAGAGCTATGAGTTTCCCTCTTAGAAATACTGTCATTGTGTCCCATAAGTTTGGTTATGTTGTGGCTTCATTTTCATTGAACTCAAAAAAGTCTTTAATTTCTTTCTTTATTCCTTCCTTGACTAAGCTATCATTGAGAAGAGTGTTGTTCAGTTTCCATGTGAATGTTGGCTTTCCATTATTTATGTTGTTATTGAAGAAAAGCCTTAGTCCATGGTGGTCTGATAGGATGCGTGGAACAATTTCAATATTTTTGTATCCATTGAGGCCTGTTTTGTGACAAATTACATGGTCAATTTTGGAGAAGTTACCACGATTTGCTGAGAAGAAGTTATATCCTTTTGTTTTAGGATAAAATGTTCTGTAGATATCTGTTAAGTCCATTTGTTTCATATCTTCTGTTAGTTTCACTGTGTCCCTGTTTCTTTTTCCACGATCTGTCCATTGATGAAAGTGGTGTGTTGAAGTCTCCCACTATTATTGTGTGAGGTGCAATGTGTGCTTTGAGCTTTACTAAAGTGTCTTTAATGAATGTGGCTGCCCTTGCATTTGGAGCATAGATATTCAGAATTGAGAGTTCCTCTTGGAGGATGTTACCTTTGATGAGTATGAAGTGTCCCCGCTTGTCTTTTGTGATAACTTTGCATTAGAAGTCGATTTTATTCAATATTAGAATGGCTACTCCAGTTTGTTACTTCCTACCATTTGCTTGGAAAATTGTTTTCCAACCTTTCACTCTGAGGTAGTGTCTGACTTTTTCCCTGAGATGGGTTTCCTGTAAGCAGCAAAATGTTGGGTCCTGTTTGTCTATCCAGTCTGTTAGTCTATGTCTTTTTATTGGGGAATTGAGTCCATTGATATTAAAAGATATTAAGGGAAAGTAATTGTTGCTTCCTATTATTTTTGTTGTTAGAGTTGACATTGTGTTCTTGTGGCTGTCTTCTTTTTGGTTTGTTGAAGGATTACTTTCTTGCTTTTTCTTGGGCATGGCTTCTGTCCTTGTATTTTGTTTGTTTGTTTGTTTTTCTGTTATTATCCTTTGAATGGCTGGATTCTTGGAAAGATAATGTGTGAATTTGGTTTTGTCCTGGAATACTTTGGTTTCTCCATGTATGGTAATTGAAAGTTTGGCTGGGTATAGTAGCCTGGACTGGCATTTTTGTTCTCTTGGTGTGTGTATAACATCTGTCCAGGATCTTCTTGCTTTACTAGTCTTTGGTGAAAATTCTGGTGTAATTCTGATAGGCCTGCCTTTATATGTTACTTGACCTTTTTCCTTTACTGCTTTTAATATTCTATCTTTATTTAATGTATTTGTTGTTCTGATTATTATGTGTCAAGAGGAATTTCTTTTCTGGTCCTGTCTATTTGGAGTTCTGTAGGCTTCTTGTATGCTCATGGGCATCTTTTTTATTTTTTTATGTTTGGGAAGTTTTCTCCTATAATTTTGTTGAAGATATTTTCTGGCCCTTTAAGTTGAACATCTTCATTCTCATCTACTCCTATTATCCGTAGGTTTGGTCTTCTCATTGTGTCCTGGATTTCCTGGATGTTTTGAGTTAGGATCTTTTTGCATTTTGTATTTTCTTTGATTGTCGTGCTGATGTTCTCTATGGAATCTTCTGCACCTGAGATTCTCTCTTCCATCTCTTGTATTCTGTTGTTGATGCTCACATCTATGGTTCTAGATTTCTTTCCTAGGGTTTCTATCTCCAGTGTTGCCTCACTTTGGGTTTTCTTTATTGTGTCTACTTTCCTTTTTAGGTCTTGGATGGCTTTATTCAATTCCATCACCTGTTTGGTTGTGTTTTCCTGCAACTCTTTATGGGATTTTTGTGCTTCCTCTTTAATGTCTTCTACCTGTTTAGCAGTGTTCTCCTGTATTTCTTTGAGTGAGTTATTAAAGTCCTTCTTGATGTCCTCTACAATCATCATGAGATATGCTTTTAAATCCGGGTCTAGCTTTTCAGGTGTGTTGGGGTGCCCTGGACTGGGCGAGGTGGGAGTGCTGGGTTCTGATGATGGTGAGTGGTCTTGTTTTCTGTTAGTAAGATTCTTACATTTACCTTTCATCTTCTGGTAATCTCTAGAGTTAGTTGATTTAGTTGTCTCTGGTTAGAGATTGTTCCTCTTGTGATTCTGTTAGCCTCTATCTGCAGACCTGGGAGACTAGCTCTCTGCTGAGTTTCAGTGTTCAGAGTACTCTCTGCAGGCAAGTTCTCCTCTTGCAGGGAAGGTGCCCAGATATCTGGTGTTCGAATCTGCCTCCTGGCAGAAGTTTTGTTCCACTCACCAGAGGTCCTAAGATCCCATGGAGAGTCCTGTGGGGACCTTGGTGGTGTCTGCAGACTCTGCGCCCAAGGTGCCCCAGTGCTGGTGTTGGTGCTGACAGGAAGGTACTTGTGACCCTGGTCAGGCCGAGTTTTCTGCTTCCCTAATTAATGCTGTCTCAGGTCCTGTGCGATTGGATTGGAGTAGCAGTTGTGTTCCACTCATCAGAGGTCCTAAAATCCTGTGGAGAGTCCTGTGGGGACCTTGGAGGTGTCAGCAGACTCTGTGTCCAAGGTGCTTCGGTGCTGGCGAAGACTGGAAGGGACTTGTGACCCTGGTAAGGCCAGGTTTTCTCCTTCCCTAATCAAAGCTTTCTCAGGTCCCGCATGATTGGATTGGAGCAGCAGTTGTGTTCCACTCACCAGACATCCTAAGATCCCATGGAGAGTCCTGTGGTGACCTTGGAGATGTTCGAAGACTCAGTGCCCAAGGTGAGTTGGTGCTGGTGCTGACCGGAAGGGACTTGACGACATTTTAAAGTTAATATATTAAAATTTTCTCAACACATTTTATTTCCTGATAAGGTAGGCTGGCCAAAATAGTAACATCATTCATTTATCCAGTATTTAATAGTGTTTATCCAGCATACATTCATTACATAGGCAATCTGACTGATTTTTATGACAGCAAAAGTAGTTGATAATGTTTTATTTGAAAACATGATGAATTAAGTGTGATTACTGTATATAAAAATATTCATTTAATCAACTTGCTACATGTTCCATATTTCTTGTCAGAAGTTAATATTTTAATGTTGTACCTGTTAAGATAAAACTAAAAAAAAAAAAAACCATAGACATTAGACACTGAATGTCTTTATTAACAATAACTAAGAACTGAGCATTAATGTCATTTCTTAGATATGATTGATAAGGAATAAAATAAGATAATTAAAAAGCTTTACATTTTTTTCAAAATAACAGTTATATTCCTAGAGTAATGTGCATTATTAATTTGCATTAATGCCAGTATATCTGAATTATAATGAAGGCATTTTGAAAATACTAGAACATGACTTGTAAATCATTTTTATTTTTACTGAACCATATCTAATATATTAGATGTATAAATGATTTACAGAAATGTTTGTTCATCAATGATAATTAAAGGACACCTAGCTTATATGTAAATTCTTTAAGAAGTGTGGCAGTTTGAGTGAGTATAGTCCCCATAGGCTTATATCTTTGAATCTTTGGTCCCTAGTTAGTGGAACTGCTTGGGAAGGATTGGGATATATGAAGTCATGTTGGAGGAGATATGTCATCTGGCTTAGGCTTTGCCATTTGAAATGCCCACGACAGGCCTAGTCTCTCTGTCTCTTTCTGTCTCTCTCTCTGTCTCTCTCTGTTTCTCTCTGTTTCTCTTTCTCTGTCTCTGTCTCTCTCTCTGTCTCTGTCTCTCTGTCTGTCTGTCTCTCTATGTCTCTGTCTCTGTCTCTCTGTCTCTGTCTCTGTCTCTCTTTCTCTCTCTCTCTCTCTCTCTCTCTCTCTCTCTCTCTCTCTCTCTCTCTCCCTGCTTTATGTGGGTTAGCATGTAAAAGGTCAGGACTGATTTCCAGAACCATATGTATCTGCTTCCCATCCAGATGAGTATGAACTAACCCTATTAAACTAAGCCTTTTTTGTAAGAGTTGACATTTTATAAAGATGTTTCTGTAAAGCAATAGAACAGCAACTAAGATTGATTTTGTCAACATTTAATTTTTCATGAGTATTTTAGGAAAGTTCTCTTCTGTACCTTTTTTTGTGAAACTGGCTTTTAAGATAAAACAAAGTTTCAGTTATTTTCAAATTGCATAAAAATTTAAATGTATGATTTATTTCTAGAAAACTTTTATAAGGATGGAGAATGGGTTTTTTCCATATTTACATTTATTAAATAATTTTATATATTACCTATAAATATGAATTAATTTTTAAAATGTTATATAATAAAACAAATGAAGATTATGCATAGATACATTTGAAATTCAGTTTTCTAGTCTTGTGCTTTAAAAGTCAATTATAATCTACCTCTCTCAAGAAAGAACAACAATAAATGATTAAAACTACACAAACATAACAAGCACAATATCAGCCTGTCATACTCACACATAAGAGGTTAAGGTGAAAAGATCTGTGACTGGGTTCAATCTCAAAAGACTTAGCCAAGATGCATCTTATAGTACATCTAGCTACACTAAGTATATTGCAATATTTTTAATGAAATTATCATATTTAGATCTTAATCAAACATAAGCAGATTAAACACGAAAATGTCCCCAAATTGAAAGAATATGCCCAATTTGTTATGATGTCCATCTACATATAGACAGCTGAACGAATCAATAGCTTAAATTCCAGACATTTTGGAGTTAAGAAGTGCTCCTATAGGGATGAATAATTATTGTTGACAAGTATATTGTAGAGACTCATGGAGTCAGGGATGCTGCAGGTTGTCTGAGTCGTGTGACCAGACCTCAGTAATGAAGCCAGATTTCAGAACCCCTGGGGGAAGCTTTGGTGGCAGAGGCAAGAGAGGAGGACAAGGAAGACAAGGAGGCTTTGGTGGTGGAAGAGGAGACTTTGGCAGTGGAGATCGAGGCGGAGGGTGGCTTCAGGGCACAGGAAGGTGGAGGTGGCAGAGGTGGAGGCTTCTAATCTGGGGGCAACTGGGGTCGAGGTGGTGGCCGGGGAGGCAAGAGAGGAAACCAATCAGGGAAGAATGTGATGTTGTTGCCGCATTGGTATGAAGATGTGTTTATCTGTTGCGGAAAGGAGGATGCCCTTGTCGCAAAGAATCTGATCCCTGTAGAATCTGTGTAAGGAGAGAAGAGAGACTCTATTTCAGAAGGAGATGACAATTTTGAGTAGGGAGCCTGGAACCCCTTCGGCTGGCAGCAGCAAATCTGGGCAACGTAGACCAGAGCCACATCAAACCTGGGCCCAAGGTGCTCTACCTTGGAGCAGCCTCAGGCACCACTGTCTCCCACATCTCTGATATTGTCGGCCCGGATGGTCTGGTATATACAGTTGAGCTCTCCCACCACTCTGGCCATGATCCCATCAACTTGGCCAAGAAGAGGACCAGAATAATTCCTGTAATTGAAGATGTTCCGCACCCTCACAAATACGCAAGCATATCACAATGGTGGATGTCACCTTGGCTTATGTGGACCAGCCAGATCAAACCCATATTGTGGCCCTGAATGCCCACACATTCCTGCGGAATGGAGGTCACTTTGTGATTTCCATTAAGGCCAACTGCATTGACTCTGCAGCCTCAGCAGAAGCTTCATCTGAAGTGAAGAAGATGTAGCAAGAGAACATGAAGCCCCAGGAGCAGCTGACGCTAGAGCCTTGTGAATGAGACTGCACTGTGTGTTGTAGGTGTATACAGGCCACCTCCCTACATGAAGAACTAGAACCCAGAGCTGTCTGTATTGAAGAAATGTGTGTTGTTATTGTTAAACATGTGGCTTTTGATTTTTTGGGGGTGGGAGAATTGTTTTGTTTTTTCTATTAAAAGATTCATCTGTCTCCCTACCCCCTGCCCCCACCCCCCAAAAAAAGGAAAGAAAAATGTATCATGAAAGTAATGTGCACCAGAGCAACCACTAGGTGCAGTACCAGACTCTACCTGCCTCCAAGAGATCCTTGGACTTCATCCTAACTTGTAGTGAATTGGCACACATTAATCTGATGTAAAAAAACAAACAAACAAAACAAAACAAAAACAAAAACAAACAAACAAAAAAACCCAAAAGAACAAAAAAAAAAACTTTCAAATCTTACAGTTTTGTATCTTATTTTAATCTTTAATTTTATTCAAAACATGTTAACATCTAGATAAGATTTACCTTTCAGTTTATAAATAGTTAACATTCTCTGATAAACTCTTCCTTTCATCTGTATTTGTGTAAATGCATCTGGTAGAAATATTATGAATGATAACAATAGTGAATATTATTATGATATAATATAATTAGTTAGTCCTATATTTTCCAGTGAAACTGAATTTAGTGTTTGCCTTTATTGTCTATTTTCTCTTGGGCTCTTGGCCACATCAGCAGTGTTGTGCATAGTTGCATCTCATGGACTGGGCCTTACATTCAGTCAGATTCTGGATGGTTGCTCCCACAACTTTTGTGCCACTATAATACCTTGAAGGCAGCTCACCATTGTAGAGCGAATCATTTGTAGCTACATTGGTGTTTCCCTTTCTCCTCTTAGAAGCATGCGGTACATGTTCTAGTAACATAAGCACTAGAGAGTAGTGGTGAAGTCTCTTTCTAGTCATCAGCTCTACTTCTCCATATTCAGGGGTAATAAAAAAGATGTGTAACTGTTGTCTTTAACAATAGGGAATTACCATCATTTTTTAAAGAGAAATTAGTAGCCTTGGAAATATCCCTGTGATAATCAAGGATTCCTTGGAGCCCATTCAGACAATAACTCAATTATATATAACACATTTCTGGCACTTGGAGGCATTAAATGTGTAGTTGGGACACTGTCTCCTTCATTGTTTGGGGACAGCATTTAGGGTATATATATATATATATATATATATATATATATATATATATGCATTAGAGAATATTTTTTTCTATATGGTCTTTCAGATGGCTTTTAGTGTGAATTGTTCCTCCTCATATCCCCTTGCTTTCCCAGGCTTAGTTCTCTCTCTCTCACACCATTTAGTCCTCACAATTTCATCTTCTACCCATTCCTTTTTAACTATATAATCTGTTCCCCATTCTTTGAAAGAGCCCTAATCCTGCCAACATCTGTGGTTATATGTATTGTAGCATATATATTAAGGCTTCAAAGCTAACATTCACATACAGGAGAAAACACTCAATGTTTGTCTCTTTGGATCTCTGTTTATTCATTCAAGGTATTTTGCTAGCTTCATCAACTGCACTGTGAATCTCATTAAACTTGCTTGATGATGTAATACACATTTCATAAAAAATAAATTAATAAATCCTTTATACATTTATCTACCCATAGTGTTTTAATAAGGGGTGTGAGGATATAGGTCAGTAGTAGAGCATGTACTTTGCATGCAGGAGGCCCTGTTCTTAACCCTAGCACAAAAATATGAATGAATTAATGAATTAATGCTGTTGCTACAAACTACACTTAATATAACACTTTCAAGCTTCATTTTTTTTCAAAATTGCATTGTATTATTTAGTGTTTATATATACAATTCAATTGTGAATACACACCATATTTTCATTACGCATTCATCAGTTGAGCATTTACCTCGATTCAATTTCATTACTGTTATTGCTAAAGCAGAAATAAACGTGGACGTTCAAATATCTCCATGTTCGATTATAAAGTTCCTTTGGTGTATACTTAGGAGGAATGTGCCTCAGTCAAATTGGACTTGTACTTTTAGCTCTCTAAGAATCATCCACACTGATTTCTACAATGTATATAGCAGTTAGCCTCAATCAACAGTGAATTAGGGTTCTTTATTCCAAAGTAGTATTTGCTGTCATTTGTTTTTATGGTGATAACCATTTATGACTCGGATGAGATGGAATCTCCATGTAGTTTTAGTTTACATTTCCCTGAAGGCTAATGCTGAACACTTTGAAAAACATTTATGGGCTATTTGCATTTTATCTTGTGAGAGTGTTATGGTCAATTCATTAGCTCATTTTCTGATTGTCCTGGTCTTTTCATTTATGGGAAGTTTTAGATTTTATTTATTTATTTATCTTTGTGTTGTCTCATTATTAACTCATCCTTAGATGTATAGTTGATTACTATTACCATTTCTTCTTAGTTGATTAATTTACTGAGAGACTAAAGTCCTATTTATATTTTCATTTAGAGTATTTTCACTACAGTTTTTTTTTTAATTTCAGAGTTCCTGTCTTACATTAACTCTATTTCAAGTTTATTTGTTTTAGGGTGAGAGATAGGAAATATCTCCACGTTTTTATATATGGATACCCAGTTTTTCTTGTAATATTTCTTAAAGAGGGTGTTCTTCTCCAAGGAACATTTATTTTTTGAATTTCTGCCAAAATTCAGAGATACATGTTTACATCTAGATATCCCTTTCCGTTCCACGGATCCACAGGTCTGGTTTTGTCCACTCGTGTTCTGTTTTTATCACTGTGCCACTCAAGTGTAATGGACCATTACTTAGAAATTATTTGATTTTGAACAGTCTCACTTAGTTGCCCACACTTGACTTGAATGTATAATCTTCCTGCATCAGCTGCCTGAAGAATAAGGATTACAAACACAGGCTACAAGATCTTGCTGCTTCGGAAACTTCAGTCACATCATCTTTGGGGAGGATTAAACTTAAAGCAATATCAATTAAATTAGCAAGTACCTATGATATACTTAATGTTCATTTTTTACTATGAACTACTTTAAAACATAATAACCCATGAAAGATACTTTATCATAGACCTAATATTTTACTTCTCCATATTTGAGATCAGAAAGGTTACACAGGAATGATTGTCACTGTTGTTTGTAATGAACACTATTAATTTTACTGTCATTAACGTTGTTGTTGGTTTTTTTTTTTTTTCTCTTTTTATCTCTTTTGCACAAACCCTGCACTTAAGGGGAAAACAAAACAAAACAAAAGGAAGGATAAAGATTATAGGAGGCTGAGAAACTTAATGACTGCTGAGATTATGAGTATCAGTCATCCCAGGGAAGAAATCCCCAACTGTACTATAAGATGATGTGATGAGCCCTAAACATACATTTATTTGTTTAACATTAAATGAATTCTGCAGAATATCTAAAACCATATCTATAACTATTTACCAATACTCTTGAAGAGCAAGTGGTTATGAATTTGAAGGGAAGTAAGAGTGAAACATGAAAGATTTTAGAGGGAGGAGAAAACATGGTAGGAATATTGTAAAAACTCATATATGAAATTCTCAAAAAGTTGTTTTTCTAAGATCATATACATAAGATTAATTTTTAATGTTAGCAGACTTTTATTACATTTAAAACACATCTCAACACTTTCAAATAATCATTAAGTTTCTCAGTTCCAGGGAAAACTACAATGGTCCTGGAAATGAATTTGAAGTTTGAGGAAAGATTGGAAATATTTTCAAGTGTTAAATTGAAAATCAGCTTCCACAGTACCCTAATGGGAAAATAATCTCATCAAGTTTATTAACACACATTACTGACATAGAATTTTATTTTACCCAATGAGATGTAAAGCCGTGAACTTGATATTTCAAACTTAATACTCTGTTTTCATATGCATACATCTACTGAAGATGAAATAGCAGAATTTGTGATATAAATAGGTAATGGGA
This sequence comes from Mus musculus, assembly GCF_000001635.26. NCBI lineage: Eukaryota > Metazoa > Chordata > Mammalia > Rodentia > Muridae > Mus > Mus musculus. The sequence goes on from NC_000083.6 coordinate 61,402,152, forward strand.
GCTACAATGATAGTTTTAAATGTCAAATGTAAATTACTGAGCCCAAATTTACAGAAGACTTCACTGAGCATTTGTTAACCATTGAAGCAAGATAAAAGTAACCAAAATACAAATCTGACAGTAAATAGAAAGTGCGCACAGTAGCACTGAGGACTTTGAGAGGACCAAGCAGATTATCTTGTTTTTAAATGTTATTTTGTATTCCAAGATTTTATAGCTGTTAGATTTCCAAGAAAATTACTTACTGTTGGAATATTTGTTCTTAAGTTTCAATGGAATGTAATATTCTTACTGAGACTGTATACAAGTAGTTTTGGGCTTTTAATAATGTCCTGTATATTTAGGAAGCATTTAACTATTATAAATTATTTTGATGACTTAAAAATGTCAACACTGAGCTGTTTATTTTAAAATAAATTTTATTAGTTTACTTTTTAAAAGAAAAAGAAATAAGGGAAAGAGCCCCCCCCGCCCCCAAAGGAAAGTCCTTTTAGGCATTTTAGAGAAAGAAAATCATAAAATCATAACACACTGTGTGCACACTGAAAGTACTCATATGTGTAGAGCATATGTAGATATTTATATTTTAAAGTTTAAGTATGTACAACAGCCATGTCTTTTGTAAAACACAAGATCACAGCTCTAGTCAATACAGAGAATTTTGGTTTTGTAGGATGTTGAAAAGGACAAGATTTGGTATTTTTTTTCTTTTACTTACTCATTTGTATTTGTTCTGAAATCCAGAAAAAAAATCAGCAACAATATTTTAAAATATATCTTAAAACAAGTACATTGTTTTGGCTTGACTCATAGTCTACAGGAATATGGAATATTTTATGTAATTGTTGGTACACACTTTAATTCTTTTTTTCTGGGGTGGGGGGTAGAGACAGGGTTTCTCTGTATAGCCTTGGCTGTCCTGGAACTCCCTTTGTAGAGCAGGCTGGCCTCGAACTCAGAAATCCGTCTACCTCTGCCTCCCGAGTGCTGGGATTAAAGGCGTGTGCCACCACACTCGGCGGTACACACATTAATTCAACATTAATCTATTACTTATAAGCATCATCATATTAAACTCTCTGGAAAATACATAAAATTATGCAGCAGTGGATATTAACTATCTTTGGGGTATCAAATTACAGTAAGACTAGACACATCTTCTATTGAGGGTAGAAAAGGTAACTAGGTAGAGGAAAAATGTCCTAAATGCAGGCAACACAGTTAGAGAAGTCCTTTGCTCCTGCTCTTAGGAGCCCAACATAACTATTGGGTCCAACAGCTACACAATTATTACATATGTGCAGAAGCTCTAGGTCTGTCCGATGCATGCCCCCTGGTTGGCTGTTCAGTCTCTGTGCGTCCCTTCGGCACCAGATGTGTTGTGTAGGTGTTTATTGTGGTGTCCTTGACTTCTCTCATTCCTACAGTTCTTTCTTCCTCTCTTTTACAAGATTGGCCAAGCTCTGCCTAATGTTTGCATGTGTGTCTCTGCATCTGTTTCTATCAATGTCTGAGTGAAGGCTCTCTGATGACATCTCTAGGCTACTCTCTGCAAGTATAGTAGAATGACACTAATACTGATGGGAGGGATCCCTCTTATAGCACAGGCCTCAAGTTGAACCAGTCAATGTTTGGCCATTGCCTTAATTTCTGCTCTAGCTGTATTTCTGCAAGTCTTGTAGACAGGACAAATTGTTAGTCAACAGTTTTGTGCCTGGGTTAGTATCCCAATCCCTCCAATGAAAGTGTCACCTGGTTACAGAAGACAAATGTTTTAGGCTCTCTAACTACCATTGCTAGGAGTCTTAACTAGGTTCACTCTCATAGACTCCTGTTTATTTCTATTGTTGTAGGTTTCTAGCTAGTCCCAAAGATGACCCCAATTCCAGTTGTTGTTTCCAGTACTCTCAGCATCCATCATCCCTGACCTGATCCCTTTTATTTCCATCTCTACTCCCAACCTATCCAGTCCCCACCACCACCTAAATATCTATTTTATTTCCTACTCTCAGTGAGATTCACAGTTTGTTTATTTTTTTTTTAAGAGAAAGGGAGGAAGAGTAGAAAGGGGGTTAGGGAAGTGGGGAGGAGAGAAAGTAGGGGGAAATATTTTTGGGAATGTAAACGTAATTAATTAATTAAAAACATATAGAGTGATGACGGTTTTCATAATTAACTATAGCATTTATACAATTTATTTGCACAAACATTTGTTAGGAAGACTAACTACATAACTATTCCTTTGCAGCTGAGCATTCATAATTTACAGATACATTTTTTTTGAGAAAACTAACTATATAATTATCCTATGTTAACTGGTTGATCACATTTTTGTGCTACTCTTATTGGTCTGAAATAAGTTATTGAGATGGATTCTAAAAATCTTAGTTGTATAACTCATGAAAAGTAGTTGAATACTTTGTATTCTCAGTTTCTTCCTCTATAAAATGGAATTATTCATGTTGCATTTATCATGTTCCTTCATCATGTAAATTAGTTACTTCCTTTGTCATTTGATAAGTAAGAAACTCAATTAATTAATTGAGAAAATGACATTTAATTAATTTTTCTAGTAATGACCTGGAGCGATATAATTAAGGAGACATGTCTAAATCTTACTGAGTGCACATGATTGTATTCTTGTTTGCTTGTTGTTTTATATATATATATAAAAAAAAGACTAGGAAATTAGGATGGGTATTTTATCTTCAAATTTGAAACTCTTATTAAGAGTGAAAAATGTCTATTTAAAATATTCTATTGTTGGTTAAAAAGACAATTTCTTATTACTTTACATTTGATTCAGGAAAATTTAGCTTTGATCTTTTCATAGAAATGATATTTAGAGCACTGAAAAGAAAATAAAACTGACAATACCGCTTTGGTTTGGTTGCTGGGCAACGGTTGATGATCTTCCTTTGCTGGTTACAATCTACCCTTCCCTATTTTGTGATGATAGTTGTCTTATTAGGAGAGATTTCTTTTACAATTACTAATAGATTTCTGCAGAGGAAGGGGCCAACAATAGGGTGTGTCATCTCGTTCTGAAGCACATCAATTCAACCATGATTCAAACAAGATTAGCAACTGTAGTGGTGCCCTTATGCAGAAAATGGCCAATTAATTTTTGATTAGTTGATATCAGCTGTAAGTCCATTTTTCTCTCTAAAGACCTTTTTATTTCTATTTTTCTTTTTCTTTCTTTCTTTTTTTTTTTTTTTTTTGGTGGTGGGTAGATTTGGTAGTACTTTAAAGGTGTAGCTAGTGCTGGAAGGCTGTAAACCAAATGTGACTCATCAGCTCCCATGCTGGCAGAGTTGGAGTCACACAGGCTGCATGTCAATAGTTGTCTGCCACATTGCATCGTATTTCAGGTTCCTTTATAGACTTCAAAAGCAAATGAAATTGGTTGTCCATATAAACTGGTCAATCCTGAAACACAACAGCAAAACATACACCGCAGGTTTTTACCGCAGACCTTTTGGGTCCCTGTGTCTGCGTGGAACGGGGTCTCTCGACGCGGGTGGGCAAAGAGTGGATGAATGACAAACAGACACACACGCAGGAGAGTTTGTGTGGAATCTGAATGTAATTTTACAACTCGAGCATCAGACTTTTTATGCAGAGGACAATAAGGAAGTTGGGTGACATATTCGCAAGGTACAATTGAGGCAACCAGAATCTTACATAAAACAGAGGAATGCAAAACACAAAAGATCTAATGGGAACCACCCAGGATAGAATACATTGATAACAGCTGGGATCAACAAGGGCTCCACCTAAAATTCACTAATCTTAGAAGCCAGGGTCAAGGGCTTCGCGTCCTTGCCACAGTTCCTATTTTAGTCTCTTGTATAGTCCACCTTCCCCTTAGGCCATTGTAAATACGTGTGTATGGGTGTAACTCTGCTATAGTATCTATTCTGGTTTCTCCTTTGGTCTGAAACTTCCTTCTTTTTAAGTGATGGTAAATTCCTGTGTAAGGGAGTGACTTAGCTTTTACAATCTTGCTGAGTTCTAAACCCTTGATCTTGGTCAAGGATGCCCTTGGACTGTTGGAACACTGGCGGAAGACTTTAGCCATGTCAGAGCACTTATAGGAAAATACTGAAAGAGAGCACGTGGATCCATACTCTAGACTAGCGTGGTAATGGAACTTGGGAATGAAAAATTAATGTATAGGTAGAGAACACTAGACTCCAGGAGGAGAGCTTCCTTGAAACTCTTTTGCCTCATGAGTGACTTTTAAGCCTTTCGAGTCGGCTTGTCCAGTTGACTCGACCAGAGAGCGTAGCAGGTTGTAGTTATATATTTTAGAGTGTGCACATGCTCTCATACACATGGAGACGTGGTAGGAGTTGGAAGGAGGGGACTTAGGAAGAGCTGGAGTAAGAAAAGGGAAGGGAAATATGGTGTAATTGCATTTAAGTAAAAATGTAAAATAAAATAAATTAAAAATATATAAAATGAAATCTTGTGAGGCTGTGCCAGTGCCTGGAAAATACAGAAGTAGATGCTCACAGTCCTCTAATGGATTGAACACAGGGCCTCCAATGAAGGAGCTAGAAAATGTACCCAAGGAGCTAAAGGGGTCTGCAACCCTATAGGAGGAACAACCAGTACGTCTCAGAGCTTAGCTCTCGAGTTGCATATGTAGCAGAGGATGGCCTCATTGGCCATCAATGGGAGGAGAGGCCCTTGGTCTTGTGAAAATCATATGCCCCAGTACAGGGGAAGGCCAGGGCCAGGAAGCAGGAGTGAGTGGGTTGGGGAACAGGGCAGGGGGAGGGTATAGGGGACTTTCAGAGAGGAAACTGGGAAAAGGGGATAGCATTTGAAATGTAAATGAAGAAAATATCTAATTAAAAAAAAAGACATTATTAGAGGTGCCACAGCACTCCATACCCAAATATCAACAGGAGAAAGAAGGTCTCCCAAGCGTGCTAACAAGCCTGTGAGCACAGGTAAGACCACCACTTCTTCTCAAATTCCTGGCCCCAGAGGGACTTGCCCTGAGCCATCAAGACACAAGAACCAAGGAAGAGCTGGTGACAGGATCATTCTGGTTCCTTTAATATCTCTTAACATCAATGGACTCAATTTCCCAATTAAAAGACAGAGTAACAGACTGGATATGTAAGCAGGAACCAACATTTTGCTGCATACAGGAAATGCACCTCCGTGACAGACACTACCTAAGAGTAAAAGTCTGAAAAATTTTTTCCAATCAAATCATCCCACAAAACAATCTGGAATGGCCATTCTACTACCAAATAAAAGCAACATTCAACCAAAAGTTATTATTCAAACGGATAAGGAAGGACACTTCATACTCACCAAAGGAAAAAATCTGCCAAAAAGAACTCTGAATTCTGAACATCCATGCTCCAAAGGCAAGGGCACTCACATTCATAAAAGAAACTCTACTAAAGCTCAAAGCACACATTGTACCTCATACAACAATAGTGGGAGACTTCCACACCCCACTCTCACTAATGGACAGATCCTGGAAACACAAACTAAAGAGAGACACAGTCAGAAGTTATGGCCCAAATGGCTTTAACAGATATCTATAGAACATTGCATCCTAAAACAAAGCCTATACTTCTTCACAGCACCTCATGGTACCTTTTCCAAAATTGACCTCATAATCAGTTACAAAACATGCATCAAGGGATACAAGAAGATTGCAATAATCCCACACGTCCTATCAGATCACCGTAGAGTAAGGCTGGGCTTCAATAACAATGAAAACAACACAAAGCCCACATACACATGAAAGCTGAACAACTCCCTACTCAATGTTAACTTGGTCAAGGAAGAAATAAAGAAATTAAAGACTTTTTAGAATTTGATGAAAATGAAGGCACAACATACCCAAACGTATGGGTCACCATGAAACAGTGCTAAGAGGAAAGCTCAGCTCCAAGTGCCCCCCAAAAGAAAGTGGAGAGAGTATACACTAGCAGCTGAACAGAACACCCAAAAGCTGGTGAACAAAAAGAAGCAAATAAACCCAAGAGGAGTAGACAGCAGGAAATAATCAAACACAGGGCTGAAATCAACCAAGTAGAAGCAAAAAGAACTATTCAAAGAATCAACAAAACCAGGAGCTGATTCTTTGAGAAAATCAACAAAATAGATAAACCATTAGGCAGACTAACCAGAGGGCACAGAAACAGTATCTAAATTAACAAATTCAGAAACGAAATAGGAGATACAACAGAAACTGAGGAAATTAAAAAAAAACTCATCAGATCCTACTACAAAAGACTATATTCAATAAAACTGGAAAATCCAGATGAAATTAACAATTTTCTAGACAGATACCAAATACCAAAGTTAAATCAGCATCAGATAAGCCATCTAAACAGCCCCATAACCCTTAAAGAAAAAGAAGCAGTCATTAAAAGTCTCCGGACCCAAAAAAAAAAAAAAAAAAAAAAGGCCAGGACCAGATAGGTTTAGTGCAGAGTTCTATCAGACAGACCTTCAAAGAAGTCCTAATACCAATACTCTTCAAACTATTCCACAAGATAGAAATAGAAAGAACACTACCCAATTCATTCTATGAAGCCACAGTTACACTGAGTATTCTCCCTTGGAGATGGAGCGGTGGTTTCTGTCTAATCAGGAACTTTCCACAATTTCCTTTCATAGAGGACATAGAAATTATTTTCTAACTCTTTCATGTTTAATTTTCCAATTAGGTTTTAAAGCTGGTTGAGTTTATATTACTATTAGCTTCAGGAGTTATCATGTATATTTAAGAGGCATTTAACTATTATATGTTTTTTTGATGACTTAAAAATGTTAATACTGAGTTGTATATTTTAAATAATTGTAGTAGTTCAATAAAAATAAAAAATATAAGCCGGGTGTGGTGGCACATGCCTTTAATCCCAACACTTGGGAGGCAGAGGCAAGCAGATTTATGAGTTTGAGGACAACCTGGTCTACAAAGTGAGTTCCAGGACAGCCAGGGCTACACAGAGAAACCCTGTCTCAAAAAACAAAAAACAAACAAACAAATTAAATGAATAAAAATAAATAATAAATAAAAAACTATTAGGAAGTCATTTTATTGTCACTTATAATTTCTTTATATGTGGTAACAAAATTCCAATGACCAGTTTATTAAATATTTATCCTATTCTCAATTATTAATTGAGACTGTGTTTACAGTCTAGTCTAGAAATAAATTATGGGAATATAACTAATTGTGTGTCTTTTACAAATATGGAATCAGTTCTTGTAATAGATAATAATTTTGAGTTCATATTTCATATTGTAATTTCTCATGGAGTGGGAAAAAATACTATAAGTTACCCAAGGCTTCTGCCTTAAACGATATTAACCCTGGCATACTTAAGACGTCTTATGGAACCTGGCTGGTATTCAAGTGTTTTTAAAGCATATTTTTGTATTCAACTTATATAACATTGCAATTGTGGACAACCTAGACTGAATTTACAACAGTAAAAATATAAATTGCTAACACAAAAATGGTTCTTCCCTTTATTTAATATTAACTATAATTTAAACATTAATGTAATTCCCAGAGAGTCAAGCAGATATACCATGTAACAGTGATAGGAAGACCTTCCTACATGGATAAAAAAATAAATGGAAAATAAAAAGTCCTTAGAAACACAAATGGTGACACTGAGAGACTGATGCATTTGCTGGGATTATCATTTTCAACAAAGCTGACAGGAACATTTATTGAATTACAGATATCTTGTTAGCAGTCTTTGCTGTGAATAATTCTAATAGAGAAAAATTAGTCTGTTCTTAGCATGACAATCTATAGCAGGATAGCTGTTGTTTCAAAGGAAGCCAGGACCTTGCAACTTATCACGGAGCAGAAACCACTAAAACAGAAAGATCAGAAGATGAAATATGAGAAGCTTCAAACAGACCAGCAGAATAAACTGTATTATTGATTTTCAAGCTCCTTCTATTATCATTTTGGTCAGTTTATATGGTATTCTGAAACTCTGTTTTTGCTAATACTATAAAAATTCACTTCAAGAGCATGATAGAAAGTCAGTAATACTTTAAGACTTTTATCACATTAGTAACTTTCTTATGATATTAGAGATTCAGTAACGGACAGAAAAGTCACTGATCCTATAGCTAAATCGCTAATATAATGCAGCACTTACCACCATGACATGAAATATGCATTTCACTTTGATGTTTTAAAGCTTTCAATTTTTCTTTTGGTCCTTGGAGGGACTTTTCTTTTAGGATTTTTTTTTGAATAATAAACATGTAATAATGTATAAAACTTCACAAATAGTAAAAGAGGAAGGGATTGATTTTCTTCTACACAGAAGAATATAGGTCATCTAAGACATATCCATGCGTCTGATCATGCAGCAGAGCTTTCATGGTGCCCTTAGATACATAAAGACAATAGCAAAAATATGTTACGTTTAAACTTCTGATGTGAACGTTGCTTAGCTGCATGCTATTTACTAACTTAATGTCAGTGATGTTCTGAAAAGAAACTGCAAAATTAGAAGGAGAGAGTAAATGCTCTAAACATATGTTCTGGTTTCCAGTGCATATGGGATTTATTAATAAATAGTAAAGTGACAATTGAGGTTCAGTTTTAGCAACCACTACTTGATTATGTTCCACAATGTGCATATGTGATAGGTACACCAAAGATATGTAGCTCATGACAATAAGCTAGTCTCTCTTTACATATTTTCAGTAGTCAAAGGTCACTGATATGCAAAATGACATATAAATCCATCATTTCATCAATCAGATATCTATGCTATTTACCAGGTACACTTAAGTGTACAGATTAAAATATATCTGCAATTCGGTGTTAAACAAAATGTATATACATTGGTTATTTTAACCATGGTAGCTTCTTGCAAAAAAATTACAGTGGGAAAATGTCCAATAATATGCAGTAATAAGGAACCTGAAGCAGTGATATTATCAGGGAAGACTTTTCCAGCAAGATCACAGTTTGGGGATACAAGAAAAATAAAGACTAATCACATGAAAATGCTAAAGAAAAATTCAAATAAAAGAATAAAAGTCCCCAAATTGCAATTTTACAAGAAAGATGTAATAAATAAAAGGGTGCTTATATGTATATATATAGTTGCTTTACCCATTTGTGAATGCAAAGTATACAAAGTAATAGTGAATTATTAAAAAGCATACAAGCAATGCATGCAGAATGTGTCTGAAAGAAAACATCAGCCAGAGGGAAGACAATAATTCACTATAGCCAATTGCTGAAGACACCAGAACCTCCCAAAACACAAGCTAAAATTGAAAGGGGAAAGGAGTGGAAAGTGTGTTGACAATGTGTTTTGGACACAGTCTCGGTCTCTCCATGCAAACCAGTTAAACATTCCTCATTCCAGAAGAAGATTGAAGTTCACACTCTGGAGGAGAAAAAGCAAAACACTGATGCCAATCCTGATTAAGGAATGAGCTGTACCAGGCAGAATAGTACCAAAAGAAATATCCCCACAAAGGACTGTGGGAAGATCTTGTGAAAAGGAGCAGATTCTTAAAGTGCATGGCAATGAAACTGTTCTAAGCAGATATAGACAGCACAACTACAGTGCAAATCTAGTCACCACTTTTTTCACTGATCACATCACTGCAAAGCCTCATGGAGTTTAACTCTGGTAGGCAACCCAGAGGCAGCAACCTTTACCTCTTTCTCCATATCAGTCACACAGCCTTAGCCTCTCTTTGACACATGAAGGCCTGTGTCCTGTAACATAAGATAAAGATGCTCAGAGTCAGCTTTGCATCCCACTTACCAAGATCCATAACACTACATGGCATCTAACTGCTCCAGTCTTAAGTAAGGATACCTTAATCCAAATAAAGAGATGCCTATTAAGGTGAAACAGAGATGCAGAATATGAAGTAGAAAGAACCAGGAAAGAAACTCTCCATATCAGATAATAATCAAATACCAAATTTATAGAACATAGAAAGTTTATTGAAAGGTGTAAGAGAGAAAGAATAAGTCATATGTAAATGTGGACCAATCAAAATAATGCTTGACTTCTCACTGTATTTACAAAAGCAAGGATATAGAAAGTAACATTCTATAAGTTGTCACAAGCCACAGATGCCAGCCCAGACTGTGATACACATTACAACTAACAGTTATAACTAAAGAAGAAAAACTTTTCATAGTAAAAACAGACTTAAGAAAATTATGCCTATTATTTTGGCTTTATAGAGGAGGATACTACAAGAAATATTTTAGTCTTATGAGTAAAGTATACAAATACAAACGGACATAAGGAATAATTAATACCATATCAGTTAACAAGCAGAGGTATAGGAAAAGGGACACAAAAGCAAAATAACAGTAATTATTAAACACTGTTCATTATTAACTCTCAATAATAATATTTGTAATTCCCTAATAAAAACAATAATAAAAAGAATTGGATGACAAAACAAGATCCATACCTTTAGTGTCTCCCTCCCTCCTTTCCCCTTTCTTCTCTTCTCCCTCCCTTTCTAAGTTGCCAAGAGTTCAGGAATGAATTATTCCTGTCATAGATAGAGATACTATCCCAGATCAGAAATTCTGAATATCTATATCTTGGTTTCTAATAATTCTCTGCCCCTCTTTCATATTTTTTTCCTGAGACTTTGGTGTAGCAGCTGTGGGGCAGATGGTACTGTTGGAATAGGCTGCTTCTTTATTCAAAGCATTTTGAATATCAAATTTCTTATATGGAGGTAGATTAACCAGATACAAAAACTAGTCAGAGAAAATTAATGGCCAATGACAATGATGAGTATAAATATAAAAATGTAAATATTCTTAATAAAAATACTAGCAAACTAAAATTAAGAGCAAATTGAATTAATTATCAAAATATCAAATGGCAATCATCCTAGAGTTATATGAATGGTTCAACATATATAAAGGAAAATGTTAAAATTTATTATGATGGTTTGTATATGCTTGCCCCAGGATACATCACTATTAGGATGTGTGGTGTTTTTGTAGTAGGTAGGTCACTGTGGGTGTGGGCTTAAGACCCTCATCCTAGCTACCTGGAAGTCAGTATTCTGCTAGAGGTCTTCAAATGAAGATGTAGAACTCTCAGCTTCTCCTTTACCATGCCTGCCTGGATGCTGCTGTGTTCCTGCCATGATGATGTAATAGATGAAACCTCTGAACCTGTAAGCCAGCCCCAATCACATGTTGTCCTTATAACAGTTGCCTTGATCATGGTGTCTATTCACAGCAGTAAAAACCTAACTAAGACAGAAGTTGGTACTGGAAGTGGAGTATTGCTGACCTGACCATACTTTTGTTTGGGAAAATGTTGATTTGGGAACTTAGGATTTGGAGAGCAGTGACATGCTTTAAGTGGAGCTTAATGGGCTATTCTAGTAGGAATATAAAAGACTTGGTTATTGAGAGTGATTTGAACTGTGCTGACCTAGCTCAAGAGGTTTCAGTGAAGAATTTAAAACTGTGGCCTAGAGACACATATTTTTGTTTATTGGAGATTTTGATGAAGAATGTGGCTGACTTTTGCTCTTGTATGAAGAGTCTAGCTGAGGTTAAGTAACGAGATTTATATTATTTACATTGACAAGGGAAATCTCACAGAAGCCCAGAGGAGACTTTGTTTTCCGATCAAGTCTCACAAAGAACATTTTGAACAAACATAGCAATAAAATATAAAATATATGGTATTAAAGGGGAACCAGGAGGTAAATTCAGCTGAATTCTGTGTTAAAAGATATTAAATTGAGTTAAGGGAGTAGTGACATTGGGACAAGATCCCACCCAGCTAAGTTTAGGTCAAGGCATGATAGTACAAGCCTTTATATCTCAGGAGGCAAAGACAAGAAAATCTCTGAGTTCAAGGCTAGCCTAGAACACAGCATATTCTAGGTGAAGAAAACCTGATGTCCAGGCTTGGTGGACCACATCTTTAATCCCAGTGCTTAGGAGACAGGCATGCAGAGTTCAAAGTCAGTCTACAGAGCAAGTTCCAGGACAGCTAACCTAAGGCAGTGAAGAAGTTGGAAAACAGAAAGCTAGTGACAATGTAATATAACAAAGGGGTGGTGTTCCAGTTCCAGCAAGCAGCTGGCTTTAGAGTTCAGAATAGAAAGGACTACTGGCACAACTGATGCTGGTTAGCTCGAGCTAGGAAATTAGTGGTGATTAAAAAGAGACTATCATCACTGAAGTGAAATCTTCTGGAAAGTATTTTCTGAGAGCACAGAGCAGCTTTATTCCAGAGATAGCCAAGGTTGTACGTTGTGCTACAGCTGTACTTAGTAAAGTGTAAGAGTTATCCAAGTGGTACTGGTTTTGAAGGCATGAAGGGGTCATGAAGAGCAGCTGAGGCTTGGCACTGTGAGAGGCCATGGAAGGCTATGATGAAGGTGCAGCCTCAGTTGTAGTTTATGCTCCAGGACTAAAGGGGTCATGGGAAGGATTTGAGGCTTGGCACCATGAAGAAAGCCTATGAGAGGCTATTGGTGAAGCCTAGTTGCAGTGGAAAACACCAGTGTATTGGAGATGCCAATACCATGGAATGATCACCAAGAATAGTATACATGTTTAGTAGATAAATCCTCAAGGCATATATATACAATCTACAACCATAAGACAATTGAATGAGAATAAAATGATTACCAAAAAGAATTACAAATAGGAAAGGAAAAAGCAAAATATCTTTATTTAAAGGTGATATGATTCTATAAACAAAAGATGTAGTAGACTCAATAAGATATCTATAGCTGATAAACAGATTCAGCAAAGTAGTGGTTCACACATACATAAAATCAATAGCCTTCCTATATAAAATTTGAACATACAAATACATAAATAAGAGAAACAATTCTCAAGGCTCAAATATTATCCTAGAATTAATCTAACCAGGAATTAATAATTGTATATAATAACAGTTTTAAAAGATTGAAGAAAGAAATTGAAGGAAATGCTAGATGATGGGCAGAACTCCCATACTTAATGGAGTGGGTGGGTCAATATTGTGAAAAATATACATTCCACTAATAGCAATTTATAGATTCAACATAATCCCTGTCCAAACTCCAATGTAGTTCCTCACAAAAAAAAACCTTTTTTTATTTCACAGGAAAACAAAAGAACTTCAAAAGAGTCAAAACAATAAAAATTCTACTGTAGAATCAGCACTCATAATTTTAAAGTACAAAGTTATAGAATAACATGCATGGCAATGGAGACAGCCACAGAGTTTAGTCTATTTCACTTGAGAATGTGGATTCAAATCCTAGCATTGACATTAACCTGATCCTGATTTTTGTGTTTGTTTTTTGTTTTTGATTTTGTTTTTTAACAAAGAGGCTAAAAATACACATTAGAAAAAAATAGTATCATCAACACATCATAATTATCAACCATTATATATGTATCTAAAAGAATGAAATTATACTCTTATGTTTCAATGCACACAAAAAAGAAGTGCAAATGGATCAATGCCTTCAACCTAATGCCAATAGCCTGAATCTGATAGTGAAAAAATAGGGAACCTATAGGTTTTGGCTTTTTAAACCAAACCCAAGAACACATCAAAAACATCATTCACCAAATTAAGTTGGCTTCATCCCAGAAGTACAGGGATGGTTCAATATACAAAAATCCATCAACTTAATACACTATATAAACAAACTCAAGGAAAGAAGCCACATGATCAAATCATTAGATACTGAAAAAGCTATTGACAAAATACCACACCCCTGTATGTTGAAAGTCTTGGAGAGATCAGGAATTTGTGGCACATACCTAAACATAATAAAAGCAATATACAGCAAATCAACATTCAACATCAAATTAAGTAGACAAGTCAAGATTGTCCACTCTCTCCATGTCTATTCAATATAGTACTCAAATTCTAGCAAGAGCAATTAGACAAAAAAGAAAAAAAGAAGAAAGAAAGAAAGAAAGAAAGAAAGAAAGAAAGAAAGAAAGAAAGAAAGAAAGAAAGAAAGGAAGGAAGGAAGGAAGGAAGGAAGGAAGGAAAGAAGGGAGGGAGAAAGAGAAATAGAAAGAGAAAGAAAGAAAGAAAGAAAGAAAGAAAGGAAGGAAGGAAGGAAGGAAGGAAGGAAGGAAGGAAGAAAGAAAGAAAACAGAGATCAAGGAGATACAAATCAGAAAGGAAAAAGTCAAAGTATCACTGTTTGGAGATGAAAGGACCAAGTGAGGGTGTTTCAATTTCACTTAGAAGGGGAAGGACACAATCATAGGAGGCAGAGGGAGGGAGGTAGTTGAGTAGGAGAGCGGAGGCTGTTGGGGAAGGGAGAACAGGGCCAGGTATGGGAGGGAGACAGGAAAGAAGCGCAGAAGACCAAGAGAATGGATGGAGAATGAATGAAGTAGTATGGGGGTGTGGTGGGAGGTGAGGACCCTCTAGAAAGTACCAGAGACTCAAGAGGTGAGAGGCTGTAAGGACTCAATGAGGGTGACCATAGACAAAATGCCCAACATTGGGGAGAGGAAACTCAAAGAGCCCACCTCCAATAGATAGACAGGATCTCAAGTGGAGGAAAAGGATTAGTAACCCATACAACTGTTGCACTTTAAAAGAACTTCAGGAACAAAAATGGAGAAGACACTGAAGGAAAGGCAGTCCAATGATTGGTCCACCTTGGAATCCATCTCATGGGAGGGTCCCAAGGCCCAACACTATTACTGATGCTAATGTGCTTACAGACAGGAGCCTAATATGGCTGTCTTCTGAGAGGCCCTACCAGCAGCTGACTGAGACAGATATAGATACTTACACACAACCATTGAATTGGAGTCGGGGACCCCTATGGTTCAATTAGGGGAAGGATTGAAGAATCTGAAGGGGAGAGCAAACCAATAGGAAGAACAGCAGTCTCAATTTATCCAGATCCCAGGGAGCTTCCAGAAACTGAGCCAACAACCAGGAGTATACATGGGTGAGTCTGAGGCTCCTGACACAAATATAGCAAAGTTCTACCTGGTAAGGCCTTCATGGGAGAAGATGCACTTAAACTTTGAGAGACTTGAGGCCCCAGGGAAGGGGGAGTCCTGTTGGCAGGGAGCACCCTCTTGGAGGCAAGGGAGAAGAGGAATAGGATGAGGAACTGTGGGAGGGGGGAACAAAGTGGTGGCAATGACAGGAATGTAAATAAGGGTCTGCAACCCTATAGAAGGAACAACAATATGAACTAACCAGTACCCCCAAGAGCTTTGTCTCTAGTTGTATATGTAGCAGAGGATGGCCTAATTGGCCATAAATGGGAGGAGAGGCCCTTGGTCTTGCAAAGATCATATGCCCCAATACAGGGCAATGCCTGGGCCAGGAAGCAGGAGTGGTGGGTTGTGGAGCAGGGCAGGGGGATGGTATGGGGGCTTTGGGGATAGCATTTGAAATGTAAATGAAGAAAATATCTAATAAAATTATATTGAAAAATAAGAAAGAAGGAAATAAGAAAAAGGAAATACCTGAGAACTGAAAACTGAATGTACAAATGAAAGTAATTTGTAATGCATTCACATGTTTCTAAAGTATTCATTTTGCAAATTTGTTGATGATGTCAGGTATCTTCGGCCATGTGTGTTCTCACCATGCTTCCCAAAGGCATCACCTTTTTTCGGTACATGATGAGAAGAGTTATTCATTCAGCCCATACATGCACTCACTTAAATAATAACATGGTACCCGGATGTAGTTATAAGTATAAATTCTTTGACATGAGCATGGTCTCGAGAAGCATGCTAGCAAACTCCTAAACAAGAATCGAATGCTCCTATATAATATTCTTCACTCACAGACTCTGGAGGAAATTTATAGCCCCAGATAGGTGTAGCAGCAGAAATTTTCAAAGGAAGAAAGCATCCTAGCCATGAATTTATACTTCTGACCTGTAATTTGATAAACTGAGGTCTGCTTTTCCCGTGCTAATTTGCCACTGCTTCTATAACAAATGAATTCTGGACTCCTAGTACGCTTGTCTCATTCTCCATACTTCACTTGCAATTCTGCAACTCTCTACATCAGGAATGTGTGTGTGATGTGACAGTTCCAGGGGGGAAGGGGTTAAATATATTAAAAGTGACAGAAAAATTAATTGAGAGCCTGCCAGAATATTGTTTTTATGTTATTAGAGAGAAGAAAACTTCCTAAGTATAATAAAGGAATGTAATAAAAAGACAATTTATATGACTGAAAGTGTTTCATAAGTTGATTTGTAAACGTTTTATTTTTTTTGGGAACACTAAGGAGTCTAAAATCAATTAACAAGTTAAACAACATGATTTTAGCATGCACAATCCCTCCCATACAAGAGCTACTTGCACTTAAACAATGTGATATCTCCAATAAGTATGACGAGAACATACCCAGTCTAAGAAGAGTGGATAATCAACAAATTTGCAAAAGACAAATAATTTAGAAATCTGTGAATGCATTACAAATTACCCTGTGATTAAAACATACAAATTAAAATTCAAGTAAAATTAGTTTATATTAATGTCTACAATAAAAATAAATGCAACTTGATTATTTTCATATTTGTTGTTGATGGAAGGCTGCCAATTAGTTTAAAGTTCTCTAACAAAACTTGGTATTGTTATTCAAAGTAAAGGAACATACAATTTCTGGTTCGGACACTTAAGTTATATTTCTTTTATATCCATGACTAAGGTCGATGACATAAACAGCATGGTCTTTTTATTTATTGATAAATTGTTTTTCTTAAAACTTATCATTCAAAAAAGATTTTGTACAAATATTAAGTTTTGATACGTGTAGTTAGAAAATAAATACTTATTAAGACAATCCATAATTGCTTAAAAGTCCCTTGACACCTTTATAAAATTATTTAGGAATTAACATACAATGTATTACTTTCTAATGAATACAGGAATGTTTATGAGATGTCAATTATTGAAAGCAGCATAAATATTTTTGCCAAAGGAGTGAAAATTGACATGCTATGTCATCCAGCAATATTACTTCTAGATTTGAATCCAAAGTAAATACATTGTGGATATGAAGAGATGATTTAAAAAAGAGAAATACAGGATCTACTTAAGGGAAAAGCTATACAAGTAAAGTCACACTGATATACTGTCCAAGGAGGAACACGAACTGAACAAAGTTGACACCAATAGACATGCCAAATCAATGGGGAAAGTCCCACCTGGCCACAACCCAAACCTACACAAAGAAATACACCCAGCTTTCAAAAGGTGGAAGCTGTAGAGTGTTTGTTCCTAGGAAGAGTGCAGTAATTGTTTTTCCAGTTCGAAGTGGTCATTCTTGAAAACATATAGACAAATACCATTAAATTGACTGAACAGGATGTATTTATAAATTTATGTGTGTATATCTGTATATGAGACAGGGGACTATAAACATGCAATAGCTAATAATGACTAAAGAGGCCATGAGTTTCAAAGAGCAGCAGAGTGGCATATATAGTAGTGTTCGGGAGGAGGAAACTATAGGGGGAAAAGTTGTAATTAATTCATAATGTCATGAAATTTACAAAAAACGGAGGTGAGTGAACCATGCAGCTGAGGTTGGTACCTGCTCTTGGTGTATAAGAGAAGCCCCACCCTGCCACCAGCCTGGAAGAGGGAGGCTCAGCTTCATTGTTGGCAGGAACAGAGCGTAAATATTTCTGCTGTCAATCTTGAGTTGTCCTTCAGGGAGGAACTTGAAAGGGAGCCATAGATCATCCTTGGCTCAAGGGTGATCAGCCTCAAGGGTGAGTAACTCTTGCTAAAGCTTTTAGCAGAATGCATTTGTGGTCTCGTCGGAATGAGCTCGGGGGAGCAGAGTATGAAGTGGTTCCAAGTCAATCATCATCATCTCAGGTCTGAGAGAGCACGTGATCAACCATGGTTGTGTCCAGCTTTCCTTGTCCTTCTGCATGGTTTTCTCTTCTAAGCAATGTGACTTCCTGTGGGAACCTCTAAGCATCAAGCTTTCCTCACCGCTGTAGGACATCCTATGGAAGAGAATGGATGACTCTAGATTAAGAAAATGAAAAAAAAAATCCCTTGGTCAACTCATGGTTTTCTGGACCAGGCAATTCCATTGGCACAAGAGTAATCATCAGAAGACAAGCCATCAGACATGTGTCGGGCTCACGGGGACCAATCCATCTACACTGAGTTTTCCGCTGCTAGATTCTTATTGTGAGACAGGAAATACTTTCATTTATGTGAGCCCCATGGAAGATAATCACATAAATGATTCATATGGCCCGGAAACATTCACGTGAGAATGATGAAGTAAGGACTTACACCAAAGTTAGACAAACAGTAGTAAGTTGTTGCAGCGATTGAAATGATTACTGCAGTACATTCTTTAATATAAGACCAATATAACATGAACACACCACAGATAGTTTTAATCCATGTATGTAAGTCATCTACACTGAAAGGAATTTAGCACCTATGAGCAAGAGCCTTGTTCTATTGTCAATGGAAGAACACTGAATACCTTAGAGGTAGAAAAGAAAGAAAAATTAAGCAAAACACATAAACAAAAAGTATTCTCACACGATCAGAAGGCAACTCCACTCGCTGCCATATGACATACATTGAACCTCTGTTCATGCTGGTTAGCCTTTAAGTCCAAAAGAAGATAGGACTTATGACTCAGCCACAGGGAGGCCCTGCTTCATTTACAACAGTGCTGTAAGTCTTTCAACGATTTATGCTAAGAAGCTACACTGGGAGAATTATAACGAGACTACACATTTTCTTAAAAATCATTTTTGATATCTGAAGAACATCTATGTAATGAATTTTTTCAAAGGCAGTGTTTTTGAATTCTACTCTTAATATCCCCTTTTGTTGCTAAGCCCAGATTTTGATGGTTATTAGTTTGTAATCTTAACTAATTGCTTTTTCCGGACTTGAAAAGAAATGTTTTAAAATGACTGAGAAATCAAAATCCACATGACATCTGTTACTCACAGTCAGAACATTATTCATTCACATTTATTGTTCAAAATCATTTACATTTGCTGTAAAGACAATTAACTGTACACCTCATGGAAGATAATCACATAATTAAATATTCTTCATAGCACCAGAATGCTTTAAACACATGGCTGCAGGAAGCTGGCACTCCATGGTGAGGGCAATTTTTAACAAAATAGTACAAAAGGTTATTTTCATTAAAAGAAAAAAAAATGTCCACTTCAGGTGTGAGGATATGGTTAAAATTAAGAAAAATCTAGCCATGATTTCTTACTTCTGCCTCAGTGCTTTTTCAAAGGTAATCTATGCAATCTCTATTTACAGATAATGCTTTTGAAAGAAAACATAGCTTTATCGAAGTCTTAACACAGATGTAACAGTCATGGGTAGTAGCGATATGAACTCTATGCAATTGGAAACTTGATGCTTTCCTGAATAGCGCTATTCAACCCTAATCCTGTCCTCCCAACACAGGTAAACACACATTTTGAAGAGAAATATTGAAACTCTTATTGTAGATAGAAGTGTGGTTTGAGTATGATATATAGACCTTGGAAAAAGAAAATTCACATTGAAAGTATCAACTCTGAAATAGAAAATTCTTTTTAACTTCCTGCTTTCAAAACAGTCCCTCAATTTATGTAATAGTTTAGTTGTGCTAAGATCTTTAAACATAGTGACCCATAACATACATTCATTGCAATGACCACAGACTGTTGTGTGTAGCTGTTGCTACAGCCCCACCCAGAGAATATTGATGTGTGGATGAAAAACACAGGCACACACAGTTGTTCATTTTCAGTTTGCTTTCTTGGCTCAACTGCTGGGCACCTCTAATCTCCCTCTGCTAGCATATTCTTCCCACAACTCTCAGCTCAGCATCTCAAATCTGCACTCAACTTCAGTTGCTCAGCCTCCTGCAGTCCCAGCTCAACATCCTCAACCTCCAGCCTGTAGAATGGCCTGTGGATGCTCCACCAGAGATCTCACACAGCTGGTTGGCTTTTCTCCCTCTGAAGCATAGTCAACTTTATTCCTCTCTCCTGCATCTGCTCCCTTGCCTTCTTGGCGCTGCAAGTACGGCCTATCCTTCCACCCATGGCATCTTTACTGATAGATCAGGAATCAGCTGTGGAACAGGACCTTAGCATCAGAACCACCCGCACAACTGACAGCTTCCTTACGCCATTGGGGGATTTGTGGTGAGTTAGCTTTCCTCACCTTTTTCAAACCTAATTATCCTAATATGGCTCTTTCCTCAACCATCAGTAGTACTCTGTAGCTTTTATATTGTTTATTCCCTCAAGGCTTCTATTTAATTACTAAGTTATACATGTTAACAGTTTTAACAGCCAAACAGAAGCCTGAGAAATCTCAAAAAGAAGTTTTCAAAAGCTATCAGCATTATTAAAATTTTACTTTAAGGGAAAGATAGCATATTAACTCAAGGTTTCCAAACATGACATAAACAAAGCATGAGAAAAATATGAAGGAATGATGAAAACATGAAAAAGGATATTAAAAATATTTCCTTAATGCTAAACTATTTTAGTGGGTTACCTCACAAGCCCATAGTGAGTTGAAAAAATGATGAGTTGAGATATTTTGGGTTGCAACTGCATCCATAATACCTGTCTAATCCAATGTCACTACTCAGTAATGTGTACACTGCAGTGAAGGATGCTGGTCCTTGCAATCAGATGGCAAATAACAACTGTTACCATTTATTTTTTACACAATACAAACAAAAAAGAAATAAAAAATTCAAATATCATGTGAGTAAAGGTACATGGTATTCATACTATCATAAACTTGAAATTCAAGAACTGAATGGTTATGTGCAGTATTCACAAAATATTAATTACTATTAAATGTGAACTGTAATATTATTGGGATAATAACTATGAATAAAATCAATGAAATCTTTGTGAGTTTCTACTTATTTAAGTTCTAATATGCCTTGAGTGTCAAGACTTTAACATATGGATTTTTAGGCATGGCAAACATTAGCTCCATTATTGTTTAAAAATATTAAATTTCACAGCCTGTTGATTATCCTTTTTGTGAAAATTTCTAGAGAGTCAAACAGAAGTTTCAAGCTTATAAAAGTCTTTTTTTTAATTTTGCAGTTTATATATATATATATATATATATATATATATATATATATATTAGATATTTTCTTCACTTACATTTCAAATGCTATCTCCTTTCCTACCTTCCTCTCTGAAAGTCCTCTATTCCCTCCCCCTGCCCTGCTCCCCAACCCACCCACTCTTGCTTCCTGACCCTGGCATTCCCCTGTACAGGGGCATATAATCTTTGATCAGGTATCTGAAATGCAACAAAAAATTCCCTTAACTCTTTTCTATACATTAAGTTTGATAGTTTTGACTTCGTATACAAGATTTTTCATAGATCTCAAACATTTTCAATTTAGAAGATATATTTTGTGCTTACATTTAACTATCTCATAAAGTCCATCTCACTATTTTCTATAAAAGTACATTGATATTTTGGATGTTTTGTATGTCAGTAAAGGAAAACAGGTCATTTGACAGGAAATATTAAATTTGTTGAAGTCAGCAGTTCATCTAGATCACGACCCCTTTGGTGTTGAAGGACTCACTCACAAAACACATATCTTGTATATCAGATTTTTACATCGTGATTTATCATAGAAACAAACTTACAGTTATGGTGTATCAATGAAAATAATTCTATGGTTGGGGATCACCACATCTTGAGGAACTGTACTAAAGAGTCATAGCATTAGGAAGGTGAGAAACACTGTGCTAAGTAGTCATTGTCAACATCTTGATTTCCCTGTGATCAATGCTATTGGATGCCGATATCCCCAAATCATTTACAGAGAATCCAATGTATATTCAAATGTGTCATATATGCATATTAATTATGTAACCCTCACAGTAAGGAGTGACATAATCACACAAATTGAGTAAAATCACCAGTAAAGCTGGACTCACTGGCTGCTGCCTGAGTGCCAGTATTTTGGATGTTGACATAGAAAGTTTACCAGAAACTTCAAGATATCACAGCTTACAGAATGACAGACTTCTTCAATAAAATAACATGAAGCAAAAAATAAGAACTTCAGATTAAACAAACTAAACAAACAAAAATTAGATTTTATTAATTCACCACTGTGTGTGTGTGTTTGTGTGTGTGTGTGTGTGTGTGTGTGTGAGAGAGAGAGAGAGAGAGAGAGAGAGAGATCAATAGAACCTTAAATTGTTTAAGTGGGATCAAGGTGGAATGAGATGGAAGGAGGTGGTGGAGGGGAAATTTGATCAAAATTCATTATATGAAAAAATTAAAATAAGAATTATAAAATATAACAACAACATTTTCTAAGGAAAGTGCTGGGTTCGAATAAACTCCTTTGTGATCCAGTAAAGGGTTCATGTGAAGATTAAAATGTAAATACACCACATTCCTAAAAGAGAAAGAGCTAAAGAAATAGGCCTTGTTGGGGTTTTCTCTCAGAAGAAGAAGAAGCAGCAATCATTAAAACAGAAATTAATTAGTGAAATAAAATCACAGCAAAAAAAAAAAGATATCAACATCAGACAAGAGCAAGCAGAAGAATACATTCTAAATCTGGAGTATAGGTCAAGAGACTAACAGTCTTAGTTATAAACTTAAAGTAACTGCAGAGTCAGTGCAATATCAATCAACATTTCAGGGCCATTTTTCACAGATATACAAACTCTTAAACAAAACTCTTAAAATGTGTATTAAAACAAAGAAGATCCAAAATAGCAAACACCATCTAGAAAAAAATATATGGCAGGAGTTATCGCTATACTTAATTTCAAGTTATATAATAAAACAGCATGGTACTAGCACAAAAATAGACAAATTAATGAAATAGAGTAGAGAGACCAGATATGTTAGTTTTAAGTTTGGATAGCCAAGTTTTGGCAAAAAATGGAAGACATGTACATTGGAGAAAAGACAGTATTGTAAAATATTTAGTGTTGTATAACTTGGATATCAACATGAAGAAGAATGAAACTAGATTAATATGCAATCAGAAAGAGGGAAACCTAGCTGAATATCAAGAACTAGTAAATTCTGGGTTATTGGAGGAGAATCTATAACCATTAATATATTAATGGCATAATTTGTTAACAAAAATCTATGAATATATGTTCCTTATAACAACAAATAAGTGTAGTCCCCATCCCTTTTCAAGGCAACTTCTGTTTGCAACATATGCTGTGCACCACAGAAAAGCACAATGAATCAAAATGTAGAGGTGTGGAGTCATGTCCCAGTGGACATATCTATACCACAACTCCTGCACCTGAAGCTCAGAGAACATTGAGGTAGAGGGGGCAGAAAGATTGTAAGAGCTACAGGATCAAGGAGTTTGAGGTGAGATTGTCTCCTCTAAGCAACACTCATAAAGTCTTAGCAGCATGACAGAGATAATGTGAGATAAAGAAGGTCAATAGGAATGCTAAAATGAACATTAAAAGCCCATGGTGTCTCAAATACACACAACAAACTCTAGGCAACTGAGGAATACTAGGAGTGGGAGAGGTGGTCATCTGGGAAAAGTATACCACTGGATTGTCTAGTGTGAAATGGTCAGGGAAGGGAACATCTACACTAGTAACATCTGGACTCTGTAGGGTGTTTTAGGAAAGCACATGTAAGTACAAATACACATATACATCCAATAATAATTAGTGAGCGAAAAGGTTAGGAATATGGGGAAACTTAGAAGAAAGTAAAGGACGGGGGAAATATTTTAATTATGCTATAATCTAAAACAAACAAATGAACCTCACCTGTAAATGGTCCAGCCCTCAGCACAGGATCAGGCACTCCTAAGCTCTAGATGCAAAGGAGGGCTGCATGGCGTGGGAAGTGATTATTTTTTGAATAGGACTCTAGTAGCTGATGAAGTAAGAGCAACACTTGACATATGAACCTTATGAACTTCAAACAGGCTTTACACTAAAAATAGCATCAGTGTCTGGAAGGGATAGATCCCAGAGTGGAAGTCTTTGCCCGTTTTATATACAACAGTGGATTGGAAGGTAGAATATTCAAAAATAATCAAACAGACATAGAAATAATCAAATAAATATATTCAAAAGTAACTGAACAAGGAAACAAGTAATCCAATTTAAAATTGGACTACAAAACTAAACAAAAAATTCTCAAAGGAAGAATAAAAATGGCTAAGTTATGAGACACATAAATTGGTGGGACACACTGATAAACAGACACACAGAAAAATGAAGTTAGGTTTATATTTCCCAGTCTGCAGTAAAGTAAAATCAAAGCCGATTAAAAATATTCAACCAGATATAAAGTACAGAAAACGGAGGAAAATATATGTAAGAGGCTTGAAAGAAATTTAAAAGAATAGAAGAAAAGAAAAAGTAACAAATTTTGAAATTCAAAAGATTCCATTCGACAAAGTAAATAATTAGCAGTATGAAGTAATAGACAAAAGAATGGGATAATATCTTTATGATTTATGTGCTAGATATGTGATAACATCTAGAATATATGATGAAATGCAAAACTAAATGCCAACTCCACCCCCCCCCAAAATTACGTAAAATTAATGCAGATCGACTCAATTAATTAATGAGCTAATGATTTGAATAGTCAGTTCTCAAAGAAAGACAAAGAGAAAACACCTTTTAAAGATGTTTTACTTCTTTGCCGTTGGGGAACTGAAACTTTTTCTGCTATCAAGAAAACAAATGCTGGCTCTGTGGGTCTCCTGTGAAGTTCCTATCCCCTTCTGGGCCGCCGATTCTCTCAGATTCTGGACTGTAAACCAAAGAACTTACAACATGGGCTGGACTTTGGCCACCCAGCACATGCGCAGTAAATGTGCAACGCGATCTACATGTGGGTCCCGAACAGGGGCTGTCTCAAACGCTGTTGCTTGTACTTGAAATATGTTCTACTAGTTGGGTTGCAGTGTCTGGTTTCAGTGGGAGAGGAAGTGCCTAACCTTGCAGAGATTTTATATGTGGGGGAGAGGGGCTGAAGGAAAAGGGGAAAAACAGGGTGGGGGGAATCCACCCCTTCAGAGAAGAATAGAAAGACTGGATGGGGCACGGATTGTGGGAGGGGGTGACTGGGAGGAAGGCAGTGAGCAGGATGTAAAGTGAATGATCTAAAATAGTAAATTAAATGTGAAAAATCAAAAAATGAAATCAAAAATTCGAATGCTGGTTAGGACTAGTAAAAGAGTGAGCCTTACAGAAAATATAAACTGGTTCAGTCACTATGAAATTCAATCTGGAAACTTACAAACTAAAAAAACCAAAACACACACACTAAAACAAACTTGGCATGTGATCCAGTTATACCATTTCTGAGCTCTAGCAAAAGCTCTAAGTAATGCTACTGAGATATTGCCACATCCATGTTTACTACAGTACCATTTACAGCTGCAAAAATGGAATCACACAAGATTAGTACATAAAGGAAGAAAGTGAGTGCATATGCAGTGTCATTTTATTTGGTCATAACTAAAACTAAAAAAATAAAATAAAATCATGGCCTGTGAATGGAATTGAAGGGATTTAAATTATTATGCCAATCATATAAGCCACACTCAGGGAAACAAATACTGGTCCCAGACAGTAGTGAGCTGAGTTGTGGGCACTAGTAACCAAACCTGAATCATCTAGAAGCATAGAGAGTGCTTGTAACACTAGTTATCTCACAAACACCAGAATAATGTAATTTAAATTTGTGAATAAAAATGATTGTGATGTGTTGATATTGAATTCTCCATCTCCTTGTGGACATACTATGAAAAGAATTAAAATCATTCGTGCACAGAAAGATTACTCAATGAAGTAAACATATTCATAATTTTATTAAACATTAAATACTACCGTGAGGAGATTGCCAATGTCATTGACTTGTATTTCTCTGGCAGGAGGTTCTGTGCCTGAATACTTTTGAAGCCTGTGTTTGTCATAAAATAGTTAGAGCAGACCATATCAGAAATCATTAGAAAGTTATTGTCAATCAACTATGTCTTTTCCCGGATGGCTCCCCGCTGTTCCCCATCCCTTGAAAGACTTGTCCATGACCTTAAACTGAAGAGTAAGGAATCATATAAAATAATTTAATATGATAGATATATATATATAGATAGAAAGATAGATAGATAGATAGATAGATAGATAGATATACACACACATACATATATATTCTAATATTCATATGTATATATTTAATGAAAATTTGGTGATTTCAAAATATTCAGAAATTATTGAGTGTTATTTTCCTAACTCACATTAGCCCGCCAATGCTGAGGTTCACCATTTCCAGTTCACTATTAAGTGGTACAACAGTAGAATCACTTTTACTAGGTTGAAGTAAGACTCAATGTTGGCAATTTAGCCTCAGAGATTTGACTATAAACTATCTCAGCAGAAGAGATTTTTTTAAATAGGCTAACTTTAAATTGGTGGGAGTAATTGTATTTGCATTTATAAGCATTTGTTTCTATTTTTATTTAGCAATGAATTTTAAGGACAATGAATAGGTTTGTCTGGCCTGGCTTTATTCTGTCCCTGAACTTGAACATGCAGGGAGGACAGCAGGCAGACAATGATCCACCCTGAATTGCACATTACACTTCTACATCAAGAATAAAGAGGGTCCTGGGAAATTAATCCTTTGCCCTAGGAAGTTTATTAAAAATGCTAAATCAGGAGCTGATGGCGGCTTAAATAGCTTGAAGTAGCTCTCTAGAGGAATGTTCTAAAATCCTATCTGTTAACAAAGATTTGACTCAAGAAGCAAAGATCAACTAAAAGGAAGTAGGGAGGGCTTAAAACATTGATAAGCTCACAGAAATCAAACAAAGAGAAAATGTCATGTAATCGACATTGCATATCAATAAGATTGTTGTTAATGATAATGGGTAATAATTTTTCAAATTAAGTAGAAAAATAATCCTGAATACATACAAACTATAGAAACATGCAAATCATCCTACTTATATACTAAACATAGGTAATATTTAAAGATGACTTAATGACTAAAATAAAAATTACAACTGTAAAGTAGTAAGTATATCAAAGGAGAGGTCAGAAGGAAAAGAGCTCTCAGCATGAATCTTGAAAGATGGAAAATTTCAAAAACTAAGGAGAGAAGAAAAGGGCATTTCATATAAGCACTGCTGTAACCAAATACTCTAATATGCTAAAGCCCAGGAACACAGAGAATAGTAGTTACTGTACACTAGAAAATATCACAGATAATTAGAGAAACAATCAATTTTCTCTTCCAATTAAAGGTTGGAGCTTTAATTTGGAGTTTAGAGAAATATTCTGGCATGTCATAATAGGCTTTGGGAAAGAAGAAAACAAGAGTTAAGCAAATCAACAAAGATATAATCAGGCACTAGGACATATAGTAATTGAGTGAATGAAAATGTCCTTATTCTTCCTGGTGTTTTGAAAATGGAATACAGTGACTCATTTGGTCTTTCTCCTGACCACTACAGTTGTAACATTGTAAGGTCTTCCCATATGCCTCCATAAAATTTATCTGAGCCAGGACTCATGTATTCTATAACGAAGTTAATTTATTTGTTGTCAGATAATATATCAAGTGATTTTTCCCCCCAATGACGGAAATTGTCCACTTGGTAAAGTACATACTCATAAGAGAGAGAGAGAGAGAGAGACAGAGAGAGAGACAGAGACAGAGACAGAGACAGACAGAGAGGACAGAGAGGGGTTGGAGGGGAGGGAAGCATTGAGAATCATGGGAAGAGTGATTTTTTTTGCTTTGTTTTTGTTTTTTTGGAAAAGGGAAAAGTTAGTGTGAATGAATACTAGGTAATCAGATTTTAAATAAAATTCATGAATAAGAATTACTCAAATGCTTAACAAATTAAAAACAAATATTAAGGTCAGGAAGAATAATTTTTAAAAGCAAAAGAACTTGCAGTCATGCAGGAAAACTGCAACAAGAAAGCAAAATTTCCAGCCACCTCCAAGCTTGGAAAAGTGAAGGCACTGGGACCACAAAGCCCACAGCCAGTGTCTCTCTAGGTAAATAAAGACTTGACGGAAAGCACTACCTGGAACATAAATGGAGAACTAGAAAATTAAATGAAAACAACGATCAAAATTGTTCTTCTTTGCAGATGACATG
The DNA here is from genome assembly GCF_000001635.26 of Mus musculus. Classification (NCBI taxonomy): domain Eukaryota; kingdom Metazoa; phylum Chordata; class Mammalia; order Rodentia; family Muridae; genus Mus; species Mus musculus. The sequence continues at coordinate 61,430,326 of NC_000083.6, forward strand.
ATATCAGACATTAAAGAACCTCTGAATTCTATCAAAAAAACTTCTTGATAAGACAACACATTCATCAACTTGGTAAGATACATAATCTACTTGCACCAACAGATGAAACAACTGAGAAAAAAAAACCATAGTGTTAACCTACATTAATTACATGTAGGAAAGGAATTTCTGACTAGGACTACAGTTACCCAAGAATTGAATACAACAACTGGCAAAAATTGAGGGGTTTTGTAAAAGGAAAAACTTCCTTCCTAGCTAAATAAATGCCAATAGAATAAAGAAGCTCACAGAATGGGAGAGGATCTTTTTTAGCTGCTAATTTGAGAGCATTAATATCCAGGAGATACAAATAAATACTTCAAAAATGTTCATCATCTCTAGGAAGAAGGAAAAACTAAATCAAAACAACTTGGAGCTATCCGTTTATCCCAGTCTGAATGGCAAAGATTACTCAAACAAGGGATAACAAGTCCTGTAAGGGTGGTGAAGTAAGCCTCATTCACTACAGATTAAATTACAAATGAGGCCAACAATTCTGAAAATTAGTTTACACAGTTACCAAAATGCTAAGACTATCACATGAACCTAGTTATACCACATCTTGGCACCTTCCCAAAAGACTCTAGAACCTTCTTCATCAATGTTCACTGTGTTGCTATATGTTGTAGCCAAAAATTGTGCTTTGATTGATCCAGCAAAAGTCTGGACATACAGCTAGAGAATAATATTTGGTTTAAAGAAGAATGAAATCATGACATTTGCAGAAAATTTAATGAATTATTTTTTAAACAATTATTTTTTAAGCAAGATAACAGATTGAAAAAGATACAACCAAATGTTCTCTCATGTAAGGGTCCAAGCAGGAAGGTAAAAAGAGACTCATTGCTAGTGTGTGTGTTTGAACCGGGGGGGGGGGGAGGCAGAGATAAACAGGAGAATAGCAGAGTGTAAGTGAACTGAATGGTGAAATGGATAAATGGGTTGGGAACTATAATATGTAGAGTAGGGGAGATAAATAAGAATGAGAGACCATGGTAAAACAACAGTAACGGTACCTGAAAAAATATAAAGGAATTATTACAATCAACTATGTAGTATACATATATACATATATATATATATATATATATATATATATATATATATATATATATATATGTATATATGTATGTATATATGTGTGTATATATATGTATATATATACACACACACACACATATTGGTTCATGAATGTATTCATTTAAATGAGATTTTCCAACCTGACTTGACAAATAGTCAAAAATCATATAATCTTCCAAAATACCCCAACAGTATGCATCGGAAGCTCTTTCTTTCTTTCTTTCTTTCTTTCTTTCTTTCTTTCTTTCTTTCTTTCTTTCTTTCTTTCTTTCTTTCTTTCTTCTTCTTCTTCTTCTTCTTCTTCTTCTTCTTCTTCTTCTTCTTCTTCTTCTTCTTCTTCTTCTTCTTCTTCTTCTTCTTCTTCTTTTTAGTTGTTTGATAGAATTGTCCTAGAGATTCCCAGAACACAACAGGCTACTGTTATTGCCTGTTGCTCCCTAGATTTGAAACTTAAGTCCCTATATTGAAGATACCATTCACTGCAACAGGGGACCCAGAAGTCCCTGAGCTGGAAATGATCTGAAAGCCTGCTCTCTGAGGACTATCTTTCACAATGTCAGATACTATCATGCAAGTTTCCTAAGGCAGGAGCAGCTAACTGTCCTATTCAGCTATGATTCCTATGAACAACAATGACCAACATGCCACAGGGACGAAGATTGCAGCTGTGTACACAGAACTTGGCTATAAACATCAGCTCTCTAGTTGGACTTATGAGCTACTCAACCAGATAAAGATTATGCCTGAAAATGACTACTCTGCCGGTCTGGTGAAGTTGTGGATCTTGGAGGAGATCCTACAGCCACCACTTTTCTAAAAAGAAAAAAAAAGCCATAGTACCCAACAATAATCTAAATATTTGTTCTAGTAGAAAAGTTTCAGTCTCACTTCTCAAGCAAGGATAATTCTGTTTGCAACAGATAGAAATCATTACAGAAAACCACAGCCAATCAAAATGCAGTCGTGGAGTCCATTTTCAGTAGATATCTCTACAATATATCTTTCTCACTTAAGGATCAGGGAGTATTGCAAAAACTGGGGCAGGGAGATTGTGGTTTCCAGAACATTCGGCTTTAGGAGAGCCTGGTTCTCCTAGTAGTGGTATATGCTACATTCTCAAAGTCTCCCCAACATGTATGTCTGAATATGAGCTCAAAAATGAAAGCAACTAAAGACATACTAACTAGAATGGATGGAAGAAACTCCCGGAGGCCCCAATCAGACAAAAAGAACCACAGTCAACTAAGGAATGCTAAGACTGGGAGAAATAGTCTTCCATTGAAAAGCACAATTGAGCCAGGTGGTGGTGGCATATGCCTTTAGTCCCAGCACTTGGGAGGCAGAAGCAGGAAGATTTCTGAGTATGAGGCCAGCCTGGTCTACAAAGTGAGTTCCAGGACAGCCAGGGCTATACAGAGAAACCCTGTCTCAAAAATAAAATGAAATAAAATAAAATAAAATAAAATAAAATAAAATAAAATAGGAAAAACAGAATTGATTAAACAATATCAAACGGTCAGCACAGAAAACATACAAACAAGTACCATATTATACAGATTAAACAGGGCAGGTTGTACTTTTTGTTTGAATTAGAAAAAACATATATGGGAAAGAAAGAGAACATAAATATATGTATTTTACAACAGTTCATGAAAGCCAAGAATTTGAAAAAGAATGAGGAAGATTATATGGAAGAATTTAAAAGGTGGAAATTTAAGAGAAGAATATGTAATTATATTCTCATAATATAATAGATATTAAAAAAAGAATGCTGGGAAACAGAAAGTAGACATTGATGGGTAGTGAATGTAAATGTAAATTATTTGTGGACTTGTGAAGCTGAGGAAGTCTCTGCCATTTGCTTTATCTTTCATGAAGCAGACAAGACATCTTTTAAAAGACAATGTCATTGTTGATAGACAGTCATATTAAAGAAGGAATAAGAAGACACAGAGGGACCTTATCTCTAAATTTAGAATCAATACTCGATAAACTAAGGGATTGATGGGTTGAATTTCATAGATAGGAAGATTGATGCTTCACAGGTGCCTGGCACATGATTTTATGAATGTCCCCAGCAATGGCAGGTGCATAAAAACCAGAAATCAAGTAAAGACAGACTATTGACTTAGGAAATGTGTCTTTAATATCTTTCTACTTTTTTTTTTCATGTGTCAAAATGTTGTTTATTTATTTTTAGTTTTTTTTAATTGAAATAAGTTTTTTTTTCATACAATATACTCGGACTATAATTTTATTTTCCTCAACACCTTTCAGACACTTCCTAACTCCCAACCCATTCAAACCTTCTCTTTCCTGTCTGTGTCTATCTCTCAGTCTCTCTGTGTGTTGTGTATGGGTACATGTCTCATTAAAAAAACATTCAGTGACTTAAATAATAATAATGACAATAATAACAACAACATTAATAAAATAATATGATAACAAAGAGAAAAGAGAGACAAAGAAAAAGCACAAGATGCAGTGAAACAAACATTTGAACACACAACAGAAATCTCACAAAAACACATCAGAAACTAGAATATATTAGCAAAAGATCTATAAGATTTTTTTATAAAAAAAGAAACTTCTCAAAGTATTCTCTCTCACTCTCTCTCTCTCTCTCTCTCTCTCTCTCTCTCTCTCTCTCTCTCTCTCTCTCTCTTTCTTTCTAGTGATAACAATGAGTTTCTTTTGTGTTGGCCATTATACTGCTCAAACTGGGACCTCTCTGTAAGTGCAATTTGTGTACACAGTGAGACTCCACTGGAGAAAACTAATTTTTACTTTGTGAGCGATTCTCAGTAGGAAATAGCTTCTAAGTTGGGGTGGGGCTTGTGTCTACTTCCCCTCTAAGTATTGGGATTCCTACTTTAATATTTTTTTTTCTTTATTTGAATTCTCTTTTGTGACAACTCCCTTCTTGGTGGTTACAGCGTTCACTTCTCTCTAGTCTCCGTCGATTGCTAAGAATGTGATGTGACAGTCTGCTTGAATTTTTACACAACACATCATTTGTTTCACCTAGCATGTAAAAGCAGAAAGAAGATATTGTAACCATCAATACCAGTAATGACCAATTTACAATGGCAATGACCAAAAAAGGCCAATAATCACAAATACCTATGCTTACTTGAAGCCATGGGAGAGTTATAAGAGTTCATAAGACAAATTTAAAAAATTGAACTCAAATAATTGTCAAGTCACTATTTGAAAACAATTACATACACACACACACACACACACACACACACACACACACACACACACACATCTGGTGTCTTCAGCAGATCATAGAAAGTAATTTATTGATCAAAAACATGAGAAAAATTGAAAAACAGTAACTGGTAAAAAAGGACAGGCGTGTAGGAAGAGATTGTCTGAAACAGCTGGGAATCTCAAGTTCATAGTGAATTTTTATTTATTTATTTTTGTTATTGTCATTTTATTTCAAATTTTCTTTCTTTTTTCCTTCCCTAATTTGTTTATTGATTCACTTTACATCCTGTTCACAGCGCCCTTCTTCTTCCTCCTCTCCTCCCCTTTCAACACTCCCACCACTCCCTCATCCTCCCATCCCCTTTTCCTCAGGGAAGGGGGTCAGTATTTTCCATGGGTACCAATCTACCGGGACACATCAGTCCCACTGAGGCCAGACAAGGCAACCTAGTAGCAAAGGAGATTCTTTGGCAGGCAAAAGAGTCAGAGACAACACCTACCCCAATTGTTAGGGGGCACAAATGAATTCCATGCTGCACGTTTGCTGAAAATGTGTGGTGGATCTAGGCCCAGGCCATTCTGGGTCAGTCTCTGTGAGCCCCTGTGGGTTCAGGTTAGTTGATTCTATAGACCTTCTTCTGGTATCCTTGACCCCTCTGACTCCATCCATTCTTTCCCCGACTCCATTCCCACAAGACTCCTGAGCTCTGCCTAATGTTTGTCTATGGGTCCCTGCATCTATTTCCATCATCTACTGGATGAAGCATCTCAGAGGACAATTATTCTTGGCTCCTGTTCTCAAGCACAGCAAAGTATTATTAATACTGTCAGAGGATGGCTCTCCTCCATGATGTAGGTCTCAAGTGAGGCCAGTCATTGTTTGGCCATTCCCTCAACCTCTGATCCATCTTTTATGCAGGACAATTTTTGGCTTTGTGTGTGGGTTGGTGTCCCACTCCCACCACTGGAAGTACCCCTTGGCTACAGGAGCTGGCCAAATCAGCTTCTATATTCCACCCTGCTAGGGGTCTCAGCTAGGTTCACTGTCACAGACTCCCATTAGCCTCTTCAGTCTCATGTCCCCAGCTAGTCCCAAAGATGGGCCCCTCACATGGAATTCCCTTTTCTTTCCCAGCTCTCTGATCCACCTCTAACTACATCTGATTCCTGTTCCTTTTCCCCTCTGCATCTTCTCTCCTTCCCAGTTCCTTTCTTCCATCTCCCTCAAATATCTATTTTCTTTCCTCTTCTAAGATTCAAACATCATCTCTTGGGCCCTCCTTATTACTTAGCTCTTTGGATCTATGGATTCTAACCTGGCAATCTATGGGTACTATACACTTATAAGTGAGTACATACTATGCGTGTCTTTCTGTGTCCTGGTTACTTCACTGAGGATGTTTTCCAGTTCCATCCATTTGACTTCAAAGTCCATGATGTTCTTGTTTTTATTAGCTGAGTAGTATGCTATGGTGTGATTGTACCATATTTTCATAATGTTAAGTTTTGAATGAGAACATCTTGGTTTTGTCCAATTCCTGACTATTACAAATAAAGCTGGTTTGAACATATTTGAGCAAGTGTCTTTTTTTAAAAGGTGTTCCCAAGAATGATGAGACACAGCAGAGTAGTGCCCTCCACATGAATGCAGGATACAATACACAAGATGCAAGTTACTGGATATGATCAGCCACTGTGGCAGAGATTAGTTGAAAAAAAAATAACCATCATCCTGTCCTTTAGATTATTCTAACTGATATAAAGCCAGAACACTAGTGAGAAAGGAAAAACTCACCAGATCCTGGGACTTGTAGGAAAAGCCATTGCTTCAGAGGGTTGGAGTTAGTAGAATAATACATCTGCATGCAGAGAAAGACATAAAACAGTTCAACAAAAGGAAGAAGTAGATATGTATTGAAGCTAGGAAGAGTGTTAAATTAAGCTAAGATGCCCATATTTGTCAAATAAAATTATAGGATGCCAGTTAGATTTGATTTCAAATACAAAACCCATTTTAAAATAACTCTGATACTATTATATAGGATGAATTTATATGGAGACTAAATTATATGTGACATACTAAAAATTACATTAAACTATTATCACAAATTCAAGTTAAGCTAGGAATACTATATTGTAACTGGAAAACCCTAGTAACAATCAAACCAGTCTGTTCTTAAAAAAAAGGGGGTGGGGTGGGGTGGGGGGGGAGGCAACAGTGTCTCTGGTGATCAGATTCAACTTTCTGTAGTCAGAGTATATCTAGCAGATGGCCACTGTCTAGTTCCTAATCTGTCACTATCATTTCTCATCTGGGATATTGATAAAGATTTCGAGTGGAACAACAGCTTGCCTTCTAGCTCACGTAGCAGCAATCCTCAGTACAGAAGCCACAGTTTCCTATTGAAACCGACATTGCATCATCTTATTCCCAATGGATGTCTTCCATTAGATCCATATCTAGCAAAAAAAATAAATAAATGTTTAAAAAAAAACCCTCAAGGTTCCTTCTCGGGATTAATTTCCACACAAGCAAGAGGCCTCTCTGGTGTTTTACAAAGCTCTCAATCACACTCCAGTTTCTGGGGTTTTGTATTTTGTTTCTATTTCTGCCAAAATGATCTTTTTCCCAATAAGCTATGCATGTATGTCTCTCTCCTCCCATCCTTTGAGACTTTGTTGGTAGCAGCAGGTAACTGCTGCTTGTGAAAGCATGTTTGCTAAGACTGCACTTCAGCCTTCCTATCCATCACATTTGCCCATATCACACAGAAAGTGTCAACCAACAAACCCTGCCATGGCCTAGAATAGTAGTCTTCCTAATGCTTTGACCCTTTAAGAAAGGTCTTCATGTTATGGTGACTGACTGGCAACTATACAAATATTTTCAATGCTACTTCATAACTATAATTTTGCTACTGTTACTAATCATAATGCTAATATCTGATATTTAGGTGGTTTAAAGCAACCCTTGTTCAAGGGTTGGTCAGCCACCAAAGGACATAAAGAACATAAAGGTTGAGAGCCTCTGATTTAGACAATAACTACTCTTCAGAGGCTCATACATTAAAAGCTTTATGTCTAGATGTGTGTGGTAGGGCCTTTCAGAATAGGAAATTTATAGGAGGTTGTTGAGGGAAATATTAAAAGTGAATCCACACTATTGCCTGCAAGGAACAGGATGGCTGGCCAGTCAGGCTCTGCCAGGCATGGCTGGTCTGTTCCATCTCCCACAAACTCTCTGACCCTAAATCTCTCCACACAGCTCGCTAAGTTCCCACTGGCGAGTTATTACCACACCAACCCCATGCTTCAAAACTCCCACAGCTTTTTGTGGTGCACTTCTGGCAAACACACACTTTGCTGTCATACCTTTCTCTCTGGAACCCAGTAGAGCTGCCAAGTGAAGGAAAACACGAAACAAATTTAGTTCAGAATCAAGGGTAACTCAATCACTGGGTGCATCAACTACAATTCTAGCCTTGTAAACCACATTAAATCTAAATCCTCCAGTGGAAAATCCTGGCAGATTTGCCATCTAAACCAGGAGACACTAGTAGCTACATTTTGTCATCTCACTGTCCTTTTCAAAAAGCCCCTAGCTCTCTTCTGCCTCCTCTCTTCCTTTGTCCAACCGGGAAGTCCCACCTGCTCACCCAGTGATTGGTTCCTTCAGTCATAGAGGAAGGTTCCCAAGAAGTCACCTGAGTCATTCCTTGTTCCAGACAACCCCTCCCAATAAAGCAGAATTAACATTAAAATACAAACAGCACCAGGACCATCTACAATAGGAGGTCATTAGGTCACTGAAGTAGTGATCTTAAAGCAGACTATGTACTCTAAAACCTTCTACCCACCATCCTTGCATTTTAAAAAAAATCATTATTTTGTATATGCTGCCCCGTTTGTGAGAGGGTTGTAATCTGCCCTGTGGACCTACTGCAATGCACTGACCCATCACAAATGCCCAAACAAGGAAGCCATCTGTCATGAAGAAACATACAAGCAAAGTCAACACCAAAGCTAGGATAAAAAATAAATATTTGATTGTTATGCTTTAGTTTTTCCAGTCTTCTTTTTTCAGTGGGAAAAGGGGGGGGGTTCATATATCTCATATTTTCATTATCAAGGTAAAGACTGGAACTCATCATCCTCTCTTTCCTCACCACTGGGTACAATTGTGGAGCTTCCCGAGGCAGAATTGATGCCCAGTCAATACATGTTGAATAAATGAGTAGATGAACATATAAATGAATACATTAATGAGGACATTAAAAGATAATGTTGAGCAAATACAGCAATAAAAACAAAAGCCTTTCATTTAAAGCTGTATTTTATCATCCGGCTTGAGGGATTTGATGGAAACTCAGTTCATTTATGGGCTGTTTCTCCTGAATATTCATATATAAGAATATAACTTTTTCTTAATTCCTTTGTGTGCTGCAGTAAACCTCAATCTCACACCAAGTTTCCACACTTACATAAAATGCTGCCTCAGGTGGGACACCCTGTAGCCTTTTAGCACAGGCATTCATCATGCTAAATATATGCATGGCCTATAAGTTCTGCAGAATAGCCTCCAATATGGAATAGGAGTGATCCCGAGGCAGAGCTTAAAATAAGCAAATAGGTCAAATGTTCAACTTACCTGCAATATTTTTAATTACTTGGCATATCTTTTTAAATGAATGTTCAGGCCCTATCAAACCATCGTGACACTGAACTCAAATGAGAGAAATACCAGGAGCCCCTTGTGTTTCATCTTTTTTAATGCTCCAAGTAAAATGAATCTTTTGACTTTTTTTTCATCCTGAAAAGTCTCTAAAGAGCCAATGGTTTAAATGCAAAATTCTTCCCTTAAGGAAAAGGTTCGAAGTTTTCATTTTTCCAAGAGTAAAATATTACTTTCTCACTTGAAAGTTTTGTCTGTTTTATTGCTATAGTTGAGAAAAGAAAAAAAAAGTCTCAGAACTTCTTTAATATAGACCAATTCATCAAACTGAGTTCTTCTCGCTCTAGGTTATTCCTCATTGATAGTCCCTTTGGTTGCTCCAAATTTCTAAATTAGTGCTTCTTACAAGTATGTGGCACACATTATTTAGCTAATTATTATCTTTCGTTTGTATTCAGTATGTGTACTGGGTTTATCATTGCTCAGCATTATAATCACCATAAAGGAATGACTTATACTGCTGAGGATACAGAGATAAAAGCGTTTTATTTTTTTAAAAAAATCAGCACCTTAATATAATATATTAAGAAAAATAACTTATCATTAGAATGTTACTATATGAGAAAGCAGAATATAAATTGCAATATAATATCACTAACCAATTGTATCTTTGTTTGGTTGTTGAAATTATTAATTCTTAAGTCAATATAATTCTTAGTTTTAAAAAAGATTTCTAAGTGTGAATGTGTATGAGTGTCAATCTTTGCCTTATAGTTTTTAGGCAAGACAATAATATGTTTGATTCTGTTTACACTAGACCAACTGGCTCTTAAACTCTAGGGATCCTCCTCTATATACCTTCACACTTTTTAAGTGGTCTCTGAAGACCTTCATGTTTTAAAACAAGCTCTTTACCCATTGAGCTATCTTCAGTTTCCTCCACTACTTGATATAAGACAAAGTCTAAAAAGCAAGCCTATCTCTGAACTTGCTGTCCATCTCAGGTTCATAGTCATGAATGTCTTGTAACACTCTCTTCCCTGCTGAGTTCACAAGTGTGGGCCACACCTACACACTTATCAATATATTTACATGTGGTTATATAACATATAAAAATGTGTGTGTGTGTGTGTGTGTGTGTCTGTGTGAATGTGTGTGTGCCTGTGTTTTTGCCTCTCTCTGAGTGTGTGTGTATGTGTGTGTGTGTGGTGTTTGTGTGTGATGTGTGTGTGTGTGTGTGTGTGTGTGTGTGTGTGTGTGCACGAGCGCATGTGTGTTTTATGATTCTGGTAGCTATGCTCATAATGGATAATTTTATTGTACATTTCATGGTTATCAATTATCTACATTATAGTAATCAAATATTTGGTAACAATGTATATATTTGTAAGTTAACATTTATAAATTAAAATGAATATTTGCCTTTATGTAGTTTAGCAGATAAACCCACCCAGATGAAGGTCTTTTAAAAGTGAGATCATCCTGTGAAGATAGAGTGCTTCCTCCAGGTTCATCTGTGACAGGAACTCCTCCTTCATCCCCATCCTTGCACTGAGACCAGTGTCTGATAGCACTGTGGAAGGGACCCAAAAGTCATAGTCGATTCTTGAGATCCTGTGTACTTGTGTCTTTCTGTCTCATTATTTTGCTTTTGTCTTCTGGAAATATCCTCATAAATGTTTTATATTTTTCTCTGCTGTAAACACTTGTGTGCTTTTTCGTTGCTGTTGTTGGCTTTACTCCTATTGACACTTCCAGCCTAACTCCCACAAAGCTCCTCAGGTTGGCTATAGGAGGTTTTATGTGAGAGAAGAAAACCTTGTACTTTGTGTGATTGCTTAGTATTTTAAATTCAGAGGCAGAAGAATATAAGAAACTTTGATAAAGACAACTTATCAAAAAAAAACTGATTTCAATGGAGAAATGCCTGTAAATATAGTTTAAGAAATGCTTCTTTTAAAATCCTTATCGAGGTTAAAGGCATTATTAATTTACTAGTGTGAACTGGCTCATTCGTAAATGCATGCATGTCCATACAGGAAAGTACTCAGTGTTTACTAACTGGAGTGTGAATCCTGTGAGTCGATAGCACAGGATGCTCAAGGGCTAAGTCAGGGCATCTGATTCCAACAGGAAGAAGAATACAGTTCCCGGTATCATAGGGAAGGGAGCTTACTATGGAAAGGTCATTGTTAGGAAAAAGAGACATTACCAATATCAGTAATGACCTTGGTGACATACCTTGCCACAACTCTGCTCAGTTTTCAACTGCTTCTTCTTTTTATTTTCCTAGTAATTTATCCAGGGATATAGGGTGCAAGCCAAGAGCCTTGGCATGGGCTTTATTACATGACACTTTCCAGGTATTTAAGGTTAAGCAGAACTAAGGTAAACTTTGAATTATCTATTTTCAGTTACAAATAATCACCTTAAAACTGACTGCTAGGCAAACCATAGACTCATAATGTCCAGACCTGTAGTTTTGATTCTACAAGGCAACTGTGGCTTTTGAGACAATGTAAAGTTTAATATATTTGCCAACATTTTTGTTTATCTCTTACAGTTCTCACTTCATAGACACTTTCTAAATCAATACTTAATTATTCTACACTATAAAAATTATCTACCAATAATTACCCTTGGAGTTTTAAGAACTCACAATATTATTTCCTCTTTGTGTCTGAAATTTTAATTGATTGCTGTGGGGACGCATTATCAGTTAGTTGATACAAAAAATTTTCTGAAACATTATAACATTCTGTTTAGACTATAAATTACACAAAATTGTCCCCCTTTTAAAGCGATAAAATTAGATGTTTTTCAAAACACATAAAGCATCTGGAAGGAATTGAAAACCTTTTGAAATACATGTAATTGAGTGAAATAAACTATTATTTTCCCAAGTTTCTATTCTAAGACTGGAGAACACTGATACCAAAACAGGAAATGAGATACTTTCTTACCAACCAAACGACTCCAGTGGTAGTTAACTTCCATAAAGATGTTAGAACCTAGCAACACCTGTAAAACACAGGCTCTTACTATTACTATCCTCTGGAAGGTGTATCCACACTATTAAATTAACATTTATATTTAACTTCAGTAACTCTGCAATCACCAATTTTGCTTAATATTAATATAATACCTAGAAATAGGAATGTATTAATTGCATTTTGAATAAATATAAGTGCTTTTTTTTTAATCATCTAGTCCCACTGTCTTAGCAAGGTGTGTGTTGAGGGTTACCTATTTTTAGGTTTTAAATAATACATTTAATCATTTGATGCTGTCTTAGAGGGCAAAGAATAACTCAGTTTCTTCTATATACTTTTACATGAACTGATTATGTACAACTGTATAGCCTTTGCCCGCTCTGGATTTTTTAGAGTCATTTCTTTTGTTGTCTAAGATCATGTCTTTTGTTGTCTACTTTTGTGAGAAGCAAGGCTGAGAGAGTTCAAGGATTTTGCAGAAAATACTTAGAAAGTTGGACTCTGTGACCTAAGCAGAGGGTAATACATCAGTCAGACGCAGCCTATTGTAAGCATTTCTTTAATTTAAACTACATTCTATCGCCAAATGAAGCCACGAAGAAAACAAGGATACATCTTTCTAACCTTTAATTAGAAAATCTCTTATAATGACTTAATAAGTGAGGGTTACGTGACTTTACAAAAAAAAAAAATCATTACTTACTGTGTGGACGTTGTTAGATACTGGTCCATAGGGATCACTGCTTGCCAATTTTCTTGTATTGTATGTCGACTTAAATAGCCTACTTTACCTTTTTTTTTAAACTATGTATTTCAAGGCCAGTGAAACAGTTCTGTATGTAAAGTCACTTACACCCAGCATTGACCTCCTTAGTTGAATACCCAGGACCCACATTGTAAAAGGAGAGAACCAAGTCCCATAAATTTTCCTCTGACCATCGTCAAGTGTGCACTGTGACACATGCCTAACAACAAACTTGATGACACATGATTAGCATATGCAAACAATATAAAATGTAGTAAAAATAGTATGTGTATTTGTGTTTAAAAATTATTTTTCTCTATCTTTTTGATGTAACAAGAATCCAAAATGACATACTTATTTGAAATATTTATGATATTCTATATTGTGATTTTTTAAAATTCATTAATTATTTTAAATTCCAGATTTTATTCCTCCCCAGATCCACCCTCAGACTGTTCCACATCTAATACCTCCACCCTGTCCCCCTGTCTCCATGAAGATGTCCGCAACCCACAACCACACCCTACCAGACTTCTAAACTCCCTGTGAGCTCCAGTCTCTTGAGGGTTAGGTGCCTCATCTCTAAATGAACACAGATCCTACAGCCCTCTGCTGTATATGTGTTGGTGGCCTCATATCAGCTGGTGTATGCTACCTGGTTGGTGGTCCAGTGTCTGAGAGATCTTGGGGGTCCAGGTTAATTGAGACTGTGGTTCTCTTACAGGGTCACCCTCCTCCTCAGATTCTTCCAGCTTTCCCCTAATTCAACCACAGGGGTCAGCAGCTTTTGTCCATTGGTTGGGTGCAAATATCTGCATCTGACTCTTTCAACTGCTTGTTGGGTCTTTTGGAGGGCAGTCATAATAGGCCCCTTTTTGTCAGTGCTCCCTCCAAAGCCTCAGTAATAGTGTCAGGCCTTGGGACCTCCCATTCAGCTGAATCCTGCTTTGAACCTTCTTTTCTTCAGGCTCCCCTCCATTTTCATCCCTGCAGTTCCTTTAGACAATAGTATCTTTTCCTCATAAAGTGCATCCTAGTTATGGTTTTCCCTCCCTCTATTCCTTCCAGTTACTACCTTCAGTCTTTCAGAAAAGCAAACGGGCATCAAAGGGATAAAAGTAAAATAAAATAAGATAAAACAAAACAAACTCATCTTAATAGGGCAAAACCAAGATGAGGGAATGAGCACAAGAAGAAGCACAAGAAACAAATGCAAACACAGAGATTTCTTCGTTCTCACACTCAGGAAGTCCATAAAAAGAAACCACCAGAAGCCAAATTATATGGACAGGGAATACGTATGTAAAGTTAAGATGAATAGAAAAATATAAAAATGAAAATGAGAAAGATACAATTAAAAAATTAGAAAGACAAAGCCACGATATCCTATTGTGGGAGAAGGAACCTTCAGAGAAGCCACTGAGTTCATTTTCTGTTATTCATCTTCTGCTAGACACGCAGTCTGCCCTTAGGAGTGGTTTGTTTCCCCAGTAGAGCTGAGATTTTCTTGGAGAAAAGTAAATTTTCACTCGCAGGGGCTTGTGAATAAGAGATATTTGGGGGTTAGGGATGCGAGCATGCATTCCACTTCTACTTTCAGCTCTAGAACCTCATCTGGTGCAGACAAGCACTTGCCCTGTGCATTCTGCCTCCGGCTCTATTCATATACATGTATCAGTTCAGTTTTGTTTAGGAAGGAATAATTTCCTTGGTGTCCTCCATCCGTTCTGGCTCTTAAACTTAAATCCTAATACTGTAGAAGATTTACATATATGATACACATATGTAAATCACCCATGTATATATATATCACCCAAAGACCCAAGGCTCTTTCAGTGTCTATAGATTGCCCTTTACAAACTGACAGCAAGACCCCACTGCAGCAAACAACACCTACACCACTCATTGAACATGAAAAAGTGCAGCTGCTGTCTGCATAGAGCCTTCACCTCTGTAGGCTGACATCCTTTTTAGCAGAAGCTAATCTCCTGCTGTCAGAGGAAAAATGTAAACACCACTCCAGCTACCTTTTGGTCTACTATGGTGTCTTCTCTGCCTGTGTGATGGGAGCACAAGGCTGGGGGGAAAAGCAACTGATATCAGACTTGACAGCAGGCTCAATCAACAATATGTAACACAAATCCTTACCCTCAGGTCTCAGGGATCCATATATTGTGAAATATTACATATCTCATATATAATATACTATTATATATTATAATTGCATATTTAATATATTTTAATACTTTATATATTATATTATAAATTTGTCTGGCTTTATTGTCTTCTATTGGTTGTACAAATTAAACTTGAGTGTTCTCTTGATATTTTCAGAGAGTAGATTTGGAAACATTGTTATTCAAAAAATATTTATTTAATTTTGAGATATAATTACATAATTTCCCCTTTCTTCCTTCCCTCTAAATGCCCCCATATATCCACCTCTTTTTACTTTCCAATTAATGGTCTCTGTTTTTATTAATTATTGTTATATACATATATCTTATACATGTCTTTCTATCTATTTATCTGTTTATCTACATATTATGTATATGTACACATCCACACATGTGTACATGTATGGTGAACATTACATAGATATAGATAACTTTCAATAGCTATAACTTTCAAGACCATTTGGGGTCACAAATATTAAGAATATTATTATATTAATGTGTATGCATTATAAAAAGCTGATATTATATGTAAGATAGAGAGAAAAATATCATGGTTTTGATTGGTTAAATAGCCTCTCTTTATAAATTGCCTCTTTGTATGGGGAAAATTCTATACCTGAGATAACCCCTTGAGTTTCCCATAGTTAGAGGTAGAGCTTGAATGTAATCTTATTTAAAAGCTACATATTGCCAATGATCCAATATTGTTTTTATTGTTTGATTTGTATTTTTCAATATACTTACTACAATAACAGGTTTCTTTATGGAATTTTCATACTAGTTCATTTGACTTTAAGCACCCCTCCATGGGCTTCAACTTTTGCATCCACATTAGTTGTCTCTTGCATTTATATATTTGTGTTCCTTCACCTGTCGTTGACTTTATTAAAGCCCCTTATCCTACCACATGTGCTGCTTTGTTTTGATTTCCATATATGTGTATGTGATGTATATGGATATGAATTTTATGCATACGAAGTATATGTATAGGATATATATATTTAATTTTTATTATGTATATAATGTATATGATTTACATGACATATATGCTTATGCATATGTATATGATGTATATGTGTACATGTATTTGTTTGTATGTGTATGAACATGATGTCTATGCATATGCATATGTGGATATATACTCATTTCAAAAAAAACCCACGTATGTAAAAAAAAACTAGGTGCTAAAATTTTTGTAGGTGGGAACATTTGTTGTTTGTTTCCAAGTCAGTATACCTCACATAATATTATCTCACATAATCACATAATATTAAATTTACTAATTTAAATTTTCATAGTGGTGTAGGAAAATTCCCTTGTGATATGTGAGCTACATATTCTATAAGAATTTTTAAGCGGATATGAACACGCATCCCTACCAGAGAAGCCAACTCCAGTTGATAACACTTGAAAATTAAAATATATTTTTCTGTAGCAGTCTCAAACCACACTTAAGAGCAGGACCCATGCCCAGCAGTAGATGATCAACAAAATCTTAATTCAATGGAGCTTTGGGAGTTCCATAATACTCGGACATGCTTTTTCCCCTGATATTTATTTTTGCATATTTATTAGGGTTTGTTTTGTGATTTTATGGGGTTTCTTATATGTATGAGGATGTCTTTGCATATATATGTAGTTTTTATATATTTATCTTTGCCTCCTTTTCTTTCATTTGCTTGTTTATTTTGTTCTATTCTAATTTGTTTGTTTGTTTTCATCTTATTAATATGTTTTAGATTTCCAAGAGTTTTCTAATAGAAAGACTGGGTGAAGAATTGGTGGGGAGGTTCTGCAAGACATCAAAGAATGGAAACTACAGCCAAAGTACATTGTATGAAAAAAGTCTATTCTCAATAAAAACTAGAAATGACTTATTAATTGATGGACATACAGACTTAGCACGATTCTCTTGTTACTATGAAAAGGGTAGCAGTTCACAGGAATTTTCAGTAATCTGTAGATGCATAGGGTCCTGTAGCATGGTGAACAAACTGCTTACAATGCTTAGCATGGCTTGCTTTTGAAATGCAGCTTGAAACTACATACACTGATACATAAATCCAGCCGCGTTTGTTTTACTCCTGATTTATTTGACTAATTGTATTGCTTTATTTTGTTTTTGCTCTGTGTTTGTATATGTCCTTCCGAATTAACTATATGCACACACACACACACACACACACACACACACACACACACACACATACACACACAAGAGTCACACACACATTTCTATCATGTGAAAAACAGTGCATAATTTCAATGGGCATCACATTTCCTAGTAATTATGATTGGCCAGATAATCTTTTTTGCAAGACTGATTCCTATAATATATGAGCACAAATGATCTTTTCACCTTCTAGTATTTTCACTAGTGTCAAAATGCTGGAACTTGATTAGTGTTAATATGGTGGAACTTTGCTGTTCAGTGTCAACCTACAGCTAAGTCTATCTCTCAGTCAATCAACCAATCAATCAATCAATTAATCAGCCAAGTGCTTTAAATTTTTATTTTATAGGTCTTCACGCCCTCAAGTTTATTCAAATCCTTTATTTTAATTGTTATTATTCATAATAATTATTATAATTATTTGAGGCATAGTCTCAAAATATTTACTATTGGCATTAAAAATAATAAATTTGCTCTTCAGTTCTAGAATGTAATCTCTCTTATTTCACAATATAATATTTGTAATAAAACACACACACAAAAATAAAATCTACATTGTTTCTTCATATTCTTTATTTTCTTTTTGATATGAAAGTCATATATTTCCCACAGTCTTGACAGTGTATTTTATTTTTAATGAAAGGTAAGTACTTTCTTTTAATGTTGGATACTTATCTGAATGATTTCCTATAGGAGAGTTTAGAATAAGTTAAATTTCTATCCAGATAAATGTGCATATTAATAACTCCCACAAATCTATTATGTTCTTTGGGCATATGCAAAGTAACTTACATGGAATTTTACAAAAAGTCAATAATATTAGAACAAAAATTTCTCAAAAAACATCACAAAATTTTATCATTTTATGTAGACATATGTTCTGGATTTAGCATAGTTCATTTATTTGTTGTTATTGAAGGATTTTATGCACGCATATAACATATTTTAATCAATTCTCTGCATTTCCCTCCTCTGCATTCTCTTCCCGTGTCCTTTCCCTCCACAACCACAATTTCTTTTTATTTCCTGTGTACTTCTTTTTCTTTTTTTTTTGGGGGGGGGAGCGGTGATGGTTGCGAGGGTTGTTTTTTCCAAGACAGGGTTTCTCTGTGTATCTCTGGCTGTCCTGGAACTCACTCTGTAGACCAGACTGGCCTCAAACTCAGAAATCCACCTGCCTCTGCCTCCCAAGTGTTGGGATTAAAGGCATGCGCCATCACTGCCCGGCAGTCTATACTTCTTTTAATAAGCATGTAGAATCAACTTAAGTTATTTATACAAGCAATTATCTGTGCAGATTTGCTCATGTGCTTCCTGGGTTTTATACTAACAAAGAACAGGAATGAAATGAAAACTTAAAATGAGCACATACATGACACATTGTGAAGAAAAAACCCTGCTGGTTAAAATTACATATTTTATACAAAAAAGAAATACAGTTATCAATTGCCTTATACTGAATCATTACATAATTTCCCAGCTTACCACATGGTGACATGTGCTTTAGATTTAGTGGCCAGCATGGGAATATCATGAGATTACAATAAACAAATGATCACTCTTGATTTTGAAGTTTGGTAAATAAGCTTTAGTATAGCCACCACGCAAATAAAAAATAAAAATCAAACAGAAACTGACATATGTATCTTTTCCTCTCTCACTCTAACAATGGCGCTTTCTTTCCATGTGATTTTATTATTATTAAAATTTTAACTGGGCATATCTTCTTTTATAATCACAGGAACTTATTTCTTCCACTCCAGAGCCAACCTCTGCACCTCTAAAATGTTTTTGAGTCTTTTGGAACTTAATGTTCAAATGATTCAATCAGTCCCTTTGGACATCAAAACAGGTTGCCAAACCTTGAATTCTTTTAATGTTAACTTTTGATCCCTTTATGTCTTTAAACATACTTCAAGTCTTCTTTCCTAATTTGAAAACCCTTTTTTATTTATAATGCCACTAATGAGTTTTGAGTAGCATAGTTCAGAAAACACATACACACATACACTCACTCACACACACACACACACAACAGTACAAAGGGAAAAGTATAGTGAAAGAAAGGAGAGAGAGAGATAGACAGAGAGACAGAGAGAGAGAGAGAGAGGAATAATGAATAATAATTGCATTGCATATTGGTGCTATTTGGCCTTAATGTTTTACATTTCCTTCTACAACAGATCTTAGGCCATGTTTTAATGTTGATTAAAATATTATTCATATCTTAACATAATTTCTGATACATGTATTCTCCTCTGAAGGTATCTTTGCATGGTTGATTGCTTCCTTTATAGATTCTGAATCATTATAGAATTTCTTCTTTTTATACAGCTTATGACCAAATAAACAATAAGGTTTCAAAGCCATGACTTGTGACATGTAGAGGACATATTCTCTTCTCTTTTACTACAGTTGTTTATCTCTACACACTATATTTTGATCATGTTTCTCCTTCCACTCAAGCCTTCTCAGATATATCAACCCCACTCAGCCCTACCCAATTTTTGTTCTTTCTTTTTCTTTCAAAATAAAAATATTCCACAAAAATAAAAATTAAAACAAACAAATAGAAAACAAATGAAACTAAAAATTAATTTCCAAACCAAAACTAGCAAATGAAAATCAAAACACACACATACATCTTACACGCGTTCGCGACCGGCCAGGAAAGACGCAACAAACCGGAATCTTCTGCGGCAAAGCTTTATTGCTTACATCTTCAGGAGCCAGAGCGCAAGAGAGCAAGAGAGCAAGAGAGCAAGAGAGCAAGAGAGCAAGAGCAAGAGCAAGAGCAAGAGCAAGAGCTCTATTGCTTACATCTTTAGGAGCCAGAGCGCAAGAGAGCAAGAGCAAAAGAGAGAATGGCGGAAACCCCGTCCCTTTTAAGGAGAATTATCCTCCGGCCTAGGACGTGTCACTCCCTGATTGACTGCAGCCCATCGGCCGAGTTGTCATCACGGGGAAGGCAGAGCACATGGAGTGAAGAACTACCCTTGGCACATGCGCAGATTATTTGTTTACCACTTAGAACACAGGATGTCAGCGCCATCTTGCAACGGCGAATGTGAGGGCGGCTTCCCACACACACATACACAGACACACACACACACACACACACACACACACACACACACACACACACACACGAACACACACACGAATTACTTTGTTTTGTGTTGACCAACTACTTCTGAGCATAGGCTCTGCCCTGGTTAGTATATGGCTTATGTATCCAGTAAGGCTCCACTGGAAAACAATACTTTTAGTTTATCAGTGGGAACAAATTGTCAATAGCTTCTTGAACATGTGTGGGACCCAATGCCTTATTCCCCTTCTCAGGGCCTCAACTTATTTTGACTTGGACTCATGCAAGGCTTATTTGTCCTATCACAATCTCTGGGAATTCTTAAGTGCATCAGTTCTATTGTGTCTGGGAGATATTGTGTCTTTGGAGTCATTACCATCTCTCTTCCTTTTCTTTAACAGAGATCCTTAACTTTGAAGAAGCACTTTGTTGAAGACATCCCACTTATGCCTAAGTGTTCCAAGTCTCTCAGTCTCTGCAATTTTCCAGTTGTGAGTATTTTAATTCTTATTTATTACAAAAAGAAGCTTCTCTTATGTGTGCTAAGTCAAGTAACTATCAATAGTTATAGTATTGTGTTATTAGGAATCATTTTCTTGCCATAATCCTTCAGTAGGATAATAGTATTAGGTTTCCCCGACGTCCTCAACCTATCTACTTGCAGGTTCATGAACACCTTAGCACTGTTAGGTATGGGTTTCCTCTCATGGAGTCGGACCTTAATTCACTGCTGCTCTATTTAATAGCTAAAAATTGGAACCAGCTTAGATGTCCATTAACTGATAAATGTATAATGAAAATGTGGGGCCTTTTCACAGTATAATATTATTCAGAGCTTAAGAAAAACTTAAAATCTTAAGAAATTAGGAGTTTTTCTGGTAAATGAATAGAGCTTGAAATTTCATCCTGCATGATATAACTCAGACCCCAACAAGACAAATAGTATTTTTTTCTCTTAAATATGGATGTTAGCTTTTAAATTTTCAATATAATTAATCAAAGAGGTTAGGTACCTACTAAGGAATAGTTTTGTGAGTAGGAGAACCTCTTCTGAGGGAAGTGAAATAGAATATAGGGAGGTAAAGAGGAAACTAGAAGAGATAGGGAGATAGAAGAGAAGGCTAAAGGAGGGATTATGACGATGAACAATTAACACTAAAGAACATTTGTAAAATACAGAATGACAATATTGCTGCAGAAGTTTCATTTTCTTGTTTCTAAACATCATATAATTTATAGAATGTTAATTTAGGATGGTATCTTAAATAATATCTAATTAAATACAAAGAAGCTATGATATTATTGATTTAATTTAATTTATTTATCTGTATGTATGTGGTTGTGAGTACATGTATGTAATATGTGTGTAAACATTCCACTGTGTGTCTTTGATGGTCAAAGAATAATTTCTTGGAGTCAGTTCTCTCCCACCTTCATAAGAATTCTGGTGAAGATTATATGCCCCAGTACAGGGGAAAGTCAGGGCCAGGAAGCGGGAATGGGTAGGTTGGGGAACAAGGCAGGGGGACAGTGTAGGGGACGTTCAGAGAGGAAACTAGGAAAGGAGATATAGCATTTGAAGTGTAAATGAAGACAATATCTAATAAAAAATTAACATTAAAAAAATGAATTCTGGTATCAAACTCAGGCCATTCAGTTTCCTAGCAAGCATCTTTACCAAGTAAGACATATCTTGAAACATTTGAGGGAAATATCATAGAATTACGATTATGTCATTTGCTTTATTTCAATGTGAATTTGTAAAATAAAAACATGCTCTGTGCATTTCTTAAATACATAACATTTTTGAAACAAAGTAAAAGCAATACAGGCAATTACTTCCCTTCTTTATTTTCTGTATTACCAGAGATTTTTTTTTAAGAACAAGTTGGAATTAGCTACTTTAAAAAATGATAGATCTAATCATTTATATTTAAAGTATAATAGTATCTTTGTTCATCATGACTTCAATTAAATTATTTTGATATATTTTATGTTCTATTAAGTAGTTGCCTTTGGCCACATTTCCTGTTCTTAATTACTTTTTTTTTTCAGAATATTTCTGCATCTGTCTCAGAATTTACTTAGGTTAAGGACCATACTGTCTTTTAGAATAGCAATTTCCTTCTCTGTCTAGTATCTGAGAAAGTGAGCGTTATTGCCTACTTAAAGATCGTGGATACTTTTGAAAACCTGTTTTATCCTACAGTTGATGTTTCTCAGAAAGTGTGTTGCCTGGAACTTTAAGGGACTTTGAGTGTTTAAAGTAGTTTTTCTAAGAAAAGTCATGATCCTGGATTGTCTACATAATGTATTTTAGTATTCTGTATTTAGGGGTTTTTTTTTAATTTTTATTTTATGCTGAAAGGGACTTTCCATTTCTAAGAAGCAAGAGAAAGAAAGAAAAAAAAAATCCCATGATTTACCAAGCTGACAAAACGCTTTCAGCATTCACTTTGTATATTTCTTCCATTGTCTGTGAGCTGCAGCCAGGAAAGTAGGCCTGCAAGTGTAAGGGAATTAAAAAGCATGTTGTAGCTGGAAGCACTTTGCTGTTAATTTATTACCCAATAAATGCAACAAGCTTCCTCTGGGGTCTGAAGACCTAGAGAGAGAAGCAACATGAAGGTACCCATGTGAAGAGTTTCCTAGCTAATTATAAGCAGTGGCTGATTAGAAATGTGCCGGGTGATTCTTCCACTAAAGTTTTATTCCCTACATCTGTACCTCTGAGTCTAGCTGTTGGTAGTGGCATAAAAACCAATGATTTACAAGATACCTACTGAATGTATAATGCCTTCAAAATATTAGTGCTCATTAAAGTTTATAAATATATTAGAATTTGACAGATGAGATTTTAATAAGGGGGACTCCCATAGGATTTCTGACATGCTAAAGAATATTTCACATGGTCTATTCTTAGAAACCTCTAGTGGCTTCCCATTGCAAACCAAAAGAAATGTATCAAGGTGGCTACCATCCCTACAATTCTTGATCTCATTGGATGACACTTCTCCAGTGTCTTTTCTTTTTTGTCTCATGTGAACCTTGCACCTCATTTTTTTTTTCTGGGCTTCATCCTTTTTCCCGAAACTCAATCATGCCTATTCCCAGGACTGTTTCCATTTCTTGAACTGATCTACTTTGAGATGTTGACAACTTTAACCTTTATGCTTTAGGTTTCCAAGGAGGCTTCCTTGGATCATCTTGACTACACATCACATTTACCCTAAATGCAAGCTTTGTAGTAGAACTTCTAACATATTTCAGGACTACATATTCAGTTGTTAATATTTTATTATCTGTATTATTGGAGAATCATTGCTAAAACAAAGTTCTATCTAAGTACCCTACTAGTCACATAAACACATTAGCTTATATTTAGTAGAAAGGTAAACTATTACAATCCAGTCTTTTAGTTAATAAATAAATACGACATGTGCTTATTTGAAAATGCCCATGAATAAAATTATTAGGCAAAGAACTAAGAATGAATCACAGCAACGTCACCAGAGCCAGGAATGATAGAACATACCTGTAATCCAAACTCTTTGGAAGACTCGCAGGGAGTTGGAGGTCATTCTAAGCTACATAGTGACTTTCAGGACACCTAAACCACAGTAAAACTCTGGACACACTGGTTCAAAAACAAAAACAAAAACAAAACAAAATGTGTGATTTATTTTTACAATTATGATTACTTGAAAATTTATCATATAAATGTGAGGATATGTAAAACTGTACTAAAGGAAAAAAAGCAGTAACAATAAAATATTGCCTGGAACGTGGTTGATTAAAGACACTGACATAAAATATAAATTCACATGTGAGCAAATATAGCAAACATTCAGTGTTTGAAAAAATACATATATAAATACACGTAGTTCTTGTAGTAAATATTGAGGTCACTATTCTGCTTCTGACTTATAAGTAAGAATAATGAGATATCTGATAAGACACATATTTCAACTACATGACTCCCTAAACATAGGCTGAAAAAGACTAACAGTAGACATGACAAAGTGAATGGAGGAAAATTCATGAGGCCTCAATACTACAGGCCTCTGGAAAAGCAGAGATTCAGGAAAATAAATCGTCTTTCCCTAGTGAAAGTAGACCAGTTTATCATCAAATACCAAATGGCTAACACTAAACATACATACAGCTCATATATGCAGCTAACATTTTTCAGACTGATTGGGTTTTGTTTAGGAACATATATGTATATACATACACACATATTACATATTATGTATATATATATATATATATATATATATATATATATACACACACACACATATAATCATTTGATAAGAAAAGAAACCATGAGTTTGAAAAGGAGCAAAGAAGGCTATATGAGTGTGGAGAGAGGTGATAGAAAGCAGAAATAATGCAATTGCATTACAATGTCAAGATTAAAAAAAATAAAATTACAAAGTAATGCCTATAAATAATCTACATAGAGTATATAGAGATCAAAGATCTGGGTTAAGGTAAACAAAAAGGAAGAGCATTCCTCATTAATCTCAAAAAAGCAAAAACAAAAAAATAGAATAAAAATAAATAAAAATAACAGAAATTATCAGCTTAAATCCTAAAATTTAGTGTCTTATTTATTAAAATATCAGTGTATGTAATTAGATAATAAAAAATTTTAAGCTTTTCTTTCAAAAGCCAAATGTGTTATAACCCAAATTACCTCCTTGAATGATGGCATGTGGCATCATGTCTCTTCTTTTATCCCTTTCTATCTCTTTATCATCTAATTACATATGTTTATTTTAATGAAGCCATTGAAGTAAAATGTTTTCTAATAAATAAATAATAGATTGATGTGTATACACACAGCTAATAAATCAATGTGTAATCCAATACAGTTTCCTTCAAAGTCCAAATAATTCTAAATAATAAATGAATTGCATATAAATTTTATACCCAACTGTATGATCCCTCTGAGCATGTATCCTATCATTGAACTGTGAAAACAACATAATTTACTCCCTATGAAATCATAAAATATTTGATTGTGTGACATTTACTACTTAATCAGAAACTATGTGGCTACAACATACACACATAAAACATGGTTGTAAGTTGCACGTGCATTGTGTTCCTTCGGAAAAGTGAAAACCAAGCTTATGTATGTAATTGTAACATAACTGTATTGCAAGTGATGCCTACCTGTCAATAATCTTAAAGCTTTCTGTTTATTAAGTAATTGAACTGAAATCTCTCATTGACATTTCAAATTTATTCCTTCCACTTCTTAGTTAGCTGCCCGAAAGCTAGAATTATGGAATCAACTTGCTGTTAATCTCTTTAACCCCAGTGTTTAACTCATATTAATAAAGGTGATGCCAAAAGTTTAACAGAATTTTTAAAAATTACTAAATTAAAATGTACATATTTGTAAGTCAGAGTAAAATCATAAGAACCAAAATTATGCCTTGAATGGTCTTAATACAGATAAATTTAATTCTGATAAAGTTTGATTTTTTTGAAGTATTACATATATGTATTCTGAGAACAATTGTTATAGGGTATGTTGCATATTAATAGGCACAGATATTGTATAGACAATACTCACATTAAGGAAAATGAATGTTTGTACGTGAGATCCTTAGTTTTCTTATCTTCAATATCAGCCAAATAGAATAGCCTTTGGATTTCTTTCCTTGTAAGGTATGTATAAGTACCACAACATCCCATACAGTCAAAGTTTCCTTAGGCTAATTCAGTAACTAGAGCTGCGCATTTTCTATTATGTGTGATCTCACAGGAAGCCTGGGTTTTCACTTTCTAGTCTCAGCATTTATGAGTTTAACAATGGAAGTCAAAAATACTAGTCCAGCATCACAATTAGAGATGAAAGATACCTTTAAGGTGTGAAGATACAGTATAGCCATAGAAAGCTTTCCCAGCATGGATGTAAACAAGTGCTTGTGTAGTGTCAACTTGGAAGGAGAATGATTGTTTATTTCATAGCAGGATTTAAGCCAGGGAGCCCAGTGCATGGGGCTCAATGGGAAAGGATGTTTCTGGAAATGACTTTTAAGATGAAGGGGAGAACCTGCTTGGCAAATATAGAAGTGGATGCACACAGTCACCCATTGGACAGAACACACGGTTCCCAATGAAGGAGCTAGAAAAAGTACCCAAGGAGCTGAAGGGGTTTGCAGCCCTATAGGAAGAGCAAAAATACGAACTAATCAGTACCCCCAGAGCTCCCTGGAACTAAACCACTAATGAAAGAAATCACACAGTGGGACTCGTGTCTCTAGCTGCATATGTAGCAGAGGATGGCCTAGTTGGCCAGCAATAGGAAGAGAGGGCCTTGGTCTTGTGAAGGTTCTATTCCCCAGTATAGGGGAATGCCAGGGCCAGGAGGCAAGAGTTAGTGGGTTGGAGAGCAGGGGGCAGGGGGAAGGGATAGGGATTTTTCAGAGAGGAAAATAGGAAAGGGGATAACATTTGAAATGTAAATAAAGAAAATATCTAATTTTAAAAGACAAAAAAAACAATTTTGAAGGAGAGTTAATTAAAGTTAATTGTCTAGCAAAATAGTAAGTAAATGAATAACTGATATTAAATATATCCAACAACTATTAAAAAAAAAAAAGAACTCCAACAAGCAATGTTTAGCACTGGTAGGTTCTGAAGAAGGAGATGTCTTTCCAGGGAAAACGAAACAAAACATGTCCCATCTTACCTCTCTGACACTCTGTCTCTCTCTCTCCCTGTTTGTGTATGTCTCTCTTTTCTCTCTGTCTCTGTCTGTTTCCCTTTATCTCTCTGCCTCTGTCTCTCTTTGTCTGATAATACCACATGAAAAGGTGTTAAAAATGAACATCTTAACTATCCCATTCCAATCCTTAGGAATTTAATTTTCTACTCTTTCCAAGACATTCTGTTGTCCAACATGGGGTTGAGAGTCATTGGCTTATAGCCATTCTCTTAAACTACTTACAAGACTCTGAAGTTAATGGCAGCTTTGGGACAGACTTTACAGTCTCCTTGGTCTGAAAGAACACCAGAAAAACACACCAAGGACACTCAGCAAAGTTCCTTAGAATGTCAACTAAGTTTCAGGTAACATGTGATTTTGTTTTTGCTTTTCTGTTCTTTTCTTTTTTGATTCCCAAGCATAGGTCTGAGGTCCTGTGAGTGATCCTAAGTGCAAGGTTTCTAAGGTGCCTTATGGAAAAACAGCAAACCAATCAAATGTGTTAAATATTTTTCTCCAGGCCTCAGCTCTACTACTGTGACCTTGGTTTGATATTAGCTGACACACAGCCCACATTAAAGACAGTATCTGGAAACAGAAATGACATAAGACAAGTTTATGTAGCAATGTTTTAATGAAAATATTCTGATCAAAGGCTCTCAATGAAATAGTGTTGTGTTGGTCTTTGAACCAATGTTCTGCAATGTTCTCTTGGTTATTTCTGTATTCCTCATGATTTTATAGATGGTATGTACTATGAGAAGTGAGAATTTACTTTTTATATGTATTTAAATTATTTATAAAAGTTATCAAATAAATGCTAAAAGTTATATGATATCCTATGTTATTTTTTGGACAAGCTAATTAGTTTTTCTCCAAAAGAGTCTCAGTTTTGCCAATCTCATTGTCATCCTAGGTAGAACTGAATGTGCTAAACTTTCTGCTTTAAAAAGTAAGGCTTCATTCTTAATATCTGTGTAGTATTCCATTGTGTAAATGAACCACATTTTCTGTATCCATTCTTTTGTAGTGGGACATCTGGGTTATTTGCAGCTTCTGGCTACCGCAAATAAGGCAGCTATGAACATAGTGGAACATGTGTCTCTGTGGCATGGTGGGTCATCTTTTGGGTATATTCCCAAGAGTGGTATCGCTGCGTCTTCAGGTAGATCTATTTCTGAGAAACCTCCAGATTGATTTCCAGAGTTGTTATACTAGTTTGCAATCCTGAGTTTTACAGGCAAATGGATAGAACTAGAAAATACATCCTGAGTGAGGTAACTCAAAACCAAAAGGACATTCATGGTATGTACTCACTAATAAGTGAATATTAGGAAAAAAACAAACAAACAAACAAACCATAGAATACCCAGAATACCCAAGATGAAGTCCACAGAACTCAAAAAGGTCAACAAGCTGAAGTGCTCAAGCAATCACAGGTGGGGAGGGAGGGAGGGAGGGAGAGACCTGGGAGGGAAAGTGGATGGTGGGGGGAGTGTGGAGGGAGAGGAGGAGAACCTGATCTAATATAGGGTGAGGGAAAAGGACTGAAGCCCTGAGGCCCAGCAAAAAGGTAGGAAACACATCCTAGGGAGATAGGCAGTTGGGGGGGACCTCCAAAATTGCACTAGAGACCTGGTAGGTGAGAGTCTCTCAGGACTCAAAGGGAAGGACCTTAGATGAAATCCCCAACAGTACAGAGAAGGAACATGTAGAGCCTAACTCCAAAAGGAAGACAGGTCATCAAATGAGGGGATGGGGCAGCATCCCATAGTCAAAACTCTGACCCATAATTGCTCATGTCTGAAAGAATTACAGGGATGGAAATGGAGAGGTGCCTGAGGAAAAGAAGGTCCAGTGACAGGCCCAAAGAGGGATCCAGCTCAAGGGGAGGTCCCAAGGCCTGACACTATTACTGCCTTTAAGTTATATCATAATCTTCATGGTATTATAATACATTTTGTTTTGTTTATTTTATACAGGTTCGGAGAAGTTTTCCATGAAGCTGTTATTACATGCAGATAGATAATGGTAATGTGACTATTTAAAACTGACAGAGAATCACTTCCACCCATGACAGATTTCAAAATATTTCCGGCCTTGTTGTGAAACGTGTGATAGACAAGAACAGAAAATATGACCATGTATGTGACTACAAAGATAATATGGAAACTCTGCAAATTTTACTAATGAAGTTAAACTATCTGTGCCAATTCAGACTATCCTTGGGATCCAGGACAAGGCAAGTGACTCAATTGGATTGTAGCTATGGAAACTGAAGCTTTTCTATGCTTACTTCTTTGATTGTTTTAACTTCCTAACTTATATTTCTCATGTATGTTTTAAAGCAGATCTATAGGACAGTAGGTTCTTAATAAGGGTGTACTAAATAAAAGTCAACTAATAATACCATCTTCTCACCCATCTCCTTCCTCATGCATTTGGTAAATACTACAAACAGCATTTAAGCTATTAACATTCAGTGAGAACTTCATATCTCTTGGTAAATTGCTTTGTGATTCAGTGATTTATATAAACACAGGAAAATAGAGTTTACATTTGTTGAGTGGTTGCTTTGTAGAAGAATTTAATCCATCTCTATATAACTCAAGGGGCCATATAAATTGCACTGTAGCCCAGGCTTGTCTTAAAATCATTATCCTTCTACATTAGCCTCCCAAGACTTCGAATTACAAACATGACATACCACAACTGACAGTCTATCAGTATTTTTAAAAAGGTGAAGTCTGTTGGAGTATTAGAGAATTCTCTAATTGTATATAGCATAATTCTGTGTCAAAAAGAACAGATATACATAACATAATGAATATAACATGAGTAATACTTTAAGTATGTTTTAAACATTGCTTGATGTTCTCTGGATGGCAAAGGGCTGTCATTTCTTCATATTCCATCTCATAATAAATTCTGGGTCCTGAATAATATATTTAAAGAATAATTGACCAGTAAATGGCTAGATCTAGACCTAGACTTCCAGGTACTACCTAGTCTTTCTTTCTTTCTTTCTTTCTTTCTTTCTTTCTTTCTTTCTTTCTTTCTTTCTTTCTTTCTTTCTTTATTTATTTATTTTTCTTTTTTCTTTTTTTAAAATTAGATATTTTCTTCATTTGCATTTCAAATGCTATCCCGAAAGTCCCCTATACCCTTTCCCTGCCCTGTTCCCCAACCCAACGACTCCCACTTCCTGGCCTTGGCATTCCCCTGTACTGGGGCACATAATCTTCACAAGACCAAGGGCCTCTCCTCCCATTGATGGCCTACTAGGCCAAACTCTGCTACATATTCAACTAGATACACACTGTGGGAGGTATTGGTTAGTTCATATTGTTGTTCCCCATCTAGTCTTATCTCAAAAGTTATCTTCACATCAAACATTTTCTGATGACTTTCACCAAAACAACAACTAAGTCTGAGTTTAGTTACTATGCATATGCCAGCTTTAAAAAAATTGGTAAGAAAATATGGTAAGTGAAAACAGAAGTTTGCAAGTAAATATCTTAGGACACTAATTTTAGAATGTTTGCTAACTAGTCACCCTTGAAAAAAGTATTTTTCCTCTCTTAGGTTTATTCAACACTTCTAAGAGGTTGATGTACTTTCTGAAAAGAGGAGCATGATGGAATTATTTTTATAAACAATCTTTTGTTTCAAAGAGCTCATATTTATAATCTTCTAAGAATGGTTTGTTCTGATGCATTTTTATTGTTGTGCCTTCCATATGTTAACAACCTGAAAACTGTTCCAGTACAGCTGTTAGTCTTATTTCTCAAATCACAAATACACCATACTTACAAGAGACTTTTCAGCACTTAGATTCAGGGTTTCAGGGTTTGGTTCTATTTAAGTATTTCCGAACAAGTTCACTAATCATTCTCTGCTTGAGACGTAGCAAATACAGAATATAAACGTTGGGAAATTATTCTCGTGGTTCTTGTCTTTCTCACATGTATCCTGAGAAAAGAATCATTTGAATTTGTGGTTCTGATAATTGTTTGATACATCTTGCAAGAACCAGCAGCATTAAAAGATTGTAGAAATATCTCCCTTCAAAGCAAATGGCCATCATACTCATTACTAATTAGGAAAGTCTCAGCATTTCTAGGATCAAAGTTTTACCACAATGAATCAACGATGTGTTTGGGGAGTCATCTACCGGAGTTTATTCCTTCCTGTCTAATCAAGGCCACACTAGGCTTGTCCTGTCTCCTACCAACATGTGTGAAAAATGGGATAGACAACCCTATTAAAATATTTTGTGATATCGACAAGAAGTAAAACCAAATTTTGTACACAGCAAGGTTTACAATACACTTTGTAATTACTTTGTAAGTTTTGCATAATATAGCAGGATTAATGTTGAATATAATGAATGGTAGATAATCCTGATTAAGAATAACTTAAGAGCCTAAGGTCCTGAGTTGTACTTTTATAATTTGAAGAGAATTTAATTGTTCATATGAGATCATGAAATTCACTAATAACCTAAAAATTCTATTGGGAAACTTGTACTGACTCAAAGAAGACTATCAAAAAGGGAAGCATTGTTATTTTTCTTCTATAATACATACATATCATCTGTCTGACAATAGAAACCTTTGATATTTCATTGCTAGTATGTTCCTTGTATGAATCAAGAAAAAGAAAATGAAATATTACTCACATAATTTCACAAATTTTGTTCAGAAACTAAATCCATGTCCTTAGACACAGGTATAAATGTACGTACTTTGAAAGTCATGAACATTTATTCAAACACAGGGGGACTCATTTTAAACTCCAAAGAATCCTATTTGTCTCACTTTCAAAAGGAATCCAGAGGGGCAATTATTAAACAAAGTCAGTGAATAAATGTACTTGCCTATAAACTCTTAAATGTTATTAATTTCAGCTTTATCCTATCTCCTCTGATTTGTGCTTATAAATTATTTTAAATTAAACTAATTATATTATTTATAAGAGATACTTTTATTTGCCAGATACAATTGTCATCTCAGAGTTTTACTGCTGATTGAACTCTAGCTGGTTCAACTCATCTGCTCTGGCTCAGAACTCCTCTCCACCTGAACGAATTCAAACTGGCTTCTCTTGGCTTCTCACTGAATTTCTCTACTTGGAAAAACTGTCTCTGAATAATTCCACAAACTGGATTGCGTTGACTGCACAAAGTGAACGGAACTGTACAAAGTCAACTGGACTCAGTTGGATGTAACCAAACTTCACTGAATTGCAACGAACTGAACGCAACTGAACTGCACTCGCTGACCTGTTCTTTCTTTACTCCTGACTCACACTGTGCTGAATTAAGTAGCCTCTCTTTCCTGACTGCTCTCATGAAAATTGGGTGCATTCTGTCGCTGATTCTGTCAAATCTTTGTAGGATTCATTACTTTGTCTGCTCCTAAATTCCATGACACTTTCAAACATGGCTGCTTCCTAACTAACTTTTGTCTTCGTTGTTTGGGATTCAGGTGTATTCTAATAGTGTGTCTACTTTCTAGACAGAGTGGTGGAAAGTGTATCCTTCGAACCAGATTACACAGACCTAGAAGGTCTTTGATTGTGACCCCATGCCAGAGCAGCAATAAAAATTCCTCTACAATCATTTACCTTAAAGGACCAGTATATTTCCTAACTTTATTTAATTTTTGTTTGATAACATTGTAGTAAAATGCTATGTGTTCCAACTAGTGTGTGTGTGTGTGTGTGTGTGTGTGTGTGTGTGTGTGTGTGTGTGTGTGTGTGCGTGCCCATATTAGATAACAGCATCCTACTTCTAAAAAATTATGGCCTACCATGGTAATGGACTCTCTTGGGCTAGTGTGCAGTCCAAACGGATTGCTTTTAACCTAACTACAAATCCCAAAAATGACTGTATTTCATAGTTTCACAGTGTTAAAGACAAGCTATCTCAACAAGGATTCATTTTTAGGCAGGAATTTAAGACTGCAAAACTGAATTGAATGCCCACTCATTTCAAATCTGAATCACCAATTTTTTAATTGAACAAGAAGATGTAAAAGATCATTTTAAGTAATGATTGAATCACTCTGAATACACTTCTTAAAAAATTTGTACACTCATTCTGTTTTAGCACTACATGAGTTTTTCATTCTTTATAGGCAATTCTTTCACATACTAGTGAGAAGGAAGGAGAAAAAAAAAGGCAGAATACATAAACCAAAAACGAAAAATAATCAAAAATCCTTTGTTGCTGAAGGACAACTATTTTTCTTTCATTGTAGATTTCTGTAAGCATTCATTTCCCCATTTGTTGTTTTCTTAGATGAATATTAAAGTCAGTTTATATTTTCCAAGTACATTTCAACAGGCAACTAAATATATTTTAAATGTAATAGATAAAAGACAGTTTTGCTTAAAACAACTGTCAAAAATTCAACAGACAGTGTTTATTAAAATAAATAACATGAAATGTGTGCATTTAAAACACCCTATGTGATCCTTGGAAGTGCAAGGTTGTGGGTAAGATAACAGAGCCTGTTTACTTCATTCTTTGTTATCAGGATGGACTATTTGCATATTAACTCACTACTCTTAGCATACTAAACTTCACCATCCTGCATTGCTCCATGATACAGAAGCAGTTTCACAATTGTAATATGTAAGTTAGTGTAATAATTAACAAACAGTAAATTCTGAGTATTCTGAACATGTCTAAGTCCATTTATTTCCTGGTCATTCATTCCTTCCATAGTTATTTACTGAGTTGTTTTTTTTTTTTTTTATGTTCCTGACACTGTGTCAATCATTGCAAATGAGAAATTGAAAATAAAACAAGCGGGTTTTTCCTAAAGTTAACAGTCTCACAGAAAATCACTGACATTAAACATGCACAACCAAAATTTAAATGACTCCGGCAAAGATAGGCACATTGTGCTAGAAGGTTTGTTTTTTTAAACAGTGTTAAAACATACTCACCAGTGGTGAATATATTTTCTCCTGTGAAAGTGATGATTTGACTGAAAACTGATAAGTAATTCAATACACAAAAAAAATACAGGAAATAGAAGTTTAAGAACCATTAGCTCTTGCAGAGCTATGTCACATGCATAGAGAGAAACACATGTATGAAAAATATCTACTCTTGTGCAGAGACAACGGGGTATCTGGAAGATATTAAATTAGAGCTGTCTTTAGATGCCAGAATATGCTGCCTTTTGTTTTTATGTTCTTGTATACTGATGTTATTCAAACCATGATTGACAGCCATCAGATTAAGCAGACATGATATGCTGAGACTGCTCTTCAAAAATATAGCTTAGTGTATAGCTTAGAAAAGCTTACCAGGATGTATCAAGACTTGTTGATCAACATATATTCATGAAATTAAATAGAGGAATTTAAATTGCTCATCGTTTTATGGATCAGAAATACTCACTGGACTCAGCTGAAACTTCTCACTTACGTGCTGTCAGAATACAGTCAGCTACATGCACCAACATTTGAATGGTACTTGTCTGCTCCCTGATGCCAAAAAAAAACCTAGGCAACAAGTGTCTCACCATCCAATAGGCAGACTGAGGCTACTTCATGTGCAGCAGTAAGCTCAAAAATACATGAGTAAGATAAGATATGTCTTCATCCCTTCCCTGTGTGACCCTTGATGATATCTAAAGAACCAAATAAAATCACACATCTATCAAGAATCTCAAATGGGTAAACACACAAAAGAGCATGATAAGGATTTCAAATAAGTGTTATTTGTGAACATGTGTCTAGTCTATCATAGAAATAAGGGAAAGGTGCTGTGGCTGAGTTTGATGGATGTTTTCTTTCTTGCTTCAGGTGGACTTCAAATTGTGAATTACGGGGACTCCGTGCTCACAGCCATATAAAATTTCCATTGAGTCAGTAACCTCAGGGTCCATGTTTATAAACTCAACTAATGAAAGCTCCTGACCACAGAGGGTGAGTTATTGATAGAAACTTTATTATAGATTCATGTTGGGTGGGAGCTTAAGGGAGAGAGAGGAGGCAGAGAGCCTGTAGAGAGATGACAGTCCCTCAGAGAGGGCATGACACTGAGCTGTTATTCTGGAGCTTGTAATAGAACTGATAATGAGTGAAACACAGAGAGGTCATTAGTCCAGCCAGCCCACCCATGAGGTGTACAAGTGGCTCCTGTCACATTAGGTTCACGTTTGCATGTATAGTCGAGGATGCTCATTTAGAAGAGACAACAAAGAACCAGGAAGAATCTCTTCTAGCTTGCTGGCTAGGACACTACCAGAAATACTGGTTTGTGGTCCTGATCCTACCTGACACATTCCCATCTCCTGATATCAGTATTCGTAGGCTATAATAAATAAGTTAAGCAGAGAGAGTCTGGGTCCAGACTCTCTAATGACTCAATCAGAGAACATGCTTTGTTTCTCTTCTGGACTTGAAAACTATTTCAGAGAAAAAAATAGATAGAGCATCCAAGATGACTTGGATAGAGGGAGTGAATCTGAGCAACAGCTGACTAAAGAGCTTGTTTTTTTTTACAAAGCTTCACACAATGGTTCCACTCAATAAGTTGGAACCAATAGAAATCCTTGTTTGTGGCTATAGATATATGTTGAAATGAGTTTGCTTTGAGAAGTTTAAGACAAGATAGTAAATAGGTCTATGGAGCTCATAAAATATGGATCTGAAGCTTATACGGAAAGGTCAGGCTTTTGATTAAAGATTTTGAATCCATCAGTAGATAGAGTTTAATTGAAGCTTTAGATAGTCTTGCCATCCTCTAAATTGATAAAAATCAATAGAGAGAATAACAGCACTTAGATCTACATTCTGAATATATTCAAAAATTAAAAAAAATCTATAGAGAACATCAAAAAGTAATCAGAATGAAAGGAGGAAATCTAGATTGTGTCATGGGAGTGCCTAGATAGAGTAAAGGCACAGCAGGCAAGAATCTACTAAAGTAACTGTAAAAGCTGATGAACAAAATTTGCTTTTGGATTGAGTCTTGGGTGCATCCTGGTGATGTTAGTAAAAAGGGTTTCTGGAGTGAACTTTTGGCCATTATGGTAGTTGGTGAAAATGTAGATTGCATGGCTTCTAGGTACATCCAGTATGTGTGTGTACAAACTCAAGCCCAGTGATGGAGAGCCCTCACTTATTTTGGAGTATGGGTGTGAGAAGGTTTGAGAAAAAAAATAGAAGAGACAAGAATAATGTATTTATTCTCCTATAGAATAAATATGAGATAGACTTTCCCAAACCATAAGAGAGTAAGCATATAAGACATACCTTGTATTTGAAAATCAGACATATTTCCCTAAGATAACATAGCAGAGAAGCTTTAAATATTAATTTTACTCATTTTACTGATTAATATTTCAGATTGTTATTGTAACAGGATGCTTTCTCTCAGGTAAAGATGATACATAAAATCAGAATTGTTACACAGATGTAATTTCATTAAGAAACCAGAGCCCACAAACTAATGGCTGTTTAACCGGGATGGAAGTACAAGCTGTCGATTCAGATGTCTGAATATGATAATGCCTTTATTATTTACTAATTATATGATCTTGAAAATACTCAACTTCTCTCTGCCTAAATTTCTCATTTTGTAATTTGATGATAAGTTATATACTTGTACTAATCAAATAATTTGTTGCAATAACTTATAAACGGGATATGTTCCCTCTCAAAAGGAAAATATTTTTCAAAATATTAAAATATACAGATATAGAAATATAAAATTAAAAACTTCCTTTATGTTTTGCCATTATTAGAGTTTCATTATTTACAGTTTAAAATTTATGTGTATGGGTGTTTTGTCTGCATTTTTATCTGTCCGCCATGTGGATCCCTGGAACCCCATGGAGGGCAGAAGAAGGCAGAAGAGGGCAGAAGATGTCCTGGAAACAATGTCATCAATGGTTGTGAGCTTGTGGGAAATGAGCTTAGGTCCTCTGGAAGACTCGCCTTTGCTCTTAACCAGTATGCTTGAGGGTTTTTTTTTTTTTTTTCCTTTTTGAGGCAAAAACTCATCATGCCCAAGTTCATTTAATACTTCCTGTCATTGCCAATCAGCCTCTTGAGTGGTGAGAGTATAGGCATAGGATACCCTCCCTGTCTTGAGTTTTCTAAATGTATATATTTATAGAGGATAAATTTAAAAATACTGAACCTCTCAGAATTGAAAATGCACATATTATTCTTATGCATATAAAGAATAAAAGGAAAGCTGAACATGTTCATTAAGAAATATGAAACAATATAGGGTCTGATTGTGCCTGTATTTTTATAAAACAGTACTTAAAAATGAAAAGGAACAATGTTGTGGTTTAGCAGTTGTGTAGAACATAAAGTTATGATCATAATAATTTAAAAAGTTAAGGATATAAACACCATAAATGAAGGAGTGTCATTAATTTAAAAGTTTAGGGAAAACATCTTGCTTTAACTTCATCATGGCAGAACCATCCTTGTTCTATTGAAATGATATCAACCAGTCTAGGTGATGTTATCCAAATGCCAGACATACTTTAGAATGTCTGTCTTCTAATCTCAAATGGCTTTGTCACTTAAGCTAGAATTGGACCACAGAAGTAGAATACTTCACCAGTGTTGCAATATGTTAGCATATGAAGTCATTCAAAATGTTAAATTTTAGTAAGAAGCCATTTCTGGAATAGGAACTGATAATTAAAAGTAATATGGTTATTGAGATTTCTAAAAATGCTCTCTCAATTGCATGCTTAATCCCGCTTTCTCATTTGTACTGCATGGACCTTATTCGAGCCAAGTAGGATTTGGGGAAATTTCAGATATTGATCTTCCGATGTAGCATTTTGAGCTCTTATTGATCATACTCTATGTCCACTGAAAGAGATATGAGGAAAATTCTGTTATGCCAAGACCTTCTAGGCCTGAAGGGAAATATTCTTCACACACTAACATGGGACCATGCTTTTGCTTATGTGACTCATTCAATTCCCCTCTCTAACTAGCCTAATAAACCATAGTGAGTTTGGCACCGAGGAGGTAACTCAGTTTCCTCTCCACTTCATTTCTAGCACAAGTCAAACACGACTAAAGATTTAAAGGTTTTTTTTTATTCTCTAGTCTGTAGAAAAGTATATGAGACTCACCACACAAAATAAATGATTAGCTACACTGTTCAAATAGGATACGTTGCTGTTGCCCCTGTTGATGGTTCCAGCTGGTCTATAGTAAGTTGTGCTCTCTCCACCTGTACTGGCTGATAACTATCCAGATTCATTGCGTAGAGTTATTTTTCTCTACCTGTTCAGTTGAACAGGATGAAAGGGGGAAACAGAAAAGAAAGAGCTGTGTTCTGCACGTCTTAAGAACAATAGGCTCATTAACTTTCCACGTTATAATTCATAGAGTATGGAAAGCAGTGATAATTTTTGGGTTTTCTGTAATGACAATAAACAATTGAAATAATGGTAGTAATTTTCTCTAGAGCTTTTGTTTCCAAATTTGAAAATTCTAAAATGTCCTGTTTATGTGTTTGACAGCATTTGGTTTTTGTATACAATTTTTCTGTGATTTTTCAATCCTAGTATTTAAATTATCTTTATTTTGCCTTCTTTCTGTTCCTTCTGACCCAATAGTATTTTTTTTAGTTTGTAGTAAAGATATAGTACATGTGTATATTTTAAAATTTGCATAAGAGATATACTACATAAGCTGAAATAATAGCAATAAATAAATAAATAAATAAACCCAGGTTCTCCCTGGGAATCTCAACTGAATGATATTGCAGTTTCTATAATAAGCCAACTGTTTTGTTTCTTTTAGATAGTTTTAAGTACCTAATAGAAAACTGCATGAGCTTGGCTGCATTTAAGATTTTACCCTATAATCTGTAAACACTTCATTTTACTCACAAAGATAGGAAAAAAAGAAGAGGTACCAAAAAAAAAAAAAAAACAGAAAAATAAGCCTTAAGCATTAATTATCTGCTTAGTTCCATTTTTTTCTGTCTCAAAAGTATATATATATGTATATATATATATATATATATATATGTATATATATATATATATATATCAGTTTTCTTTGTTTCTTTGTTCCTTTCCTCTTTCTTAATATTAATTTCTTAATATTTTTTAATATTAATAGGCAATGTTATATGAGTAGAAGTAACTATTTGAGAATTTAAAATATACCTCCACTAGGAACAAATGGAACAGGTCTGGAAGAAACATACCTTATTTTATTATGTTCCCAAGTATCACAGTATCAACTTTGGTAGCTGAACAACTTGATTATGCTCAACTACAAATTACTTCCTATCAAGGGGTCCCAAGATGAGAATCTATTTGTTTTCTCTGTGTGAGAAAAAATAATAATTTGTCACTCAAATGAATTATGAGCACATACATGTGTTTTTCTAAGTATGACCTAGCCAGTCTGAATAGTCTTACAGCTGTGTATGTTTGGGAGGCTGACCATTTACCATTGGGTAAATCGACTGACATACACTTAGCTGGAAAAGACTAGTTCTTCCACTGACAGCATTTCTGACTTGCCTTTAGTTCATGTGTAGGCTTGAAGTTCCTTAGTTTTTTTCTCCATCTACTTTGGCATGTCTCTTATCCTTGTTCAGCTCAAGTTTAGTTAGTTATGTTGGTGAGATATATGGGGATAGCTTCTAATATTATAGCAAAATACAATTTCTTATCAAATACCTCAATACTTTAGAATTTTTCCAATTTTTCCACATCTATTTTCATAATCTCTGTGATTCAGGTGCTGGAGTTTATTGGAGATATCCATATAATAGTAACAGTTAATGAAAAAAGAGCACAAATACTTGAAAGAGAGAAATGAGGCTATATATATGAGAGGGATTTACAGGAAGAGAAAAAGGAGAGAAATAATGGACTAATATTATATTCTCTCTTCCCCTCTTACTGGCTTCATCCTTATTGTTGATTGTACCAAGAGTGACCATTGCTTGGGGTAAATAAGATAAAGTTAGGACATAGTTTACATATTACCAAAGGACTGGGATGCTACTTGAGTCTGATGGTTATGTATGACATAATTATCCAATTCAAACATGAATCATTAGTGCCAAGGATCAGAATTACTGGTTATTTATAAACAAACCTAGTTCTCAAAATGCTTTGAACTGTGTCTGATTTATCTAGAAGTAAAGATGACTGCAGTAATAGATGTTATTAACATAATTATAAAATGTATTCCTAGCTCATTTGTCATCATACAGTGTGGTGCCTTTGAAGAGTGAAGCTGAGCTGAAAGTCATCCGTGACATTTGTCACAAGAAGAATTAGAAAAAAAAATTAATTAGTGGCTATTGAACTGAGCAATTCCTAAAAGTCAGGGACATAAATCGGTGTGGTAATTTGTGTAATGGTTACTATTTAGTTAATGCTAAGATAATGGCTTGATTAGAGATGAACTCTTCCTTAAGGAGACTAGCGATCTCCTTTGCTTTTCCAGAAGTCAAAATATAAGCAGAGAGTGGTTATGTGAATTAGTCAAAGGACATGGTTCTTGTGAAGTGTTCATTAGACTCAGTCTTTGTCACCCTAAGAATTCCATTATACTACCCTTACATCTTATGAAGTCAGCTAATCAGATTTTTTTCCAATGAGTATTTGTTATAATGAAGGTGGAAGTCATTATCATCAACAATGACTATTTTCAGTCTCTATTCATGTCGAAATTATTATTCTATAGAGATTGCCACCATTCAGTGATTCTGATGTAAAGCTGCAGGAAATCCTGTGTCAGACTCACAAAAGTTAACCAGGAGGTTATCAGAGTGTATGACATAAAACCAGAGTTACGATCTAAACTTAGAAAATCGTTATTTCAGGAAGTAAAAGATTAATATATTCTCTTATCTTAATCAACTAAGCCCCTTGCAATTTTTTTAGTCAGTTCTGAAGACATTTTCTATCCCTCATCTTAAATGCTGATATGTAGTGTATATTTTTTTTCTCAAACCACATGATGAAACTAAATGAAAATACAGTATATTTACTCATTGCAGCTAATTTCTGTCTTTGTTTTTTTGGTTGTTGTTGTTGATTTTATTCCTGAGAAATGATTGTGACTGTTTGGGAGTATATTAGATTCCAACATTTGCAACTTTGGGAAATGATATCATTTTTTAACCAAATGATAGCAGTCAGAAGAGCATGCCATTATAATTCAAGGTTAAGAAACTATCTGGAAGGTGGATATGGGAGAGGATGCTTCTACTATAGTCACAGCACCAAATCAGGCCATCCATCAACCTTGGTCCCTCATCATGATGATATTACTCACTGTCTGGGAAAAGGACTATTATTGGCTCAAGACTTAACAAACTCTGACTGAAAGGCTCAGGATATGTCCGATAAAAGGGAACCTGTTTGCAAATTAGAAGAAGACAAAAATAGCATGTCTAGTTGTTGAGGTTAGTGTCCTATTTACTATAAAAATAATTATGTTCTCTTAACACTATATTATCTCTCCTTATTCCATCTGTCGTTTTGTCTATATGTATATTTAAAGCTATGGACCCAGATGAATGAAACATCAGAATGAGACACGTCAATCAATTTCTAATGAGGGATAATCTGAAGTCATGACTAAATCATATGAATGTGCTATATTAGCAGGCATGACTATCAAATTACTCAGAAAATGTATTTCAAAAGGGCCCAGATGACAAAGATGTATCTCACTGTTTTGTTGGTTTGCTTTGCTTTTGTTTTGTTTTAATTCATGAATCAATCCTCTTGTGACTCTAAGCAATTAAATTTTTTTTGTTCTGAAACCTTAACTCCCTTCCTTTCAAACTATATTGTTTCTGGCACTCAAACATTTCTAAATCAGACTCTCAGAAGTATTCTGAAAATAGAAAAGGAGATGAAATCACACAAACAGAGAAATCCAGCAAGTGCCACTCAACAAGGATAAGTACCCTTTGTTCTTTCACTCATGTCTCGTTAGGGTTTCTTTTGCTGTGAACAGACACCATGACCAAGGCAACTCGTATAAATAATAACATTTAATTGGGGCTGGCCTCCAGTTTCAGAGATTTAGTCCATTATCATCATGGCATGAAGCATGGAAAGATGCAGGCAGACGTAATGCTGGAGTGACCAAGAGTTCTTGATTCAAAGGCAGCCAGGAGAAGACTCTCTTCCACCCTGGGAGGAACTTATACATAGGACCTCAAAGATCACTCCCATAGTCATACACTTTGTCCAACAATGCAAACCTTCTAATAGTGCTTCCTACAAGCCAAGCATATCCAAGCCACGACAACTTCATTTTAATATTCCAAATAGGATGGCACAATGGATTTGATAGTTTGTTGAAGGTTCAGCCACTTAGAAGACTGATATTTTTAGTTTGCATGTTATTCATTATGCTTCTTTCATTATGCCCAAGTATGTCCAAGTTATATAATGCATTCCCTTCCACTCCAATTGCTGCTGCTGCAGCCATCTGAATTGGTTCAGAAGATGTTTGATTGTTTTTTTTTTTGTTTTTGTTTTTTGTTTTTTTTTTATCCTACTTGTCTCTTTGTCCAGTATCTGACTGTGGTTATTCCCCAAGCATGGCAGCAGGGTTGCATATAATGTTTCTTTGTTCTAAATATATAATAACAAATGACAAAAATTAAGGAAAAGAAGGCTTTTGTGTTTAGGAAGCCACATTCCCACAGCAGCTAGATTAATGTTCACTTAGAAGCTACCTAGTGAGCAATAGAAGATTCTCACCATGATACTCATTAGCATCACTTTGCTACTTGTAAGAAAGAATTTACATGGCCTCAAGCTTAATGCTAACATAAAGCTGCCTTATAGAGTAAAAGGTTTCTTCATAGAATAAACTCACTTTACTTTCCATTAGAAAGTAAATGGTTAGAAAGGCAATGGCCATCTTCTTCCTGGAAAATTAGAGAAATATAAGATTTAGTTAGTAAGAGTGGTTGATCTACTAGTACTAAATGATTACACACACACACACACACACACACACACACACACACACACACACATACATACATACATACATAGGTATCATTGGCTTTATAAATCAACATGAATAGTGTTAAAATGAGAGCATGGTGATAT
The DNA here is from genome assembly GCF_000001635.26 of Mus musculus. NCBI lineage: Eukaryota > Metazoa > Chordata > Mammalia > Rodentia > Muridae > Mus > Mus musculus. Next base: position 61,473,354 of record NC_000083.6, read on the forward strand.
CTCATAACAGAGAAAAATAGCATTGTCAATCAACTGTTTTATTAATTTATTTATATATTCACTTTACATCATGATAGCAGCTACCTCTTCCTCTCCTCCCAATTCTACCCTCACATTTCCTTCCCCCCATTGCGAGGACTCCCATGGGTACCAACACACCATGGCACATCAAGTCTCAGCAGGACTAAGCACATTCTCTCCCACTAAGCCCAGATAAGGCAACCTAGCAAAGAGAAAGGGATCCAAAGGCAAGCAAACAAAGGAGAGACCACACCCCACTCCACCTGTTAGAAAATCCGCAATAAGAGCAAGTTGCACAAATGCTACATATGTGTACTATTGATACTCTGTCTGGACTCCATCCTCACAGTTACCTGACAACAGCCAGGTATGTTGCTCCCCACAGTTACTTGGCACAGTTTTCCCACTGGTAGGCCTGGCCCACTATAAAAGGGGCTGCTTGCCCCCTTCTCCTTCTCTTGTTCTCTTACTCTCTTGCCTTTCTTACACTTGCCTCTCCTGTTTCCCTTCCCACCTCTCTCCATATGGACATGGCTGGCCTCTACTTCTCTATTCTCTCCTTCTCTCTGCCTTTTACTTTGCCTCTACTACTCTCTTAACTCCCCTCCACATTCCCTAAATAAACTCTATTCTGGTCTCTCAGGGGGAAGGGATGCCTTGGCATGGGCCAGCAGAGGCATCCCCTTCCCCCACATCTCACCACACCCCATAGGACATGTTCTTATATTCTTTTATGTTTTTTATAATCACAACATGTATAAGTTCCATGTCCTGCATGGTCATGTGGAAGGAATGTTGTGACCCAGTAACTGCCCCAGAAGGAGAGCTGGCAGTGTGTGGGCCTCCACAAGTGCTGATGGTTGCTAGGCATGAGTCTTGTTTGTATAATAATGCACATAATTTATTTTATGTTCCTCTTACTGGAGTTGTTCTCTCTGGCAATGTTATTGAGAGAAAGATGAAATTTTGGGACCTACAATTCATGTAAAATATACCAGAAAGTTGTTTGTGAGCCTAGAGGCTGCCTGAGGCTGAGAACAAAGAGGAACAAGCCCAGGCATGTCCTAGCAGGCCAGTCCTTAAGACATTCCTGAGAACAGCTTGACCATACAGATAAAAAGAGTGCAAGGACAGAACAGGGCTATCTCCATTGAGTCAACACCATCTGGCCCAGCACCTCCCTCTGCCTGCTGACCTCCTGACTCAGTTCGGAGTCATATATTAACCAGATGTTCCGCTGACCTAGATAAGCAAACGCCCTCAGACTTCCTGATGCCCCGATCTATACGTACACCCGGACCAGAAACCATACATCACGGTGTGAGAGGATTTGGCGTGGTATCCACCCCCTTGGGTTCGGCCCTTTCTCCCACCCTTACGCCCAGGCACTAAGATCCTGGCGGTCCAGGAGAGTGCTGAAAAGGAGAAATCAAAACCACAAAATGAAGGAAACAGTGAAAATACTACCCCAACAGTGCATGCCCCTAAGATCTGTCTGGAGATAGAGGAGCCCCCGGAGTGGCCAGACCCCCTACCACCATCTTACCCTCCAGCCCCCCAACCTATTCCCCAGCCCTCAACTCCCTCGGTCCAGCTCCCGGCCCCAGGGACCTGAGGAGGAGGTCCCTCAGAGGGAACAAGGACTGATTCAACCATGGTGCTTCCCCTCAGGGCCATTGGGGCTCCTCCAGCTGACCAGAACTGTCTACAGCTTCTGCAGTATTGGCCTTTTTTCTCCTCTGATCTCTATAACTAGAAAGTCAATCACCCCCTTTTTCAGAGAATCCTACAGGGCTTACAGGACAGATAGAATCCCTGATGTACTCCCATCAGCCTACCTAGGACAACTGCCAACAGCTTCTGCAGACCCTGTTTACTACTGAGGAGAGAGAGAGAATTCTCCTCCAGGCTCGGAAGAATGTCCAAGATGAGACCGGACGGCCTGTTCAGACTCTGGTCAAGATAGATGAAGGATTCTCTCTGACATGCCCTCAATGAGACTATAACACAGCACAAGGTAGGGAACGGCTGTCCAATTATCATCAGGCTCTAGTGGCAGGTCTCAGAGGTGCTGCTCGCAGGCCCACCAATTTGGCTATGGTAAGGGAAGTTATGCAGGGGGCAACTGAGCCTACTTCAGTCTTTTTAGAAAGACTTGTGGAAGCTTATAGGAGGTATACCCCGTTTGACCCTAAGTCTGAGGGGCAGCAGGCCTCAGTGATTATGGCCTTCATCGAGCAATCAGCTGCTGATAATAGGATAAAGTTATAGCAGATTGAAGGGTTGCAGGATTATACTATAAGGGATGTAGTTAGAGATGCTAATAAAGTGTATCACAAGAGAGAGACAGATGAAAAGCAAGAAAGGGAGAAGAAAGAGAGAAGAGAAGATGAGGATAGGAGAGACAAGAGGCAAGAGAAAGTTTTGACTCAGATTCTGGCCACCACAGTAGAGAAAGGAAGAGGTAGGGCTAGGCAGCCAGGAGACCTGAGAGAAGAAAAATGGCAGGGGCCAAGGAGACCCAGAAGAGAGAAACCACACGTAGAAACAGACTGATGTGCATACTGCAATGATACAGGCCATTGGGCTTGTGAATGCCCTAAGAGGTATCAGGGAACACAGGTACTGTCCCTTGGAGAAGACGAAAACTAGGGGAGACGGGGCTCGGTCCCCCTCCCTGAGCCTAGGGTAACATTAGAAGTGGAGGGGACCCCTGTCAATTTCCTGGTTGACATGGTCACAGAATTTTCATTACTCCAGACACCATTGGGCAAAGAAAAAAAAAAGAAAAAAAGAAAGAAAGAACATTAGTGATCAGAGCCATAGGACAAAAGTCATACCCATGGACTATGTCCCAGACGGTAGACCTAGGGTGGAATTAAGTAACTCCTTCATTCCTGGTCATTCTGGAGTGTCCCATGCCCCTATTAGGAAGAGACTTATTAACCAAAATAAAAGCTCAAATAACCTTCGATCCTCCCTGGCCAAAAGTATCGTAGGGAACAGAGATGCCTCAGACCTTAGTACTGTCTTTGCAATTAGGGGAGGAGTACTGGATTTACCAAGGCAAATCAAAGCCCCTGGAGGGGCTACAAGACTGACTTAAGCAATTCCCTCAAGCATGGGCCAAGGCGGGAGGAGTGGGAATGGCAAGACAAGTTCCCCCAGTGGTAATAGAGCTCAAGTCAGGAGCTACCCCCATTGGGGTCCTACAAAACCCCATAAACAGGGAAGCATGAGAGGGCATACGCCCCCATATCACCAGACTGCTTCATCAGGGAATTCTGGTCCCCTGCAAGTCCCCTTGGAACACTCCACTACTTCTGGTAAAGAAACCAGGAAGGAACAACTACCAGCCAGTCCAGGACCTTAGGGATGTCAATAAAAGAATTCAAGACATGCACCCCACAGTACCAAATCCTTATATAGCCTGCTCAGCACACTACCACCTGAGCAAACCTGGTACATGGTTCTAGATCTTAAAGATGCCTTCTTCTGTCTGAGGTTACACCCCAATAGTCAACCCCTGTTTGCCTTTGAATGGCGAGATCCAGAAAGTGGAAAGCCTGGAAAGCTCACATGGACGAGGCTACCCCAGAGATTCAAAAATTCACCCACTTTGTTTGATGAGGCCTTGCACTGAGACCTTTCCTTTTTTTGAGCCAACAATCCCCAGGTGACCCTTGTGCAGTACGTTGATGACCTTTTGATAGCTGCAGGAATGAGTGAAGAGTGTGAACTTTGGACCCAGAACATCCTGGTCGAATTGGGTGAGTTGGGATATCGAGTCTTGGCTAAAACGGTGCAGTTATGCCGAGCAGAGGTGATCTACTTGGGATACATCCTGAGGAATGGACAACGATGGTTCACTGATGCCAGAAAACAGACAGCGATGTGAATTGGGACACCGACCATCCCTCACCAGGTAAGAGAGTTCCTGGGGACAGCAGGATTCTGTAGACTATGGGTCTCAGTGTTTGCCACCCTGGCAGCCCCACTGTACCCCCTAACAAAGGAAAGAGGGGAATTCATTTGGACCCAAGAACATCAGTCGGCTTTTGAGACTCTGAAAAAGGCCTTGCTACAAGCCCCTGCCCTAGCACTGCCAAATGTAAAATAAGCCATTCACCTTGTATATGATGAGAGAAATGGGGTACCCCATGGGGTTCTTCCTCAAACCCTAGGGCCCTGGAAGCGCCCAGTAGCTTATCTATCAAAGAAACTGGACCCTGTGGCTAGCAGATGGCCTTCATGCCTACGAGCGATAGCAGCTACCGTGGTGCTAGTAAAAGATGCTGATAAGCTGACCATGGGCTAGAATGTTACTGTGGTGGCCCCACACTCTCTTGAGAGCATTATCAGGCAACTGCCTGACCTCTGGATGACCAAAGCCTGAATGACTCACTATCAAAGCTTGCTGCTGACTGAGCGACTGACTTTTGCTCCCCCTTCTGTCCTCAATCCCACTACCTTACTATCCCAAACTAACGAAACCCCCACCCCCCGCCCCCCGTGCACAACTGCGGGGAGATATTGGCCAGCCATGGCCAGGAACAGCAACCTGGTTCACTGACAGAAGCAGCTTTGTGGTAGAAGGTAAGCAAAGGGCTGGGGCAGCAGTAGTAGATGGAAAATCTGTCATATGGTCCAGAAGTCTACCTGAGGGAACCTCAGCTTAAAAAGCAAAGCTCATCACTTTAACCCAGGCTTTGAGGCTGGCAGAGCGTAAGGCTATCAATATCTACACTGACAGCCAATATGCTTTCATTATGGCTCATGTCCATGGAGCAATCTATAGGCAGCATGGCTTATTGACCTCCACTGGAAAAGACATTAAGAACAAAGAAGAGATCCTTGGTCTGTTGGAGGCTGTTCATCTGCCTCTCAAGGTAGCAATCCACTGCCCAGGACATCAAAAAGGGACTGGACCAGTAGAAAAGGGAAATCAAATGGCAGACCAAGTGGCTAAAGAAGCAGCTCAGGGGCCAATGACTCTGGTAATTAAAACTGTGCCCCAACTAGCTGAAGAAGGGACAAAGAGAAAGGTTCTCACAGAAGAAGAGGGGCTAAAGTACTTAACTGACATACACCGTCTCACTCATTTAGGATCTAAAAAGAGGATAAAATTAGTCAGTAGGTCCCCCTATCACATTCCTGGACTACAAAAGGCAGCAGAAGACCTGGTAAGCAACTGCCAAGCCTGCACGCTCACCAATGGTGGATTCAGTAGGCTCCATGGTGGAAGGCATCTGCGGGGAGACAGACCTGGGACCTTCTGGGAAACTGACTTTACTGAGATAAAACCATCCAGGTATGTAAATAAATATCTGTTAGTCTTTATAGATACCTTCTTTGGGTGGGTTGAAGCGCTTCCCACCAAGACAGCCAGCCACTGTGGTAGCCAAGAAGATACTCGAAGAAATTCTTCCTTGTTTTGGGGTACCCAAGGTAATCGGGTCAGACAACAGGCCTGCCTTTGTCTCTCAGGTAAGTCAGGGTTTGGCCAGACAACTGGGGACAAATTGGAAATTACATTGTGCATACCGACCCCAGAATTCAAGACAGGTAGAGAGAATGAACAGAACACTAAAGGAGACCTTGACCAAAATGGCCTTAGAGACAGGCGGGAATGATTAGACAGCCCTTCTCTCTCCTCTTAACCTGGCTCAAGGCTCTTGAAACAGTAAGAAGGGAGGTCTGGGAACAGTTGAAAGAAACCTATGTTGCTGGTGACATACAGGTGCCACATCAATTAGAAGTGGGAGACACTGTCCTGGTGAGGAGACATTGGGCGGGATACCTAGAGCCACAGTGGAAAGGACCCTACTTGGTGCTGCTGACGACGCCAAACACTGTTAAAGTGGAAGGAATCCCTGCCTGGGTCCATGCATCCCACATTAAGAAGGCCCCTCTTGAGGTTGACCAAGATGAGTGGACACTGGAAAGAACTGATAATCCCCTTAAGTTTCACCTGTGCCACCAGTAAGAGAGCAAGTAACCCCCATTCCCCTGCGAGATTAACTTGGCAGGTCCTGTCACGAACGGGAGAGGCCATCTGGAGTATCATAAAAGATACTACCCCTCAACCCTGGTGGCCTGCATTGACCCCAGACACCTGTGCCCTGGTAGCAGGATTAGACACATGGGACATCCCTGACACAGACCCCAAAACCTCCAAGCCAGTGAAACCTCCCAACTAAGATTATTCTGCCTGTAGAGACTAAGTTGCCTATGATAAAGTGGGGTGCTGTTATGCAAGAGCTAGGAGGGACATGGCCAACAGTAACTTTTATGTATGTCCCATGGAGGGGAGAACCAGAGAAATGGAGAAAATGTGTGGAGGAATAGACCACTTTTCTGTAAAGAGTGGGGGTGCGAGACAACTAAGCAGCTCTATGGGGAGCCCTCCTCTACCCAAGAACTAATCTTAGTCTGTAAAGGTTGGACTGGTGACAGGTGGGGGAACATGTCTAAAAAGTGGACATTGCCAGCCTCTCCGCATTGAATTCATGGAGAAAAGAAAGAAATTTCGAGAGTGGGAAAAAGGCAGAACTTAGGGCCTGAGGTACTATGTGACAGGAACAGATCCTGGGTTTACCTTCCGAATTAGACTAAAAGTTGAGACCTCACCAGGACAACCATTTGTCCCCAATAAGATTCTGTCAGACCAGGGCTCCCTCACACTGCCCTTCCAGGTCCTTCCAGCGGTGGATGTACTTCTGGCCCCCAATGTTACTGCAAACACACACACCGTGCGCCCCCACCCCCCACCTCGGTTGCCTGGAGTATGGACAGCTTAAAGACTGGAGATTGACTTTTTAACCTAATCCAGGGGGCCTATTGTGGCCTCAACAGCACCCGACCTCAAGATACTGGCTCCTGCTGGCTATGTTTGTTGGCAGGGACCCCCTATTATGAAGGGACAGCCCCCAACATGGGCTACAGCAATACCACTAGCCATTCAGGCTGTGACTGGGAAGGTTCAGGCAAGCCAATTCTAACTGAAGTGACAGTGTACAGCCCCTGTGCGGAGACAATACCCCCCATATATGGGCATCTGTGCAACCAAACTATCCCTGTACACACCACCACCTCCAACTATTATCTGGCCCTGAGAGGAGGATGGTGGGCTTGCAATACCTGACTTACCCCTTGCATAGCTACTAGTATTTTCAATAGCTACCAGGATTTTTGTGTGATGATTCAGCTCCTGTCCTGAATTTATTATCATGGATCTGAAGGGATAGAAGAGCATTTTGATGACCAGATGACCAGGTATAGGAGAAATCAGGCTACTCTCACTCTAGCTGTACTCCTGGGAGCAGGGGTGGCGGCTGGGATAGGTACAGGAACTGCCGCACTGGTCACACTTGATCATCATCTTGCGGCACTGTGGGAGGCTGTTTTTTTTATTATTATTATTATGTATTTTCTTCAATTACATTTCCAATGCTATCCCAAAAGTCCCCCCCCACTCCCCTACCCACCCATTCCCATTTTTTGGCCCTGGCATTCCCCTGTACTGGGGCATATAACGTTTGCCTGACCAATGGGCCTCTCTTTCCAGTGATGGCCGACTAGGTCATCTTTTGATACATATGCAGCTAGAGTCAAGAGCTCTGGGGTACTGGTTAGTTCATAATGTTGTTCTTCCAATAGGGTTGCAGATCTCTTTAGCTCCTTGGATACTTTCTCTAGCTCCTCCATTGGGGGCCCTGTGATCCATCTAATAGTTGACTGTGAGCATCCACTTCTAATGAAGACATAGAAGCTATACAGAAATCTGTGAGTGCCCTGGTGAAGTCCGAAGTGGTTTTGCAGAATAGAAGAGGGCTAGATTTGTTGTTTTTAAAAGAGGGGGGCCTTAGTGCCGCCCTTAAAGAGGAGTGTTGCTTTTATGCAGACCACACTGCCGTTGTAAGAGATTCTATGCAAAGATTCAAGGAAAGGTTAGATAAAAGAAATCATGACAGAGAGACTCAACAAGGGTGGTACAAGTCCTGGTTTACTGGTTCTCCCTGGCTAACCACCTTTCTGTCTGCCATTACCGGTTCACTAGTAATTCTGCTTGTGCTTTTGACGATTGGACCCTGCATAATAAATAGGGTAATTGCTTTTATCCAGAGCAGAATAGGTGCAGTTAAACTCATAGTTTAACAACAACAATATCAACCTATCATTCAGATAGAAGAGGAATCAGGAGAGACAGACCTCTAAAGTTCTAAGGTTAGAATTATTCAGTAGAAGAAGAGAGGAATGAGAGAAAGATGAAATTGTGGGACCTACAATGCATGTTGTTAAGGCATTCCTGAGAATAGCTTGACCATACAGATAAAAAGAGTGCAAGGAAGAATAGGACTATCTCCGTTGAGTCAACACCATCTGGCCCGGCACCTCCCTCTGCCTGCTGACCTCCTGACTCAGTTCGGAGTCATATATTAACCAGATGTTTTGCTGACCTAGATAAGCACACTGCCCTCAGACTTCCTGATGCCCCATCTATAAGTTCACTTTTACTGATGTATAACTATTCCGTTGAAGTTTAAATTGTCCAATCATGTGAAACCGCGCCAATTCCTTCACCAGCCCCAGACCCTTTTCCATAAAAACCCCTAGTTTTTGAGCCTCGAGGTCGACTGCACTATCTCCTGCAAGAGATGCATGTTGGCCCAGAGCTCTGCCAATAAACTGCCTCATGTGTTTGCAGCAAGAAGGATTCTCAAGTTTCTTTGGATGCACTCTATCCCGAGACTATAGTGAGGGTCCCCAAAAGAGGGTCTTACATTATCAGAGGACTTTCTCCCTGCCAAGGTTAATGACTCTATGATAATTAGAAGTAGGATGAATCCAGGAGGTGAATGTGTGTCTAATGTCCTTAGCAAAATGGTAAAAGCTGTGACCTTCCAGACAACCCTAAAGTTGTGGGAAAGAACTCTAAAAAAACCCATGAGTTCAAAATTATATAGACAGGACTTCTCAACTCTGCAAAAGATAGTGATGCAATATCAATTCTAGGCGGAGCTTCATGAATGTAATAAAACAGAGGCAGCTGCACTATGATCCAGCTGGTCAGAAAGATGGAAGAAGATGAAGAGATTTGGGGAGTGGTGATTGCAGGGCAAGATCCCACCCAGCTAAGTTTAGTGCTGTGCTTATAAAGGTACAGAAGACTCCTGAGTTCAATGTCAGCCTTGGACAGAGCTGACAGAGTGAGTTAGGCTGAAGCTTGGTGGGAATGTTGATCTCAGAACAAAATTCAACCTAGCTAGCTATTGTTTGTGCTTACAAAGGCAAGCTGATCTCTGAATTCATTTGCCTTGTTAAAAAAAAAAAAATGCTTGCTCTCTTTTCTAAGAATCTAGGGGCTAAGGTCATAAAATACTAATTCATGGGATAATCTGAAGGAAACCCCTGGTGGACAACTCATTTGATATGCAAATAAAAGACTAGGCTTTGTTCTGAAATAGGTCAGCTCTCTAGAGATCTCTGGAGAGCTATTTCAAGCAGAACACAGATCTGTCAACTTGTACCCAATTTGAATTGTTCTTTTGAGGCTCCCAAATACTCATGCCTCAGGACCCCCCTCTCCAATCTGGTCCTTGGTGTAGGGGGCCTAGGTTCAGCCCATGCATGTTCTTTGGTTGATGTTTAGTCTCTGTGCACCACCATAGGCCCAGGTTAGATGACTCTGTAGGCCTTCTTATTGCATCCTTGGCCCCTCAGACTCCCTCAGTCCTTGCTTCTACTCTTCCAAAAGACTCTGCACACTCCACCTACTGTTTTGCTCTGGATCTCTGCATCTGTTTCTAACAGATGCTGGATGAAACTCAGAAGACAGTTATTCTAGGCTCCTGTCTGCAAGCATAGCAGAGTGTCATTAATCCTGTCAGGAGTTGACACTCTTGAATGGGATAAGTCAAGTTGGGTCAGTCATTGAAAGAAGTCCCCCGCCCAGTTCCAGGTCCCCGAATTGTCCCAGAGATGCCCCTCACCCTCACACCTATTTCCACTCTCTCCCCCAGCCCTCTCTCCCCACACACTTTTCTCACAACTGTTCCCCTCCAGATCCCCTCTCCCACCCAGTTTCTTTCCTCTATCCAGCTCTGATGTCTATTGAGTGAGATTCAAGAATCCTTCCTTGGGCTCTCCTTGTTTCTTAGCTTCTTTTGGTCTGTTGATTATAGCCTGTTTATCATGCACTTTGAGCTAATATCTGCTTATGAGCGAGTACATTATCATGTGTGTCTTTGTGATCTGTGTTACTTCACTCAGAATATTTTCTAGTTCCATACATTTTTGCCTGAAAATGTTGTTTATGCCTTTGCTTTTAAAACCTTAGTAATATTCTGTTGTGTAATATTCTGAACCTCATTTTTTTCATCTACACTTTAGTTTGGAACATCTAGATTGTTTCTAGTTTCTGGCTTTTACAAATAAAGCTGCTATGAACATACTTGAGCAAGTGAACTTGTGGAATGGTGGATCATCTTTTGGGTATATCCCCTGAAGTAATATAGCTGGGTCTTGAGTTAAAACTATTCTGAGAAATCAGCAAATGAAACATATTTCCAAAATTTCTCACGCCTTTCTTCACCCTGATCTATTATCTATTGTCTTCAGGAAAACAATGTAAATGAGTGTTCTTTATGTGATGTCTTACTTTCTACCCTATAGTTGATGAATCATTATTACTTATATCAATAATTGTTTATATGAAAAGTGCAAAAATTCAAATATCTAATTAGAGGAAATGAGTATTAAATTAGTACTCCTTAGGTATTGGTGTTAATATAAAAAGATAAATTTTGTTAACATGGATCAGTTTATAATAAGTATATTTTTAAAAATTCAACAGCAAGACAACACTGGTAGTTTATGGTTTTTCTTTTGTTGTTGCTTTTATTTTTTATTTTTTATTTTTGAGTCAATCAGGGCTTCTTTAACCCAAACCCATAAAAAATATACCTATATCTTGTACTACATTTTTAATTTAATAACTTGTGCATTCTAGAAGTACTAATGTCTACACATAGAGGGTACATGTACATTTGCACTAATCTTATTTTTACATTATATTTAGGAATTCCCTTACTAACTAGTGAGTTTTCATAAGCCTCTTTACATACATTCTTATTTTAGGCTAGCCCACACCTAGCTCCTACCCTTCATTCTTTTTTATTTGTTTGTTTTAATGTTTTTTTTTGTTTTGTTTTGTTTTGTTTTGTTTGTTTTCTGGGTTTTATTTATTTTTTTTTTTTGACAGGGTTTCTCTGTATAGTCCTGGATGTCCTGGAACTCACTTTGTAGACCAGGCTGGCCTCGAACTCAGACATCTACCTGCCTTTGCCTCCCTAGTGCTGGGATTAAAGGCGTGCGCCACCATGCCAGGATCTACCCTTCATTTTTTATGCACCATCCCTGTTTTATCACCCAAACTGAAATATACTACTTCTTCTTTATATCTTGTGAATCCAACTATCCTTCTATGCCTTTTGATTAGATTTTGAGACAATGGGTCTCACAAGAAACAGAACTGATAGATTAAATATATGTATCCAAAAAGGATTGAGGATAGTGTTTTGGAGGCTGTCCTCCATGTAGTTCAATAATGACTAATTTCTCAAAATGGCTGTCTATTTATAGAAACATCAACAATCCAGTAGTTGCATAGTTCTCCTGGGTAGATTTCTCAGGATCATCAGTCTGGTCCTAGAGTCCCAGGAAATTCGCAAAGAGTTTCCATTATTCATTCTATATTGGAATTGTGAAAAAGTAGCTTCTAATATTAAGGAAGGAATACCTCGGCAAGCCAAGAGTGAGGGCACATAGGAAAAAACCAAGAGCTTTCTTATTCAATGTTCTTTTATGCAGGCTGCAACGATTAGATATGACCCAGATTTAGGATGGGTCATTGTAATGGCTATTTCTGGTAGTCACCTTGACCATATCTGGAATGAACTACAATCCAGAATTGGAGGGCTGATATGTGGTCCAGATCAGGTGTCTGGAAGACATAAAAGTTTCTGACCTGGATCTTGGCATAGAGATCTTGAGGCATAGTTGCTGTGAAAAGCTTAGGCCCAGGCAAGGTAGTACATACCTTTAATCCCAGGAGACTAAGGCAAGGAGGTCTCTAAGTTCAAGGTTGACCTGGGACAAAACAAGTCCTAGATCCAAGCATGGTGGTAAAGGTGTCTTTAATCTGGGTCACACCCACTGCTGGAGACCTAAATAAGGAAATTGGACAAAGATAGATTCATCTCATTTGCCTGCTTGCATTTACTTGCCAGCACATCTGTTGGAATCTATTTCCACAGAAGACCAGCTGAAACAACTATCCTTGCGGGTCTGAACATCTACTAGATTTTTGGACTTCTCATTCATAGCTGACCATTGTTGGAGTAGTTGGACTACAGAGTGTAAGTCATCATGATAAATTCTCTCAATATAGAGAAACACTCCATAAGTTTTGTGACTCTAAAGAACCTTGACTAATACAGTCATTTCAGCTCAAATGGTCCAATCAGGAAAACCCCAACAGCCTTTGCCAGATTTTTGGATTTTACTTGATTACAGATATCATCAACTTGACAACCAAGATTAGCCATCATAATATTTTCCATATGGCTTTTCATATATCCACCCCTAGCATAAGTGCTTCTCCTTCACCAAATCATTGCTTTTCCATACTCCAATACCTCTCTCTGATTAAGCCTTTTCACCCCATGTATTCCACCTCTCCACTTTTATCTTACCTCTGCTCCCCTTCATTAGCATTAACAATATCTCTTTCTATTTTCTTAGCTTTAGTATAATGTTCAAGGTCAGAGAAAACCAGAGATGTTAAGCTGAAATCTGAATCTGAGAACCTGTGATATTTGCCTCTCTTAGCCTCAGTTGCCTCTTTCAGTATTATTTTTTCCAGTGCCATTATTTTACCTTTAAGTCTCATATATTTTTGACAACTGAGTCATAATCTATTGAATACATGTATACATTTTTCTTATATGTTCTCTTTTTCCTTGGTTAGCCATCAAAACTACATGATAAAAGCCAATGTATGAAGGCATCACATATTTGAGGAGTTAAACCTAGAAAATTTGAAACTGATAGAAAGCTGTCTTCAAGGTGAGTAAAGACATTAGTATTTTTATCAAGCATTGGATTCTGCACACTATAACATTTACCTATTAATCAAGAGGTGACCATTCATGCAATAGTGGCAGTGATTGGTATATATAGAAAAGTTTTAATCTGGCAGCACAGCATGGCTGCTTTTAGGAGAGATCCCATCCAAACAGGTCTATACAATCCAACTGGAATGCAAACAAACCACACACTGTTAATCCCTCTGCCTGGACTACAGGCACACCCTTAGTATACATGTTTAAGGTAAAATTCGTTTGTAGAAGGAAGAATCTAAGTTTAAATGTGATGTCTATTGAGGGGCAGATGAAGTGATGAATCAGAGAAGGATTTGAGAGAATCAGTTAGAGATAGGACATGACCAACTCCCAAGAGAACAGTATGGGGAAGAGAAGCTATTTTAGAACAGTGTAGGGAGAGAGAATCCATCAAGTGGGGGGGGGGTCATTCCTGTTGACTGTAGAGCATTTTAATTAAGTGGGTTTTAGTTCAATCTCTGTACACAGGTGCAGTTTAGTTCATTTGACTGCAGAAGAGTCAGTAGAGTTCAGTTAAGTTTTGTGCAGTCATTGCAGTGCAGTTCATGGAGTTCTGAGGCAGTTCTTTTCAACAAAACAATTCAGTGAGAAGCAAAAGAGAAGCCAGTTTGAATCAGTCAGCTTGGAGACAAGTTTGATCCAAAACAGCTGAGATGAACCAGCCAGCCAGAGTGAGAACTACCTAGAAATGGTCAGATTATTCAGTAGTAAGCCTTTGAGACAATAGTACATCTGCTAGTAAAAGTTACCTTTACAGACATAGGATAATCACAATATTCTGACTGGATCTGAGGCCCATTCCACAGGAAGGGATTTCACGGCTTGTACTATAATCCCTTTCAAAAGCCCATGACTATATTCATCATGTTGTCAATTGTCTTAAATAGGTTTATATCCAGAATCCATACACCTGGGCTTCTTTAATACTTTGTCAAAGAAATATCCTTTTACAATACATAGTGGTCAACACAGAGATAAATAGTGTAAGCCCTGAAAATAAGAGTCTGTGAAGGCTAGTCCTAAATGTAATGTCCATGTCAATCACAACCACCAATATGGATCAGGAAACTTCACAGAAGAGACAGATCAAGAAAAGAGCCAGAGGATCTGTGAAATTCTGTCTTTTCTGTTTCAGGAACTCATTTGCTATTGTTAACGTCATATAATATATAAAATATTAAGTAAGAAAATATTCCAGCATGGATAAAGAAGGCTCTTTCTATTCTCTACTCCTTACTCTGGAGTTATTGGCAGCTGTTGCTGAAAGAAAGAAAAGCATTCTTCTTTGTGGGTGTGGTGACTTATGGATGTCTGATATTTCAGTGGATGGCTCTCTACCATGCATATGCATGCATAAACAGCATTAGTTGGATTTTGTATGTTATCACATACATGTACCATGTCAATTTAAACAGTTTTCTTTTGTAAAAACTATGTGGAGAAACAGATACATAAAGATACATAAGGAATGACGTACTTATGCATCTTCATGCATGGATTGACTTAGAAACCCAAATGTTAACTGAATATATCAGCTATGGTAGGCAACAAAAAATTAGACTATTGTATAATTTTTACATTCTTGTTTGTTTTCTACCAAGGGACAAAAGTTGTGTAAATTCTGATGGGAGTGAAAGTAAACAGGGTCTCAGAGGAATTGGGAAAGGAAAACTGTCATCAGAATATATTATAATGAAAGCCTTCCATATTTTATATATCAACTGAAAAATCCATATCTTTTTAGATGAAAAAATTACAAATGTAAAAATAAACTAAGCCAAACCATAATAAAACCATTGTAAAATTTATAAATTCACTGAAATGATTGAAATATGGAGTAAATTTTATGGCATGTTACTAATAACACCTCAATAAAACTGTTAAAAACTTTATTTTAACTGAAGTATCATTATTAATAATGGGTTATAACTGTACAACTAGATACTTATGAATTACTATAAACTTTATTTTATTTGATTAAATAATTGCTTTCAACAGCAATCAGTATATTATAAACTATAGTATTCTCCCAAAAATCAGCTACAAAAGAAAGATTGTGAAAAAAATCTGCATTTTTCTTGAAATGTAAATACATTTCTACTTTATATATAGTTTGAAGTTCATTATATTACTCATGTAAAACATTTGTCAATATGTATTTTCTGCAAAGAAGACCACAGTGATGTAATTGAATGTGAGAATGGTCACAAAGATATTTTGTGTTGACCTCAAAACTTTAGAATTATTTTACAAATAATATATACAGGCATAAACTTTACATCAATATCTGTGTTATGTTTTATGTGTGTATTCTGGAGATTTTTGCTCTCAATCATACTCTTACAACAAATTTCACTTTTTGATCTTCCATTTTTTTTTTGTCCAGAAATGTAAAATACTTACTAAAATTTTGAATTAATTAATAGAAAAGCAAATGTTTCTTATCATGGCCAGAAGCAGCCAAAACTCTATCTTGAGATGATTTAATTATTTTGATTCAGCCGATGGCATCCAAAACCTTTAGAAATTAATTCTGCCCAGTGTAAATATTTAACAGTATAATAGTATTCATTTAAATGTAATCAAGTTAAGTAAAGAAGGCATATTAATTTTGCAATGATAATGTCATATGCTATTTTGTGTTGAAAATACTACAGTGAACAAAAATTACTGTTTCTAAAAATGTATGAAAGAAATATTGGTAAAGATTTATTTAAAAAAAGACATTTTCCAACAAACTATATCATATCAACCAAGAAACACCAACAAACTAAAATTCTACCAACCAAGATAAAACTTGGAAACAGATTTATACCCTAGAAAATATCAATAGACAATAAACCTATGAATTTTAGAATAAAAAAAGACAAACCATAGATTAAACCATTGGTATATTTCTGGAAAAAAATGTTAAACATCTGTACAGAGGGGAGAGGAGAGAGGAGAGAGGAGAGAGGAGAGAGGAGAGAGGAGAGAGGAGAGAGGAGAGAGGAGAGAGGAGAGAGGAGAGAGGAGACAGGAGACAGGAGACAGGAGACAGGAGACAGGAGACAGGAGACAGGAGACAGGAGACAGGAGACAGGAGACAGGAGACAGGAGACAGGAGACAGGAGACAGACAGGAGACAGGAGACAGGAGAGAGAGAAGGGAGAAGGGAGAAGAGAGGAGAGGGAGAGGAGAGGAGAGGAGAGGAGAGGAGAGGAGAGGAGAGGAGAGGAGAGGAGAGGAGAGGAGAGGAGAGAAGAGAAGAGAAGAGAAGAGAAGAGAAGAGAAGAGAAGAGAAGAGAAGAGAAGAGAAGAGAAGAGAAGAGAAGAGAAGAGAAGAGAAGAGAAGAGAAGAGAAGAGAAGAGAAGAGAAGAGAAGAGAAGAGAAAAGAGGAGGAGAAGAGAAGAGAAGAGTCAAGTCAGTATACTTACTTTACCACTAACCAGGGCACATACATTCCAAAATCTGCAAACATAAAACTTGTATCTATGGACTGTAGGATTTAAACACGTATCAAGGGGATAAGGAGGTCTAATATGTTAGTGATATCCAATAGTCCTCACTTGTATCCTGTTCATTGCTTATAAAAAATATCTATCTCAGAATAACTAGCAAGCAGGGCCAGAGAGTATAAAACCTCAAAGCCTACCCGTAGAGACATACTTCTCCCAGCATGGCTCAACTTCCAGAGGGCCAATAACCTTTCCAGTCCCACCAACCAGAAGCAAGTGTTCAGCTGAATGAGCCCATGGAGTGTATTTTATAGTCAAACCTTAATAATCGTTTAGCAGAAATCAATAATGGAAGTTGAGATATGTTAACCAGCAGGAGATCCTGAGTTAGAGTTCTAGTCAGTGCAGTGTTTCCCTATGAGGAAGGCTTCCATGTAAAAGAAAAAGAAGCAAGAAATAGGAAAATATCATCAAATCAGGTCTCTACAGCATCTAGCAGACCTGACTGAAGAAGCTCTCCTGAGACAGTCATGTGAAATATTCTAAATTGAGAGATTTCCAGACAGCATAGAGGATTTCTTATACAAAGATAATCTTCCCAGCTATAATTCCCAACAAGGCACTTTTATACTTTGTGGTAAACAACAGTAACATCTGTTGGAAATGATGTATTTCCTAGCTACCCTCAAGAGTGCAATGTGGTGATAACCTTCAGTTTTTTATATTTCTACTTTTTGCTGTTACAGGGTCTTGGAGTCAGCATGCCTAAGGACAAGATGTCTAGAAGGACTCCTGAGATGAACACAGTTGAATCTGAGACAGTTGTACCTGTCACTTGCTCTCAGAGTCAGCTCTCAACAAGGGAAAGGGCATAGAAAAATTTACCAATCTAATTTGTATTACAGGTTTTCTGGAGACAAGGGTGTAAACAGATAGAAGAAAGAAATGAAACCCTAGGCAGTGAAAAAACATTTTGAGGTGATGACAATGTTCTTTATCACATTCTGTGATGAGATTATAAGTACACACATTCGGGGAAACATGTCAACTGCTGTCATGTCTCGAATGTGTATTAATTATAAATTAATATTTAATTGTATCCCCACAATAACTCTATAAACTACTAATAAACTTCCAGTTATTCACCATTTTAATTAAGTTGAATATAGCTATATAGCTTTTATTGGTAAATCATTTTTGAAAAAATAATTTTGGCCTTCAAACTAAAGGAAGCTTTCATTTCCTACAATGTAAGTAGGAATATTACTTTGCATACTAAAGACAAAGAATAGATAGGGTTATCTTTGAAAAACAACTTCAAGAGAGAATGCATTTCAGGACACTCAATATCTTTCATTATTTTTAGAAATATTTCATAAGCATCAATCAATATAACTCATTTATTAAAGTTTATTTCATAATATTTGGATCGTTTTATAAATCTTTTTTTAACCCTCAATCAAATGCCCTTTATTTAAATTAACTTAAATATTTATTTCTTTTACATTCTGCATATGAATGTTTTGCTTTCATTGATGAACATGTACCACATGCACACCGACTGACATTCCTGGGATGGATAGAAGGACCAAGCCTGAGTCCAATGCACAGCCAACAAGATTCCTGTCTCCAGCTCCAGTCTTTTCTTTTCTTCATGTAATTGCATACATTCTCCAAGTGAATGAACTACCATTAGTTTTTCAGATATTTTAACTATTTGTCTAAATGATTCCTAGCTAATTTCACAGAATAATTACTTTTTCGGCACAATTTTTCTTTTTAAATTTACTAACAGGAAAACTTAGAAGTAGAGAAAAAAGATTCGTCTTTACACCAATAAAAAAATAAATAGATTTGCTCAAATAGTCAGGAACAGCTAAAAGAAGACCAAAGGGCCTGTTGGAATGCGTCTGGCCCTGACAGAGGTGGGAAATAGGGAAAAAAAGGTAAGGTCAAAGAGTGTAGAGGAATAATGGTAGGGATCTGTGATAGAAATTTCTAACCTTTTCATTTTTCACAGATTTATATTTACTTGCTTCTGGAATCCACAACAAATTACTACAAGCTGAGTATCTTAGAACAAGTGACATTTTTCATTGTCATGAAGACCAGTATCCCCAAGATAAGGTGACTACTGAACCTTTCTCAATTGCATAGCCATTAGGGAGAATATTTCCATGTCTTTTCTACCCTCTTGCTCATACCTATGATGTTCTGGGCCTTCCTGTGTTTACAGTTATAGCCATATTGCTCTGTCCCCTATATCTTGCCCATGTCTCTGCATCTGCATTTTACTTACTCTCTTTTCCTAACAAATACACAAGCCATTTTATGTGGGATACTGCATAATTTCACAGTCATTTGATTACAAAACTTAAACTTGGGGAGAGGGGACTCAATTCAACCTACTACATACACTTTTACTCAGTCTTTTTTGGGAACCATTTTTAAGAATCAGGCTTTAGGTCCATTCAAAACTATGAAAAGAAGCAAAGAAATATTTTTAATGGTAATTGATTGTCCCATTCACTGCCCCATAAAATATCCAATCTTGATTTATATTAAAAATTACCAAAGGAAGCCAATGTCATTCAAAGTTGTCCTTTAGGAAGATGGTCACATAAATGAACATGAATGAATGGGTTTTCCACTCAATAGTGGTCAGGGTGAGAAGAAACTATGACTATGGAGCACAATGAGGAAATGTCTCTGAAAGTATTCACACACCTAACTCAGCAAATGTTGTCACTAGAAACACCATTAAAAAGACAATACTAAGGTAGGAAAAAGGGTTCTGGTAAAAGGTACTCTGTACATCATATATATATATATATATATATATATATATATATATATATATATATATATATATATATATATGATGATCACACTGCTGATCACACCTCCCAGAAGCACTCTTCCCTCCCACTCTCCTTCTCCACTGAGAGGATAGAGGACTCTCTGGGTATCCCCCTACACTGGTACATCAGGTCTTTTCAAGGCTGGGCTAGGTGCTTCCTTTCCCACTGAGGGCAACAGGCTTTTTATTTGTTTGTTTTTATTTTATTTTTAAAGGTGTCCAAGGATACTCTTTCTTGAGTTTTCTGAACTTCTCAGCCCCATGGCCTGTGCAAAAACTTATCTAATCCTTTCTCTCTTCATTCCTTCTAGAACATCTATGATAGCTGAGGAAAATCAAAGCATTCAAAACTAAAATTCATGAGGATATCCAAGGATGATAGAAAAATAGATAAATATATCTGTAAAAAGTTAGATCGGGCCATGGAAAGGCTCAACAGAACACTGGTGCCTGAGGGAGGCAGATAACTAATTATATCGAAATCTCAATATTCCTCAATTAGCAGAGACACAAAGGCTGTCATTTAAAGAATCACCACACATTCCAGCCCACAATAAGAGCCTCAGATAAATCTGAATCCATCATGTTGTGTAAGTGCAGCATCAAAAAATGGTAATTCCAACAACTGCAGTGGGAATACTGGGCAGTCGGGATCTGTAACATGAAGTTGAAAAAGGGGGAAAGACTGTCTTCTACACAATGGGACTAATACCTATATGAACTCACAGAAATTGTGACAGCATCTATATGATCTCTACAGGTTCAACAAAGACAGAAATCTCAGCACCGAGAAGAGAAAGCAAATGCAAATTCCCACTCCTAACTAAGTTGCTGTTTACCATTGATATTCTCTGGGAAGAAAAAATTCACAGTTGTCCAATGGAACATCACCATTGTCAACTGGGAATATCACTGGCATTCCAGGGCAGTCTCCATGCTGATAGCAGTTGAACAACACAAAGTAGAATATTTGTTTTATTTTGTTGTTTTCATCTACATTTTTTATTTTGTTTGATTTTAATTTTTTTAAGTGAGGTAGAGAACAAGTTGGGAGGTATAATAGATCTGGCTGAGTTGGGGAAGAGGAAAATATGATCAAAATTTGTTCTACAGATATTTTAAAATAAAAATAAAATATAGATGAAAACCCACAGAAGTATTTATAATTTCATTGGTAGAGTTAACTTATATATAATTATTTTTGAAACAATATAAAACCAGAAACATTCAAAATAATTTTGCATGTTATAAAGAAAAGTTTTGAAATTTCTATCAAAATTTTAATTAATATAATCTATAAATAAAATTGTGGATATATATTCATTTAATTATACCTTTATGCCTTAATAGTAATCATCACTATTTTATGGAAAGGTTGACTAAAAATAAATACCATTACTAGAAAGATTATCTTTAAAACTACAGGTGAACATATTATAGTAGAAATCATAACAATTTCATAAACTTATAATTTAGAAATATTTGTGAAAACATTCCTATGCATTTATTTGCTGAAAAGGATTTTTAGTTGACTGATTATTCCTATTTGTTATATAGAACAGTGGTGGGCTGTACTCTGAGTTAGGCAGGCTTTCCAGCCTATTATTTTTTCCTATCTCATTTTTATATTTATTTGATTTTTAATTTTAAAGCTGGCATTTAAATGTACTCATTATAAAAATGAAACATGTACTATACCTAAGATATCAATGTTATCTCTCAACTTGTGATCAAGCACGGTCTCTAGCTTTGGTTATTATTTCCAGGCAATGCAATTCCCTGAGTAGTCTCTCAAGCCCTGACTTCTGTATCCAGTTTGGCTGACAGCAAGTAGAAGCTCTGGGTATCTGTTGACTTTGTGCATACCTCAAAATCACCAGCACCATTGAAAAAACTATGGCTGCTGTTTGTAGAATTTTATTTCTAGCAGTTAAAATAGATCTTAGTCCATTGTTTAGAAACAATAATGTGTGTAGTTGTGTTGAAGTATAACTGAATAAAATGTTGTTGGGTTCTAAGGCACATAATTATAAATTAGATAAAGACTAACAGAAGTCTATAAAAATATCATACTCTATCAGTTTGAGTTTTCTTTTCCTTGAATTCTGATGTAAACTGTCAGCTTTTTTCGAAAATATTATCACCATCAGCTTGAAATAGAGCAATATGGCATATTAATTACTTTCAAGTGCCATTGATTGTGTACAATAATGTCCTATGACAGCATTTGACAAATGCTAACACAGCTATGAGTCCTCCATGGAAATAACACCTAGATTACAGAAATCTATGTTCTTCTGGACTCTCCAGACCCTGTGGAAAGCTGGGAAGAAACTGTTAGGGTATAACTGTAATGTCTTCAACTATAATTTATGTCACTTCGGTAAAGTCATTATTTCATAATCAAAAAGTCTTCCTTTTTGTTTTACAGGGAGATTGAAATTGAAATTAATACCTTAATGTGGAAGCATGATGAACTGCCTGTCAGGGAGGTGCACGCTTCCACTTTACAAAGTTCAATATCTGCTTCTTCTTGGGACTGTGACTCATCCTTGGCAAAATCATTTGTGGCAGTATAGGGAGAAAAGGCAAGGCGTTCCTTTAGTGGAAGATGAAATTTCTTGTAGTTTCACATTACAGCTGATGCAACTTCACAGCTGAAGACAATTTTATGTGCACGTTTATAATATTTACTACCCAATAAGAAGGCTGGATGTTAAAAAAAATGGGTATAACAGGCAAGACAAAAGACCAGTTTTCAGGATGAAAGTTCATTGCTAATCTTGGATACAGACATTTTAATGCTGCAACTAATGTAGTGTTATTATTATTATTATGAAAGTATTATCACATTTTTTCTCTCATACTGTAAAATGCAGTTGCCTATAGTTTTAGAAAGTAACTGAATTATCATTTACTTTTAGCTGGAAATGAAATGAGATAATTTTACCTATATAAATTTATTTTAAGTTAACATACCTTAGGACGTTTTGGCTTAGTAAATATAAAATCAGTGTTTTTCAATATTTTAGTTTGTCTCTTTAATGTACAGGCGACACATCCATCAGTTATTTGGGGTGTGGATTTATAGTTGATGAGGAAAGTCAAGATCTTTTACATCTATAAAAACATAGAGGTATTTCAGTTTTCTCTGCATATCAATAATATTAATAAACAACAGTTTTCCAAATGTACCTCATAAATGTTCTGCAAGATAAACTGAGATAGACTGGGGAATGAAAAAAAGCACTCAGTAATAAAGGCTGCTTACTCTTCCTCCAGAGGCTTTTAGTTTGATTCCCAGCACACATATCTCTTGTGACTTAACAACCACCTGATGCTCTTAACTCCAGGGATCTGATGTTCATTTCTGGCTTTCATATGTAACAACACCCCCCACCCATCCACCCACACACACATACACATGTCTATCTTATACCTTATAATTATAAAATAGTAATGGTTGTGCTCAATTTATATTTGAGGGAAAGGTTTTGTTTTTTATTAGAATAGAAAGGGGGAAGTTTTTTGGAGACTGGTGCTGTTTGCAGTTTGATGCTAATTTTGATCTCCTGGGAGGGTTCCAGACAAGGAGTGAATTGTACCTAGGTGACTTCTCCTGACCCAATACCCTAATGAAATAAAGGAGCCAATCACTGGCTGAGTAGGCAGGACTTCTGGGTTGGATGGAGGAAGAGAAGGAAGAGGAGGGAGATAGAGCCGTTTTGGACAGGGTTAGCTTGAGGACAAGATGTAATTATTAGTGTCTCCTGGTTTCAATGGTGGATCCTTCAGGATTTGTCACCGGAGGATTTAGATTTTATAAGGCTTACAAGATTAGGATTTTAGTTTAGCCTAGCGATTGAGTTACCATTGTTTCTGAACTAAGTTTGTGTTGTCTTTTCCTTCACACAGCAGCTCTTCTGCATTCAAGAGAGAAAGGTATAGTGGCAAAGCATGGATTTGCCAGACGTGAGCCACAAAGGCCATGGGAGATTTGAAGCACTTTGCTGGCTTGGTAGGGAAATGACTTTGGGAACCTACCAAGCTAGATGGAGAGATTTCAGAAGCTCCTAGACAGAGAGTCTCCACGAGATAAAAACAGGTTAGCCATTGCTTGCTAGTTCATGGCCACCCAGGTCCCACAGGGCAAAGAGTTGCCTGTGCCTGTAGGTTGCGTAGGAAATTGTCTTTCTTTTTTTTTTTTTTTAATATTTCTGGCAACACATATACATACAAAATAAATAAATAAATAGCCTTAAATACAATAAGATATATGTGAATGCAGAGAATAAACTGTGTGTGGATAAATGATTCACAACACCTATGCAAAATTTAAGTGTCTTAGAATATTTATTGATCATTTATGGTAAAAGCTTAACATGGTATAACCTTTTGTTTTATGCTATCTTTTTATTTTCAACATATTCTTATTACAAATTCTAATCAACTACTGGGTTCAGGAAAGATATCAAGAGTAATCATTTTCTTATAATGCAATATCAGTACATATTTATCATCAGTGTTATTTAGGATTATACATCACACTGAAAATTGAACGTTACTGGACAGGGGAGATACAGAGCAGTTAAGATGTGTATCACTTTCAGAGGACTCAAATTCAGTTCCAGCCTACCACATTGGCCAGCTCACAACCATCTGTAATTCTAGCTGTAGGGTTGCTTCTGTGGGTATCTTCACACACACACACACACACACACACACACACACACACACACACACACACAATAAATCTGCAAAAATTAGACTTATCTTTTTGTATTCTTTATTAAATGTTTATTCTGGAATGAGATGAAGTCAGCTCCTGCCTTTTCAAAAACATCAAAAAAGTGGAAAAAGATAATTTGCAAGAAAAAAATTGAGATAGAAAGTATGTAAATATAAAGGCATTCTCATGACTGGTCATATAACATGGTCCCCAAATATGTGGTTCTGGTTAGTTGGGGCTGAAGAGTTAGCTGTGATTAACAAGATACCAGAACTACTAAAGCAAAAACTTTGCATTGCTATTGACTATTGATGCTGGCCATTTAATGATATGCAGGGACCTGTGGACTCAATCAGGTCAGAGTTTATTTACCACGGTGGAAATTCTTGAGGACATTAACACTCCTAAATGAATCATTGGGTTAAAAAGTATATTTAATTCATTTAGGCAATGCATATTCTGCCCAAAAAAGGCAGAAAACTGATTCAACATTATTAAAATTACCTAATTGCTTCATACTTTAAGACATTTTTGCATGGCTTCAGTGTCTCCTACAAAGCAAAACAAAATTGTCACATACTAACTGTAAAGTGAATGATAAAACTGCATAAAGAAACTAAATTCCAAATGGATCAAACAAAGCCCTCTGATAAGTGCCAGCAAGAGAACAGCACATCTGCTGGTGATGTGCAGTTCCTGGGGAGAGAACTCTCCTGACTGCAGGGTGTATAGGCCTTGATACCCAGCAGGGCAAACAATAAAACCTGAAGGTATAAAATCTGTTATCAGAAGGCCTGCCATTAACATGAGGTCAAAATTGTTTCACTCCAGAATTACAGTTTTCAGATGTGCTAAGCCTCTTGGATATCCAATGTTAAATATGAAAATCACTTAACTTTATTAGAATGGGAGATTATGAGGAAAACCTTAAACATTATCAGCCATTTTTTCAAAAGTCAAATTACTATGTAGATGCATAAAAATTGACTGAAAATAAAAATATCCCAAAAAAGATTAGGAATAAAAATTACAAGCAGAATAATTTTATGATCCATATTTACAGATAAAAATCTTCAAGAAATGCCTGGACAATGTAAAGCTAGAGTCAGTCTAACACACAAGATGTCATTTTAGTTTTTAGTTGTTTTCAAACATAAAAGCTTGACTTTTGGCAAATTGAACCGGACATCTTTTAAATATTAATCAATATTCAAGAATCTTTGTATAATCTTCATACTTCACACAGGTAATAAACAAAGGCCCAAAGAGAGTACACTATTTAATTTTTATTCCCAGCCAAAATTTGAGCAAGTTAAAAATCATTTTAATTATTTGAAAAGTCTAGGAAGCTAAGAAACTATTTTTCCTTTCTGTTGTATATAGTATTTGTAAAGCTTGAGGCAATGTCTAATATAATTTTCCAACTAAACAGTTATTTGTGCTCAAATGTGATCGATTACATTAAGTGACTGATTATAAAATTGACAGACATTTGCTGAACGCAAGGACAACTGAACCCAATACCTAACAGTATTGCCACTAACACTAATCTCAAGAGTATAAATCTATTAGGAATTATCTCATTTATGTTCCAATTAAAGAGTTCTTTATTTTACTTATCTAAATATGAACATTCTATCTGAGCTGCAGTTATTCATTAGGAATTTTCTTTTTAAAATTTACATTTTTTAATTTTAAAAAGGGTGAAGATTGCACATTTTGGTCTTCCTTCTTAAGCTTCATATGGTCTGTGGGCTGTATCCTGGGTATTCTGAGCTTTGGGCTAATATCCACAGTGAACATATACCACATGTGTTCTTTTGTGTCTGGGTTACCTCACTCAGCATGATATTTTCTAGTTCTATCCATTTGTCTGCAAATTTCATGAAGTAATTGTTTTTAATAGCTGAGTAGTACTCCATTGTGTAAATATACCACATTTTCTGTATCTATTCTTCCATTGTGGGATATCTAGGTTGTTTCCAGTTTCTGGCTATTATAAATAAGTCTGCTATAAACATAGTGGAACATGTGTCTTTGTTATATTTTGGAGCATCTATTGGGTATATGTCCAGTAGTGGTACAGTTGGGTCATCTGGTAGAATGAATTCCAATTTTCTCAGGAACAGCCAGATATTTTTCTAAGATAGTTTTACAAGCTTGGAATCCCACCAGCTGTCTAAAGGAAATTCAAGGTCAAAAAAATGGAGCAAACTGACAGAAAGGTTATCCAGAGACCACCTCATCCAGGGTCTATCCCATCTGGAGACACGAACCTCCTCCCTCCCCTGACACTATTTCTGATGCCAAGAAGCACTTGCTGACAGGAGCCTAGTATGGCTTTCTCCTGAGAGGCTCTGCCATCACCTTACTAACAGATGTAGATACTCACAGCCAGGACCCAAATGGAATAGCTAGGGGGAGGTCTGAAGGAGCTGAAGGGGATTGCAACTCCATAGGAAGAACAGTATCAACTAACTGGAACACCCAGATCTCCCAGGGACTAAACCACCAACCAAAGAGTATACATGGAGGAATCCATGGCTCCAGCTACATATGTAGAGGAAA
Source organism: Mus musculus (assembly GCF_000001635.26). NCBI lineage: Eukaryota > Metazoa > Chordata > Mammalia > Rodentia > Muridae > Mus > Mus musculus. The sequence continues at coordinate 61,500,154 of NC_000083.6, forward strand.
ATGCTCTTATCTGGCATCAATATAAGGGGAGGCCCTTGGTCCAGAGAAGGCTTAATGCCCCAGCATAGCGGGATGTTTGAACGGTGAGGCAGGAGTGGGTGAATGGGTGGAGGAATACCCTCATAGAGGCAAAGGGAAGGGGATTGGCTGTAGGCTTTGCAAAGGTGAAATCAGGAAGGGGACCAATGTTTGAGATGTAAATAAATAAAATAACCAATAAAAAATATAAATTTGTGTTTTTCCATAAAGTATTCTAATCACACTCTGCCTTTCCTTTAATTCCTTCCTTACCCCCATAAACTCCTAACAAGCCATCTCTCCCTCTCTCTCTCTCTCGCACACACACACACACACACACACACACACACACACACACACACACACCTCACAAACACAAAAACATAACATTGCAAACCAAAATATATGAGAAATTTTGTCATATTAAGACAAAATATTCCTAATGGAGTTACAAGAGGCAAAAGTCTAGAAGAATTCCTTTGGGTTAGTTTTGTGTTGACACCCAGACATTTGGAACTGCCCTCAGATGTAGTTTAATGTGCACAGTGAGAATCCGTTGGAGAAAACTAATTTTCCTTTGTAAGTGGGTATAAATTGCAGACAGACTCTTGATTAAGTGTAGGGACCCTTACCCTTTTCACCTTTCTAGCTTGAAACTTTGCAGGCACTGAGAGTGATTTCACAGTATCTGTGAGTTCATCTGAGTATCAGTCCTGTTGTGTCTAGAAGATATTTTATTGGAATCCTCCCTTCTTTCTTACTCTCACAAACCTTCAGTCACCTTTTATGCATAGAAGGCAGAAGCTTGCAGAAGACATCCCACTGAACTCTTACTCTCAGCATATTACCCACTTATGGGTCTATTTGTCATTGCTTATCTCCTGTAAGAAGTTTCTCTAAGGATTAGTGAATGGGACACTGTTCTAAGCAAACGTATGAAAATCTCAAGTAAACATATATAATTTGAAAGAATCATCCTGAGTGAGGTACCTCAGTCCTGCAAAAAAACAAATATTGTATTTTTTTATATATGTTGAGATTAGTTACAATCAATATAACAGCAGAGGTTAGGCATGTAGTAAGAGAGTAGAAGAGAGGATCAGATCACCCTGGGAAAAATAAATAGAATACATTTTTATAGACAGGAAGAGACTAGTGTGGAAGCATCAAATGGGGAGGAAAATAGAAGAGAGGCATAAGGAGAGGATATGGGTAAGGAAAACTAATATTAATTGCCATTTGAAGGCTCATATGGAAACCTGCTTCTGAAAAATCTTCCTAAAATCTGTTCATATATGAAAGAAATTTGGATGAAATTACTAAATAATGGAATACATATTCAGAACTAGGCACCTTATGCCACGAAATAAAACATTCACTGCCAGGAACGGGTTACATTAAGTGGAGTCCTTGGCCAAGGGAGCCCCATGGATACCTGCAAGCATCTCGGACTATTGTCAAGGATACTGTTTGGTTTTTCCCCACAAAGTGATGCTAAAGCCCTATTGCTCAAGACAACCCGTACATATATTATTGAGCACAGAGAATTCAGGTTGCCACATAACTGGAGACTTCATCCCCTCTGAATAGTGTTCATGGGACTTGAAAGTACTCCACATGACATAGAGAATCAGCATAATCATTGAGCCATCTACAACCCTCCATGGCCTACAACAGTGATCTGCTCACAGATATGCTGGAGTAATAGTGGCACAGATGTTCTGACAGCAACCAATGGCTTTCTGTTTAGAATTGAGGTCTACTCCATGAGATGGAGCCCATGTCTGATACTCCTTGGGTGAGCAAGAAACAGAGACTGGATAGACCATTGGCCTAGAGCAAAGCAAATATTATTCTTTGGCTAAAGGAACATTGTATTAAAGTTACTCCAGTTGATATTCTAACATGTACTATATCTCAAAGGATTCCAGAAGATATTAGATTCAGGACAGAAGTGCCTTGAATATAACATAACTTTCCCATTTCAGAATTTAGTGCCTTTTACATGTTTCCCTATGGCTTACATTTTTTAATTTGAACCTAATATTTTATTAAATTATCAAATCCAAACTATAAGCATTATTTTCTAATCATGTTTTAATTTTTTAAAGTGTATGCATGTTGTTATGAGATACATGATTGAGCATTGTGAATTATTCCATGACAAAAAGTTATCGGGAATGGTACTCTGTACATAATGAGAACTGAATAAATGCACAATAAACAAACAGGTCTGAATCATTTTATTTTTATTTATAATTCCTTTTTTTATAACTTTTCTTCAGAAATTCATCAATTGCACAGCTTCCCAACATTATTCCCTTTTTCCATTGTAAATTATTTTTGTTCTCTGAATGTCTTCTTAACAGTATTTATTTCAATAGTAAATTTTGAAATTGTTCCATTTCCCTTCCTCTCTTTCCCAGTTTACTTTCACCACCCGGATCTTATTCATCACAACTTCAGTTTCCAGTCTCCAATCTGCTCATTAGAATAGTTTTTAATCAAATCTTTATTAGTACAATTATGCTAATAGTTCATAGATATAAATACCAACATGGCATCCAGCAGATGCCAGAAGGAAAGTGCGTTTTCAATCTTTATTTGCCACTGCTCTTATGCTGCCATTCAGAGCAACACATCACAGTCAGATCTCTACTCCAGGTTCAGTTCACCTTCTACCACAGACATGGGGAGGAAGACCCAGGCCATTGCAACAAGATTATTGTACAAAATTCTTTGTAGTTAATAGGTAATTTATTTAGCGGCTTATTCATGCCTAAAAGGCAACATATTCTCCAAACAATTAATATAGAATGAAACCAGGCCTCATGCCACATGCCATTAATCCCAGTCCCCCGGAGGCAGAGATAAGTGGATCTCTAAGTTTGAGGCCAGCCTGGTCTATAGTGTGAGTTCCATGACACTCAGAACTATAGAAAGAAATTCTGTCTCAAGGGAAAACGTGAAAGGAAACAGATCAATTTAAGAACAACAGTGTAAGTGTCTGAATATTTAGACAGTTCTTCACTGTGGCATTAGGAATCACAGAGTCTTGCTGCAAGACAAGTATACCCTTCTTCAAACACTCCTTCATGTTGCTTGGTCAATCTGTCAATTTCCTTCAAGTCACTTTATCTTTTCTTGTGATCTGAATGAGCTCTGAATAATTTGTTCCTTAAAGTAGATTACGCTACAAATAACAGTTATTTTAAATCTAACCATGAATTGGTCATTTAGGCAGTCTAAAAGTAATTTCATTGATTATATGCTTGCAAATATAAAATGCCTGGTGTGTGCCCAGAAAATTTGAAAATATGTGCAAATATTTATCAATTACATTGAGTGACTGATTATAAAATTAACAGACATTTGCTGAATGCAAGGACAACTGAATCCAGTACCTATATATACTATCTTTTATACATTATATATGCAAATACACCAACACATACAAATACATATAAACACACTCCAACTTCTATGGTAATTCTGATGTTATTCATGTTGTAATGTAAATTAGAATTGTTGTTCTGGGCCTGTTATATATGACTCTAAACTAGAAAATCACTTTTCCCTGTACTTGAGCTTCTTTTATTGCACAATGCAACCCTCTTCCCTCGTCTTTAGTCATACAAGAAAATTTGTACTTCTAAAATGTACCCATTAAATTCAGATGATTTAAAGAATTTTTAAGTTCAACCATTTTCTCACTAATTAATAAGCTAATAGTCATTCTATGCATTATTTTGTTATTCTAAAAATCCTATATATATTACTGATGGTAGTATAAGGCTTATTTATTCCTCCATAAAATTACAAATAAATAAAAAATGCTTAATTGCTTCATTATTGACATATAATCACACATATTCATATGTCAGTGTAATTGCTTGCTACAAATTTACAGTGTATGGACTAAGGAACAAGCACTAAGCTTTTCCATCTCTTAAAGTGGTTAACTATATTTTATACTAGTGAAATTTAAATTATCTTAAATTGTTACTCAAATATGCAATAGGACATTAGAATATATGTTTCCTTAATGACCATATGTTAGTCTTTCTTACCAGATTGGGTATATATTCTTAAAGAAAGGTGTTCTCCTCTAGGATTCAGATCAAGGAAGCATATCATACCAAAATATTGGACCTAGAATGCAAATCAAATTTCACTTTTTTCTTTGTTTGTTTTGTTCATCCATTCATTCGCTCGTTCGTTTGTTCCTTCTTTCTTCCTTTCTCTTTCTTTCTTTCTTTCTTTTTTATTTTTTAAATCTATTGGTGTCCAAGGTTGGAGGTCAGGTCCATGTACTAATCCCCAGAAGAAAAATGTAATGATTAGTGTGACTTTTGCAACTCTCTGCATTCTGAATGCAGGTAGTAAGCATGGATATGAATCAAACCTAATATCTGAACTACTAAACAACAGGGACAGCATACTTTGACAGCAGGTTTTTAAATGCATTGAAACTTATTACAGATTACAGATAAAAAAAGAACAGCTTCACACTGCTATGACTGCCCCTTTAGGATATATAAAATAGTAGAATGCATGTGTTGTGGCACACTTGAAATGGGTTAGATCAGTAGCCTTGACACAAGTCACACTGGAATGGGGTTGGCTTATAGTTCATCACATTCAAATACTTCTGCTGAGAAAATCTGAATAGGAGTCTATTTTTGGTGTCAGAGGCTTTAAAAGAAGCAGAAGAAACAAATAAGTTATGGAAATGAACTCTGAGTTTTCACACTTGAAAAGCTAGAAATGACTAATTTTTCTGAACCGCAGTACTTGAACATTTGGTCCCAGGTGTTGGTGATCTTGTAAAGTTTATGGAGCTTTAGGAGTCTTGTTAGAGGAAGTATGGCCAGGGGATGGACCTGGGAGTTTATAGCCTTGTAGCATTTCCTGCTTACTCTGACTGTTTCTGACATATGGATATGATCCCTTGCTTCCTACTCCAGCTTCCCTGCCTCCCATTTCATCCCCATTCCTCCATCACTGCTCCAAACCCTCTGTAAATGTAAGCCACCAAGCCCCCCTTTCTTAAGCTGCTTTAGATCATGGTATTTTATCACAATAAAAGTGGAACAACAATATGAACTAGCCAGTACTGCCCAGAGCTGTGTCTCTAGCTGCATATGTAGCAGAGGATGACCTACTCAGCCATCAGTGGGAGGAGAGGCCCTTGGCCTTGCCCCAGTATAGGGGAATGCCAGGGCCAAGAAGCAGGAGTGGGTGGGTTGGGGATGGGGTGGGGGGAGAGGGTATAGGGGACTTTTGGGATAGCATTTGAAATGTAAATGAAGAAAAAATCTAATTAAAAAAAATTTAAAAATGTAACTCATGCAGTGCTAAATACATTTTTTCCATTTAAATACATTTATTTACATTTAAATACATTTTTATTTATTAAAACTCTCTTTTTATTGTAAGTATGTTATCTGCAAAAATGATAATGAATAAGCAAAGAAGAAATTTTCTAGTATTTCCACAATGGGAAGATAAGTGGAATTGCATGCTTTTACAAGAAATTCAGAGTTGAGAGCGAAGAGAATACAGGTGGTTTGTTTAACAGCAGTAACTTGGCATTTAAATTTGAAGAAAATGCTTTTCCCTGCAAGAATATACAGGTTCTAAGAATTTACCTGGCTTATATTGAACAAGTTAATCTTTTTTATGATTTTTTTTATTTTAAAAGATTTATTTATTGTATTTATGGATGTACTATAACTGTCTTCAGAGACACCATAAGAGGGCACCAAACCCAATTACAGATGGTTGTGGGCCACCATGTGGTTGCTGGGAATTGAACTCAGGACCTGTGGTCCTCTTAACCACTGAGGCATCTCTCCAACCCTAGGCTTGCCTTTTTCTTTTCTTTCCTTCTTTCCTTCTTTCCTTCTTTCCTTCTCTCTCTCTCTCTCTCTCTCTCTCTCTCTCTCTCTCTCTCTTCCTTCCTCTTCTGTTTTTTTGTTTGTTTGTTTGCTTGTTTTTTCTTTTCTTTTCTTTTCTTTTTCTTTTTTCTCAGTGTAGCCCTGTCTTGGAACTCACTCTGTAGACCAGGTTGACCTTGAACTCAGAAATCTGCCTGCCTCTGCCTCCCAAATCCTGGGATTAAAGTTTTGCACCAACACTGCCAGGAAGTTAATCTTTTGAAATTCAAATGAACTCTGATAGGAGATTTGAGACCTTTGGGAAAGGAACAGAGAGGGCCTTTCCATGCACAGAAATAGTATCAGGTTATAAACGTTTTCCTGGATACCTGCAAACTAATTCCTCTAGAAAATAAAGAAGCCACCAGATGCTTTCTGCGTGTGTATACTAGATGGCCAGACAGTTAGCACAGGCACCAGAGGAGACTAGAAAGGGAATTGTGTCTATTTCCTAAGCCTGTTACCAAAACTGTCTTTTCCTTCGAAGAGCAGTGTGCAGTGCTGTCCTCTGACCAGAATATGACCCTTCCCCCTTTGACCTCTCAATTTTCCATATTGGACATGCCTTACTAACTCCACGCCATGGAGGAAAGAAAGGAGTGAAGAACTTCCATGCCTCGCTTAAGACTTATAGCCATTTATTTACCAAGAGAGAGGTTCCATTGGGTTACCCTTATCCCTATGATTTATGTGCAGTCAAGGTGACTAGGTGAAGAAGACTCATTCTTCCTTAAGATTTATAAGCAGCTAACTGTTTCTAGAGTTTGAGGATCATAAGGCCACATCCTTCCACAGCGATACATAAATAGTTAATGATTATAGAGGAGATGTTTTTTCATTTTGTCTCAGTGGTGGTGAACCTGTCCCTTAGTGTAGATGCTCCTGCAATAAACAATCACCCATGCTTCAGTCACTCAAATTAAACCCATTATTTTCACCAGGATAGACTTTCTAATTTGATATGAGGGTTTTGTTTTAATTTTGTTTTTGTTATTGTTGTTGTTTGTTTTTGTTTGTGTTTTGTTTTGTGTTTTGTTTGTGTTTTTCGGTCTATCAATGGTGACTTATCTGGGATGAAAAGTGTTTGTTCATATACCTGGGGGAAGTTTACAGAGCAGGTGAAAACACCTCTGTATTCTGAAGCTAATGCTTGCTTGTGTTTTCTTTAAAACTTATAGAATATTCCATGGGGCTTCTTTCAAGTCATTCAGAAATTTAAAAGATTAATGGAGAACTCCCCACACCCTTAACACACACACACACACACACACACACACACACACACACACACACTCCATAGTTTCTTTTCAAAGTTCTGTGTGCATGATGCTGAAGTATAAGCTTTTGAAGCCATCTATACCTAAAACTCTAAATGACCTGCTTGATTCATCGTGTGTTGGCATCCATGCATTATAAGAGAAGTGTTCTAGAACGCCTTATCTTCCCCTATTGTTACTTTATCTGGCATATGTAGAGTGAAGGATTTACAGTTTATGTGAAAAACAGTAGCTCACAGCCTCTAATAAAGCTACCAGCATGATTTCCTTAATAAAAATAGTTTACCCATCCAGATAGGCCTCAGCAAAGTCAATACTTCTTTCTGCCATCGCTACCGAAACACAGCAAAGCCCATCAGTGACCTTGTTTTCTTTGCTTGCTGATGAATAGCAACAGTCAATATGAGGCATTTTTGACATCCAAAGAAAAAGTATGTAAGAAAAGCTATTGACGAGATAAGGAAGCTTGATTAGAACGGAAGGATGACAATTATAAATGGTTCCAAACTGTATGTGTCATGGAAGGCTTGCTGAGTCTCGACTCACAATTTCCCATTGGCAGAGCTGTCACAGGTTCTATTATGTGCACAAACAACGTCACCTTTATCTCCAAAGTTATACCGAATAATCCTAAAATTACCCGTGCTCAAAAGCTCTGAAAATACTCTGCAATTATTATGACACATTATAGCTTGAAAGCCTATTATGACATACTTAGGCCATGAAGATTAAAATGATCTTTTAATAAAAAGATTGCTCAGAATTTGAGGTCTGAAATGAAGAAGAGTGATTTGAATTGCTCAGATAGGCTGTGTTGGTTGTGAGTGAGGATAGAACAGAGTATAAGAAACTTTGTTTTTCCTGTGCATGATAGGTTAAAGGGTTTCTGTTGTTGCTGCTATCGGATTTACTGCACTTTTAAAGTTTATGAATATTTATTAACTTGAGAATATTTCAGTTTTTCGGCATTTACAATGTCTCATTATAGCATCAACTTCAGTATGTCAGAGAAGACAAGACTAGACTTTCTTCACTGTAGTTTTCAGTTTAAAGTAATACTGGTATAAAAATATATGCCCTGAATGTGGTAAAGAAATCTGTTAAATTGATTTATCACATGCTGGCAAATACTCTTTTTGTGCTAGTCACTGGATTTGTCACTTTCTGTTATCAGTTATATTATTATTTTAATGTGAATATATATATATATATATATATATATCAACACTTCAAAAATATAAGAAGAAATATACCTCACAACATAGGTATTAACAATATACATGATAACAATCCCATGACATTCCCATGACATCAAATTCTGTTGAATTTTTAAAATTCCTTTTTATTTATGCATCTTTTCAAAAATCATTATGAAGAACATAACAAATGAACTTACATTGTAAATATAAGAGTGTAAGGAACTGTGATACCCTCAGATGGTCTTGATCAAGACATACATAGAGAAAATGGACACAGTATATTTCTTGTTTACTTCTTTATGAAACCCTCACTCAAATGAAATCAAGCAAATGAAAAGTTATAAAATCACAAAGATAATGAGCTCAGAATATTTGACCACCACTGACCAACAACTTAGACACTTACATGGTATAAGTAACCCACATTTCAAACTACATATTGAAGCATATCTGGCTGAAACACGGTAAATTAAGACAGAGAATTTCTAATATAGAATAAATTATTTTATATTATGAGCTTTATAATTTCTTGGAAATTAGAAGTTGTTGGATTTGGCAAAGATATGCTGATTTGTGAAAGACGTTATGCATAGAATTGGTAGTTAAAATCAGAAGTTAGAGATCCCAAGACTATGCAGTTACTAAATTTGTCTCTCCCATTTCACCAGAGACAAAAGACATGTGTAAGTATGAAAATAACAACGACAACAACAACAACAAAAAAAACCAAAAACAGGAAAATTCTAGAAGATTGTATAAAAATAATCACTAAGATGTGAGAACTCCAGCTCACAGATGGGAGAAAATGGAAGGATTGAAAGATATAATTATATTTTACCCAGAAAGAGAGAGAGAGAGAGAGAGAGAGCTATTCAAAGTAAAAAAAAAATCTATTCAAGTAAAAGAAAATAAAGCACAATTAAATTAAAGCATAAGTAAATGAAAGTTATTGATAGATCATGATTGACAACAACAACAACAACAAAAGACAGACCTAAAATTTATCAACATCATTAAAAAGTAGTACTAGAAGCCAGGGAGAGTAGTAACACTTAAATGGTAACAGTATGCCAGCATCAGTATCACAGAAACCAAATGGTGTGTGTTTGTATGTGTGTATATGCATGGATGTGAGTGTGTATGTGTATGTGTGTGTGTGTGTGTGTGTGTGTGAGTTTTATCTTGTGTATTTTTGAAATTTTTAGCTAATATATACTTATCAGTGAATATATAACATGTGTATTCTTTGGGTCTGGGTTACTTCACTCAGGATGATATTTTTTAGTTCCATTCATTCGCCTGCAAAACTCATTATGTCCTCATTCTTAATAGCTGAGTAGTATTCCATTGTGTAATAAAATTCTCTTTTAAGTTATTTATTTTTTAATATTTGAGTATATGTCTCTCTATATAATTATATATGTATATATAATATACCACATATATATGTGATATGTAGATAAATGAAAATAAGTGATAGATACATATATAGAAAAACAAAAGTATATTTAAAATTTTCTCCATTATTCTATCATATACTTCTCTCTTCACATTTCCTAAAACTCTTGACTAGCAAAGTAAATAATATAAATATATATATATATATATGTATACATATATAAATTAATGAAGTCCAGTTATTATTAGAAAAATCAAAAAATAGGTGAAACTGAAACAAAGTTAAAGAGTTTTATTAAATAATAAGTTAGGGAACAGTAAAATAAATATCAATTATAAATTTATCACAATCTGTTCCTCTTACATCAAGCTACAATTCAGTAAGTGTTTCAATTTTATTTTTAGCAAGAAAATTATTTTATATTTCTTATAAGTTCTGCCTATTTTCTGACTCTTAACTGTTTATTTCTCTTTTTATTCTCTCATCTTTGCCACCTGAAAGAGCTATTAACTCTTCTTGATGGCAACATCTTGAGTTTATTAAGACCTCTAGTAGAGAGTTAAGGTGGTTCCTACAACATTTTCCTAGCCAGGAAAAGTTTTTGTGATCCAAAGGGTGGGGTGTAAGAGTGGTGTGAGAGTCAGGTACCTTGAAATGATTATGGATTTGATCTAGTATGTGTTAAGGGCTGGTGTGGTGGAATGTAATCAAATCCATACATAGATTACAAAGCTTTTAAATGAAGATTGATTGCTAAAAGCACTGTCATTTTGGTTGAATACAGGCTTAAATATTTCAAATTTGAAACGGGTTCAAGGCTCCAAAATTTTAGAGGTGAAAATGAGCTGTGAACATTTCTGAAACAGACTATATTAAAGTTGTTTCTTCAGAAGTTTGTGGAGACAAGCAAAGGCCAAAGAAAACAATGAACTGGAAACCACTCTCAGAGAAAATAAATAAGACTTAATCAAGAACATAGCACATCTGCACAAAGCAAGGATTTGACATTTGCACAGCAGGATAGCAGAAATGCAAATGAACGTTTAGTTACATGTTCCCCTTATTCTCTTTTCCAATTGCAGAGCTCATTATAATTATTCAGGCTTTGTTATGGATACTCATGAATTTGGGGATGGTGAATATGTGGTTGGCACATAACTTGTCTTTTTAGTTCCTTTGTCAACACAAAGCAATCTTGTCCTATTGGGAAGAATCATGAGATCATATATAATAGTCTCCATGCTTGATAATACTGGATAATGCTGAATTATTGTCTTGACAGAGTTTCTATTAGTTGGCATATTAGAGAATTGAAACAATTCTGTAGATTTATTGTACCATTTGAGTGATTCTATACTCTATATCCAACTTCCTTTTGTTCTGTTTGATTTGTTTTGTTTTGTTTTGTTTTTAGGAGACACATTTATTTGATTAATTACTTGATTAGTTGCCAATTTCATGCATGTATATAATATAATCTGATTGATCTCACTTCTTAAATTCCCTAATATCTTATGGACATCTCTCCTTGTTCCTTATTGCAAGGTATGTTTCACATGTTCCTGTCTTTTTGTTTGTTTTGTTTTGTTTTGTTTTGTTTTGTTTTGTTTTGTGATACTTTGAGTTGTTTTAAAATTCTTGACCATTTCATACATATAAGCAATGCATTTTATTCAGATTCAACTAATATCATCTCCTCCCTCCATACCAGCTCCTTCCCATCTTGTGGCCCTTTTGATGTCTTCTTCTCAACCTCCTGTATCATCATTATCATCATTATCATCATCATCATCACTATTGTTATTTAGATAAATAATACAAAGAGTCAAGTTCTTGCTGTCTACTGGGGCAAGGCCAGGCAATCAGTGGCCACACTGTTAAAGAAATTCAACTCTCTTCCTTAGCATTCACCAACTGCCAATAAATCCTCTGAGATTATCCTTGGCCTTTTCAGTGAATATGTGCATGCATCTACCTGGACAAAAGACTTAGAAATTGCTTTGCCCATAGAGTCGTTTCTAATCCCTGAATTTTGCTGTGGATTTGATTTTGTAACATTTACTGACTTTATTTAGCTAACAGCATCTCATCCATTAAAATATGTGTTGCTCTTCTTTCTTTGTATTTTCTAGGTTGATCCCCTAAGTTAAAGAAAGCTTCAACACAACTTCTGTTGGTGGTTTCGTTAATAATGAGAGTTCATTCTTTGTTACTTCTTTCTCACCTGCCCAGCAAGAAGAATTAGTTTTAATATCTAAGCCAGAACAGGTTTGACTCTTTTATATTCTCTCTCAAGTCTAATTCACTGGTTCCTCTCTGAGCTTATTTATTTATTACATTACATCATTTATAGGAAGCAAGATTCCCTAACTTTCCATCATCATGAATGCTGATCTCTTAATTTACATAATAATTTCCATTCTCTTGACACACTTTTATTTTCTAATTTATTGTAAGAAACAGTTTACCAATGTCTTACAAATGTATGATATGAAGATTTTGTTCTGTTCTGTTTTGTAGCCTTTCATATTAGTATAAACATATTTTGCCCAGTCTCAAGCTAATCGCATATATTTTAAAATTTTGTTACAATAACTATATACTATAATAAAATATCTTTGCACAACAATGTTGCAAATAAGAATGATATGCTATGTGCTGTCTACACTAAAACACAAAATTTATAATATAATTTCAGAGATAAAAACTATAAAATTGCTCACCATTTTTCTAGGAAGCAATCCTCATGAAGGCAAAGCCTGTTTGACATTTGTATGTTTAATATACAAGGAAAATATTCAACCTCACAACAAAACCTCAAATTATTAGTATGGAGCATAAACAAGTGTCACAAATAGTGACTGATAAATACTAGGAAATTATTCATGTATTACTGGTAGAAAAGAGAAACAGTTTTGTCATCTTTAGACAAATTTTCATGGGGTGATTTTATTTCTACTTATTCATCTCTAATAAACTTTTATGCAATAAGTTCAACCATAGAAGATTTTTTTAGTAAGACAAGACTATAATTTCTAAGTAGCCACTAACAATTAAAGAAATGATCTCAAATGCAAACGATTAGCACATCAACACACTGTCTTATTACATTTCAATTAAAATGCAAATAGTTGAACTACATTAGCAAAAGGAAAATTATGCAAATACTTGTATAGGTAGCTAATGTTTTTAACACATGTAAAACATTAATATTTTAGAATTTTTATGTAGTTTGTGTGAGCCCATGTTTAGATACTTGATGGCATTTGAAATGCTTCTTATTTGAAAATCAGTTCCTGCTCTCTTCCTGTCTTGTTGAGTAAAGTTTGGTCTTCAGCTCTTCCTTAAAAGAGAAAAAGTTTATCTTTTCCCAGTTTGTGTGAGAAATTACCCTATAACTTATTTTTAGCTAATGAAAAGCTAGTGCGTACATCACGATATGCTCCTGCTGGAATTATAATAACACTTGTCTCTTTCAACATTCTCTCTTTCTCTTTTTTTCCCCCAAATAGCAGCTGCTATGGCAGACAGAGATTCAGAGTTGTCGCGTATACAGCACGGGGCAGCCTACCCATGATTAATCTGCAATGTGAGAAATAAACCTTTGAGTTATAAGCCACTTACACAGCCCATTTGTTATCACTGCATAACTTACCCTATCCTGATTCATGTGATTCATGAGACTGATGAAGAGGAAATTCAAAATAATAGTGACCTCATTATCTAGGAAATGAGAAACAGATGGCAGGCAAGCGCAGGTGGCACTTTGCACTTGTCTCTGCTATTTAAATAATTTAATCACATTGGAACCAAATATTACATAATGTGAATATTTTATAGAATCACATAGTATATATGTTTTATGCTTCTTGGGGCTTAAATTATTCAATAATAAAAGCAAAGCTCAAAATAATGTAAGACATTACAAAAAAACATCTGTGAGAACTCAAATATTGATGCATTGCTAAGTATTTTTGATCATCGATATTTTACCAGACTATTACATTGTAATGATCATTTAGAACCATCTTTTGATTGGGGCTAATGAAGCTGAATATATTTTATTAATTAATTATAATGTGTTACATTTTTTATATTATCTATGTAGTAAATAACAACGCAGACATTATAGTTGAGATATATATCACCCGAACTTAGAATGAAATATAATCAAATGAAAGTTGTTCACAGTAAATTATAGAAATATAATTGGTTAAATTGTACATCAACTCTACAAAGTAACAGGTAAGTCTGAGGCAATATCTATTATATACAAGACCTTTGAAAAAATCACTGAGAAGTGCTTTTGTTTACAATGTTATCACTGCTTTAGTCTTCTTTCACAAAAACAAACAGCATTTTATAAGGCTGTCCCAGGCATTATATCTGAGATAATGAATAACCATTCAGTAGCGTAGGCTCTCAGCTAATTCTTCTTAAGTCCTCCTTAGTTTAAAAGAGTCAAAGGTGAAACAATATTGTAGCCTATAAGTAGGGAATTAAATAACTCTACCCAATTAATCAGAACTGGATGAATAATGTTTTATGTAGTTAAAAAACTGGTCTATTTTCTATCATTGTTATGAGAAATAAAAATATGATGAAAGTTTTTTAAATCCATATTCATTTTAACTCTGCACCATTGACTCTTCCTGTTAACTGGAACCGTTAAACATGTTTAGTTAGTTGTTACTAGTTGAGTTTTCTGAAATGTGATCTTCTATTGAGCTCTACCATGTAAGATTTCAGTGAGTAAACTAGAATACTTCTCCATTTAATGAACAAGTTTAAATTAGTTAGTTGAGGACCAGAAGACTCAAAAGTTAACAAGTAATATATTTTGCCACAATTTCAAAATGAAAGAATAAATGTATATACAAGTTAAGGTAAAATGCCCCACAAGCTTTTGTCCAATCTGTACTATATGGATCTAAAGTACAAGCATAAGTTCACTTGGTCTCTGCTACCTCTTAAATGCATAACGGTTTTCTTGGGGCATGGTAGTTCATATAGACAACACAGCATCCAGAGAGAGGAAATGGCCCAGATTCTCCACTAGGCTGGCATTTATTGTTGCATCTTTTATTTATTTAACCATGACTTTGGAGATAGGATCTGGTTATGAATACGCCCTTTCTGCCTTAGCCTCTGAAGCACTGTGGTCACAGGAGTGTATTCCCACTCCCCAGTTACAGTCTTAAAAGAGGCAAGCATTTCTGTGCATATCAGTCAGCAAACTTCTCCCCTTGTACTATTGCTCAGATGTAAAGTAATATACTCTGTGGTTAACTGATAACTGAAGAGAAACAAAATTACCACAATGACCTCAGATTTATCAGTTGGTCCTGATGTCATTTTACTTGAGGAGTGTTTACTTGGATAAATTATACCTCTAACTGCAAAGAAGTCAGGGATTGATCAATTGATGCTGCCTTACCAACTTGCCCAGTTTCCCTTAAACAGGGTAGTAAAATGCAATCCAAAGGCAGCAATATAAAGCCCAGCCTACACATAAAAATAATGTATATAAGGCCTCACAGATGTGAACACACATGCAGATATGTTTCACGTAGAGAAGCTGATAATTAAATTAAAGCATAGTCCTAAATTAAAGCATAGTTATAAAGTATTACAAATATGCTTAGGAAGTAATGTGTGTGTACGTGTGCCTGTGCCTGTGTGTGTGTGTGTGTGTGTGTGTGTGTGTGTGTGTGTGTGTATGTTCGTGCGTGCATGCACATGAGTGTGCAGACAACTCCCTTCTTGAGCAACTTCCCGCTCCTTGCTGGACTGCTGACTTGGAACGTATGCCTTGTTCCTCACATAAAAGAAATGTGTTTTCTGGTCACATTGGCCCCAAACAGAGTTCTTCATGTTAATGAGGTTCCTAGATACCCAGAAGGCTTAGCCAATAAGCTTCCCTCCCCATATATTCCTCCCTGCAAAAGGTAATTAATCTCAGGCCCACCCAGAGAAGTAGGTAATGGTACATTATGCATCCACTATGAACAACCAATAAACTGTTTAGAAACATGGATCATCTGTTTCATCAAGACCTGCCATGGGGAACCATGAAGAAGACATTCGACTACAGAGATGCAGCTTAATTCCTTAGAAGGCATCTCTGTGTTCCCAGCCATAGTCTCCACCGAGCTTGACTTTGCCAAGGTAAGGACATTCACTACTAGAACAAGCCAGAGCTCCCCTTTACAGGACCCTAGGCTAGACACTGACCCCAGCCTGTCACATGAAGTAAGCACACCCAGTGTTCTGCCTCCCCAAGCAGCCATGCCCAGCTGCATAGAGAACATGAGGTGTTATCCACATGGGGGTTTGGGAGTGGCCCAACCATTCAGCTGTTTAAGGCATATTAAAATTGAAGGTTGCTTGTGTCTTTCCTTGGGGAACCAAGAAAATTGGGGCAGGTAGCAGGGAATCCTAACACTGCTCTGTAGATTTGAGAAGAGATTAATTGCCAACTGCAGTACACACACACACACACACACACACACACACACACACACACACACACACACATATACATATATATATATATATATATATATGTATATATATATATATATATATATATATATATATATATATATATATATATACTGGTATGAGTCATTAATCTCAAAACATGAACACATCCACCTTTTTTCAAAGGATCAGTAGAAATTTGTGTGCAGAATTATATCACAAGACTCTTATGCAGGAGCTAATATTTCCATCTTTAAGAAAAAAATTCTTGCCAATTAATTGGGTGGAACTCAGGAAGTCAATGATACTCTCTCTACCTGCCAACAAAACACCAATGAAGCAATACTAATGTTTTAATAAGTGGATGACATGATAGAGTTGAGTTGGCAAATAAAACTGACCATTGCAAATATACATCAAGAAGTGTGTTCAGTTCCTTTTCAAACATTTTCTTAAGCTATTTTTTATAATCAATAGTAACTTTTCAAAGATGTTCCTATTAAAATACTTGTTGGGTTTATTCATTCTAATGGCTGAATAGCATTTCAGTAAGAGTTTATGAAATATTTTTATTATTATAATCTTTTTTATAGAACTGCAACTTATCTGTCACCAGAAAAGACCATAGTGATGCCATATGTATATTGAGATTCTATAACTCTTATAAGTAACAATGCTGGCTTCAATTTGGCTCAAGTACATAACATAGAAAATAGACTTAAACAAAAAAGAGTTGTGTGAGTAAAGTGTTTTATCTTCATATACTCATGAATCACCCTGGATTCTTATGAGTTTCTGTTCATTTCTGACTCTTAATCATATTGTTTCTATTTTCTTTCTTTTCGTAATACAGGACATTTCTTTTACAGTGTAATCACTTGTGGCTGGTTACTTCACTGAGTTTTATATTTTTCGCTTTGTGTTTCAAATTCATGTCATTAATTAATTTGCATTTTGTGATGGGGTACTGTGTGACATGAAGCCAATTTATTGTACATGCTGTCACAGGTAGTAATAATATTTTCTGTCCAGAGCAGATTATCCATTTTCAGTATTACTTTTGTCAAATATTAAGTTGCCATGTGATCTTGATAGCCACCTGAGCCCTCTGTGTATTCAGTTTTTGAATCCCTATACAAATACCATTTGACTGCTGATAGGCAATCTCTATACTAACTCTGAATATCTGGCAGGCCTCATGAGTCCTTTCTCCTCCATACAAACCCAATTTTCTTCCTCAAAATTACTCGTTTATATTGGGGGTGTTATTCACACATCTCAATTCTTGGATCAGATTTTTCTCTTTTTTTTCTTTTTTTTTTTTTAGATTGTGTTTTCCTGTAAAGGCTGAGTTTCTGCCTCTACTTCCTTTTTTTCCATTTTTTATTAGGTATTTAGCTCATTTACATTTCCAATGCTATACCAAAAGTCCCCCATACCCACCCACCCCCACTCCCCTACCCACCCACTCCCCCTTTTTGGCCCTGGCGTTCCCCTGTATTGGGGCATATAAAGTTTGCGTGTCCAATGGGCCTCTCTTTCCAGTGATGGCCGACTAGGCCATCTTTTGATACATATGCAGCTAGAGTCAAGAGCTCCGGGGTACTGGTTAGTTCATAATGTTGTTCCACCTATAGGGTTGCAGATCCCTTTAGCTCCTTGGGTACTTTCTCTAGCTCCTCCTCTCCTGGGCATATATCCAGAAGATGCCCCAACTGGTAAGAAGGACACATGCTCCACTATGTTCATAGCAGCCTTATTTATAATAGCCAGAAGCTGGAAAGAACCCAGATGCCCCTCAACAGAGGAATGGATACAGAAAATGTGGTACATCTACACAATGGAGTACTAGTCAGCTATTAAAAAGAATGAATTTATGAAATTCCTAGCCAAATGGATGGACCTGGAGGGCATCATCCTGAGTGAGGTAACACATTCACAAAGGAACTCACACAATATGTACTCACTGATAAGTGGATATTAGCCCAAAACCTAGGATACCCAAGATATAAGATACAATTTGCTAAACACATGAAACCCAAGAAAAATGAAGACTGAAGTGTGGACACTATGCCCCTCCTTAGAAGTGGGAACAAAACACCCATGGAAGGAGTTACAGAGACAAAGTTTGGAGCTGAGACGAAAGGATGGACCATGTAGAGACTGCCATATCCAGGGATCCACCCCATAATCAGCATTCAAACGCTGACACCATTGCATACACTAGCAAGATTTTATTGAAAGGACCCAGATGTAGCTGTCTCTTGTGAGACTATGCCGAGCCTAGCAAACACAGAAGTGGATACTCACAGTCAGCTAATGGATGGATCAGATTTTTCTAATGAAACAAAAAATAATCTATTGGAAATTTGAATTAAGCTATAAAAATCTAAAAGATGCACTTGGAAGGGAGTTGGCATGACTTGCATATTGAGTCTCCTCAGGATGGTGTATGAAATGTTCTATTACCGGTGTTCACGTTTGAATTCTAAAATTTGATACGTTTCCCTGTAAAGATATAGCATGTTTCATTTTCTATTGCTAAGTACCAGACAGGCTTCAGAAAATTAATTAGGTATTAGATTACTTTTTGGATTCCTTTTGTGGTTATATTTATATGGTGAACTATAATGTTAAGTTGATGGATCATATATTCCTTTTGTAGTGAAAGCTTTCTTCTGGTTGATGATTACTGGCTATGTCTTCTAAGGCATTCCATCATTAGTGTGGAGAGGTGGCAAGATCCATATATTTCCCTACTGATAAGACCAGAAATCCTCTGAGGAGCATCCTACTTTCAGTACCAACTAATGCTTAGCATTGAACATATAACTTTTGTGTAGATATAAATAGTAGCTCATACATGTTTACATTTGTTTTCCCTGAGTTCAGACCTAATTGCAGGTCTATTAAATCTTCAAATCTAAATGTATTCAAGGATCAATTATAATTTCTGAAATCAAGTCTTTTTTAACAATTTTTATTAGATATTTTCTTCATTTACAATTCAAATGCTATCCCAAAAGTCCCCTATACCCTCCCACCCACACTGCTCCCCAACCCACCCACTCCAGCTTCCTGTCCCTGGCATTCCCCTGTATTGGAGCATATAATCTTTGCAAGACCAAGGGCCTCTCCTACCAATGATGGCCTATTAGGCCATCTTCTGCTACATATGCAGGTAGCGACATGAGCTCAGGAGGTACTGTTTAGTTCATATTGTTGTTTCCTCCTATAGGGTTACAGACTCCTTCAGCTCAATTTCCCTGAAATCAAATCTTAAATAATGTTATCCTCTTTACAGGTAAGAGGCAGACAAGGTACTCCTCATCATAGACAAAATAACTTTCTAAGCTACAATACATTTAAATAATACAAATATTTACAAACTACAATGGAAGAATAAGAGTATTTTCATTCCAAAAGAGAGAAGTAGGTTTAAAAAATAATAAAATATATTACATCCCTCAGCAAGTCTAAAACCTAGCAGGGAACATTCCCATGGATGCAAAGGTCCAAAATTGTATGAATTACACCAACAATCTTCAATCTAGAGTTTCCTAAATGACTGGCAAGACTCCTAGCAGCCCTCAACCTCAAAATTTTTGGGTGGAGGCCATTTGGCTTTTTGAAATAGATGGAATATTTCAGTTAATTTGGGCAGCCACCATATGCTAACATAAACAAGGTGGCTTCTGGATAAGCAGAGTTTATTCTCATAAGGGGAATTTATGTCAGGAACTTAACATCAAAGCTCCATTTGGCTCTGGGTCCAGTCAAGTTTTTCTGCCTTATGAATGTCCACATAATAGAAGTGGCTGGCTCATTCTCTGAGATCTCATAAAACAGTCTTCAAGCTTTAATCACCTCCTAAAACCCTCAACTCTTAATATATCATTTGAAGGTTAAGATTTCAAAGTATGAATGAGGGTGTAAGAGAACCCAAACCTCTCACTATAGAAGGCTCTGGCATTCTTTGAGGAAATTTCCCTGATGGCCTCTTTTTTTTTAATCATGTCTGTCTGTCTGTCTGTCTGTCTGTCTGTCTGTATGTATGTATGTATGTATTTGTTTATGTAAACTCCAGACTTTATTCCCCTCATGGTCAACCCTCTGACTGATCCACAGACCATATTTGCTCCCCACCCCCCTGTTTCCATAAGGATGTCCCCCGACCACAACCACCCACCACCCACCACCCACCACCAGACCTCTAAACTCCTCAGGGCCTCCAGTCTCTTAAGAGTTAGGTGCATTTTCTTTGACTAAACCAAGACCCGACAGTTCTCTGCTGTATATGTGTTGGTGGCGTCTACTCAGCTGGTGTATGCTGCCTGGTTGGTGGTCCAGAGTTTGAGAGATCTCAGACGTCCAGGTTAATTGAGACTGCTGGTCCTCCTACAGTGTCGCCCTCCTCCTCAGTTTCTTCCAGTTTTTCCGTAATTCAACCACAGTGGTCAGCAGCTTCTGTCCATTAATTGGGTGCAAATATCTACATCTGACTCTTTCAGCTGCTTGTTGGGTCTTTCAGAGGGCAGTCATGATAGCTATCCCACAATCAAACTCTGAACCATAATTGTTCCTGTCTGAAAAATCTGCAGGGATGGAAATGGAGAGGAGCCTGAGGAAAAGAAGGTTCAGCGACAGGCCCAAAGTGGGATCCAGCTCAAGGGGAGGCCCCAAGGCCTGACACTATCACTGAGGCTATGGAGAAGTCACAAAAAGGGACCTATCATGGTGGCCTCTTAAAAATAATCTGTTTTACATTGTTTGCAACTCAGGCTGAATTAGGATGTTCCACATTTTCAAGTTCTAATTCCTCTCTATATAACAGCTTTTTCAGTTTCGTTTTTTATCATAGTTTATTATAAGCATTTCAAAAGAATCCAGCCAATCATTAATCACATTGTCTAGGAGCTATTTTCAGCTAATCATGTTGGCTGCTCAATATGTCTGCCTTCTCCCAAAAGTTATATCACAACTTAGAAAACAGTATCATGTGATTTCAAAATATATTTGTCTTCATATAAAGGACTTTATTAATATGCTTGAATCACTATCACTTAAAGTATTAGTTAATATTTCTAGTCAACATTGTCGCCATTCTACATGGGGTAGTATAATTAAACAAACATGGATGAAAGTGAGCCTTTCTATATCTGTGAGTAGTCTTCACAATGTAAATCCTTGATAATCTATCAGGAGGCTTCTGCTGAGAGGAGTCTGAAGTTCTTCTCTCGTCAACCCCCGATTGCTTGTCTGTCTAGCAATAGGGCCTAGTGACATTTGCCCCACCTGCTTTGCCTGTCAATTGATCTTGTCATTGTGTTTCACTTGTTATTCTAGCTTAGGAAAGTGGCCATAGTGGGTTCTCATCTAGATTTCTATGGAGCCTAACTTTGATACATCTCATCTAGGTAGGGTTATTTCATTTTGACTCGTGATCTCCAATTGCATCCATTTTTCGGCAAAATACCAGGATAAAAATGAGCATAGAAGAAGTATATTAGGGAACAGGAATGCGATTTAGCAGTGAGTGTTAAACAGTAATAAATATCATCAACACATATACATGAATGTAAAACTCCATAATAAACACATTCTTTTATAAAATTATGCCTATATATATATATATATATATATATATATAATACTAATCCCTTGAATCTAGCCAGAAAGATTCTGATTTTACTCATGTAACCATGGCTGTAGTCTGAAGACAAAGTTGATAATCATTTACATACTGTAGAAGGAAACAGGAGCGTGCTTTGTTTAACTTGTTGTCCTGTTCAAAGTGGTCATATTCTGAACCACAGCACATACAACAGAAAACATTATTTACCTTGAAGCTCTCTCTATTTTAGCCTTATGTTTGAACTATGGGATTTTAGGTTGACAGCTGTTTTCTCCTAGCATAAATATGATTTCTTCTTGTTTGGACTCTACCCTCCCTTGTATACAACTTTCCTCTGAGAAAAGTTAATGTTCATGGGCAGATATGCTGTAATTTCTGTACTATGCTTCTGTGGTTAACATATGACATTTCCTCCAATTTAAACAAAAATAGACTTTTGGGGTTTTGTCTATTGTTGCCATGTATTCAAATGCTAAATGCTAGCTCCCAATATCTGGCTGCAGTCTAGAGAAGCACACCCTCACATATACCAAATGGTGTTGTATAAAATTTACTTCTCACTCTTCTTTGACTGGTTGCATAAAAGTGTCTGAGAGACAATTACTGGTGAGAATATAGATAGTGGGGCTTCAGATATCAGGTTGGTAGGGTCGATGAAAGAGAACAGGATAGAGAAGGAGAAAGAAGATTGAGAGCAGGAGGTCTCCATTAGACAGGATGGGACATAGCATGTAGCTGGAAAAGTGCTCACTGAGGACAGACTGTTATAGAAGAAAATAACCAGGGTAAGACTCAAACATCAAGTAACTTGGGGAGTGCAGCTAGGAAATAGCCAGTCTACTGTAGAGAAATGGTTTATGGTTAATCACCCAAGCTGATTAAATAAATCATGTGCCTCTGAGCAAGGGCTGGCTGTGTCACAATAAGAACTAATAGAGTTATTAAACACACTACAACAATATTCAATACAGTTTCTAGGTTGGGCTAAGCATTGTATACTATGCAACATTCTTCTGTACCCAGAAGGCTAAGAATACAGGTCATTTCCAAATATTTTGTTACATGCACCATTATTAACACACACACACACTACATTGCATACTCACCCACGCAGTAATATGGCTGCTCTAGCAAGGAATCATATCTAGAGACCTTTTATATGTGCTCTGGTTGGCATGTCACATACCTTTAATCCCTCTGGCTGGAACACAGACACATCCTAGAATACACTTTTTATCCCAAACAATGACATCTGGGTGGAGGGCAGGTCAGTGAGTGCAGTTCAGCTGAGTTTGTGCAGTTCTGTTCAGTTTTGCAGTCACCACAGTTCAGACCATGGAATTCAGAGCAGTTTTTCTAAGCAGAGCAATGCAATGAGAGGCTGAGACAAGCCAGATTGATTCAGTCAGCTTGGAGAGGAGTTTGAGCAAGACAGCTGAGTTGAACCAGCCATCCAGAGTTCAGAAAAAGCTAGAAAGGGCGAACAGTAAGCTCCAGTATCTCGGGAATAAATGTTACTTTTAAGACACACACATACACACACACTCTCATACACAAACGCATGTTATGAACATGTGAATATATATATATATATATATATATATATATATATATATATATACATATATATATATATATATGTATGTATGTATGTATGTATATGTATGTGTGTGAAGGCCAGAGGTTGGTACTGGACATCTCTTTCAATAACTCTCTAACATATGTTTATGAAACATGTTCTCTCACTGAGTCTGGATCTGGTTCCAATGTGCCTCAAAGACTGCCTTGCCTCTGCCCCACAAGCATATAAGTAACAAATGAAATGCTGAGTTGGCCTTTTTTAGGGGCTCTGGCTTCAGAATTCAGGCCCTTCACTTGCACAAACAACTTCAGGACTGAGCTATCCTCACAATCCAGTATCATGACTCCTTGATGTGAAGAAGCATACAGGAAACATTGTCTCTTTTATCCCATGATGAAGATTGCATTCTTCTCTAGTGTAGTAAAATTATAGGTCTTCAGGTGATATATCAAAGAGCTGATATGTGTTGTAGTTTTTGACCAGCATGAAATTAGGGAATATTGCTTGACTGGGAGAATCCAAGAAGTTCATTTAAAGACATAACAGTTTACCTATTAGCTCTGTGTTTTGTAACTCAAAGATTTTAAGTGGGTTGACCCCATAGCTTTTTTCTGTTTCTTGAATTTTATTTTTCCTGTTGACTCATCTATTTCTTTTCTCCAATAAAAGGTTGAGCAAAGTTACACAGTGGAAATAAGAGGGAAGCATGAGATAACCTGTGCTCTAAAAAAAAATGATCCTTAATTTTCCAATTCTTAGCATCTGTAGTAAAAAATAAATAAATCCCCAATTTTGTTTACCTGTAAAATGTGTGTGTGTGTGTGTGTGTGTGTGTGTGTGTGTGTGTGTGTGTGTGTGTGTGAAGGGTTTTAACTGACAAATCAAATACAGAGATATTTACACATGGTCAAAGGAAAGTTTTGAAAGAAATGTAAGAAAAACTAAATTACAGATTAGAACAAGAAGCCAGGAAGTAGTCCAGTACAATGATATAGCAACCAAATGGCTGCATTGTTGAAGTCAGAGACAGAAGAAAAGGAAGCTTCCAGAGTGAAGTCCTGTGTTATATGCTCCATAGCCAGGATAATTACAACATTCTTCTCTAGGGAAACATCCCAATAAATATGACTTAATTACTTTTGTTTACTCTTTGCCAAGTTCATGGACATATTATGAAATATGATTGCACCTTTTATTTTTCTACTTCAATTATAAGTGCAGAATAATTGTTACTTATGTTGAAGTTGTAAGTTTGTACCAAATTCTTCCAAGAACCTTAAATGAATCTTACTTGTCTGCTATAACTGAATAGTTCAAAAACTATTTAAACTTAAATATCTGAATGGCAAGCAACCTGACATGGTATGAGTAATCTAGTGAGCTAGTATCTGTCTGTCTATCACTCAGGGTCATGGATTTATTAATTTGTACAGTTCTATCAGTGACTTCTGTCTGTAAGCTTAAATATTTTAAGATTATCTTTTCATGATGCAAATGCATAGATTTCTCTTTTCTTCAGTATCTATATATAATATTTCAGTCGTTATGCATTCAACCAAGCTTCTTAAAGCTGAATCGGTAAATCTTTAGGGATTCAGTAGTTTGGGGTTGAGAATGTGTGTGTGTGTGTGTGTGTGTGTGTGTGTGTGTGTGTGTGTGTGTGTGTGTGTGTCTGTGTCTGTGTCTGTGTGTGTATGTATGAGAGAGAAGGAGGGATAGAGGGAGAGAGAAAGAGGGGGCGAAGAGATGGGAAGGGAGACAGAAAGGGACAGAGAGACAAAAGAGAGAAATACAAATAGCTTCCTAGCCTTAAACCACTTAGTGGAACTATAACTCTAAGGTTTTGTTTTAGGTTCACAGACAGTCGTTTTGAGACCAATTTTTGTGGTTTCTTTCGGGTCCAGTGTTTAATTCTAATGCCAATTATTAAGAAAGAACAAATGAACTAACTCCTCGAAGAGTTTCCAAATACATGGAGCTAAGCAAAGGGTAGAGATTTTAT
This sequence comes from Mus musculus, assembly GCF_000001635.26. Classification (NCBI taxonomy): domain Eukaryota; kingdom Metazoa; phylum Chordata; class Mammalia; order Rodentia; family Muridae; genus Mus; species Mus musculus. The sequence goes on from NC_000083.6 coordinate 61,525,688, forward strand.
TTTGAGTTTCAGGTTTCCTAAGGTTTCAAATGAAAGGAAACCAAAGGAAAATGCAGTGGACATGACATTTGTGCTCAAAGGCCAATATACTGTATGCTTCAACTGCTACGGTGAGGTTGGACTTGCAGTTACCATTCACCAGGGGGATCTGCTTTTCCTCTGCATCCTGTGTTCTCCACAGGGATCAAAGGAAATAATCTTTCCTGAGAACACAGCTTCAAAGAAAAGAATTTATTTAGTTTTCCTGCTTACTCACCAAAATTAACTTCAACCACCCTCCTAGATGTGTATACCCAAAACGGGTATCCTCCCTTTTCCTCTACAGTTTAAAAATTCTACACACAAAATGATGCCACAATATGACAATTATTAATTTTTCAAAATATTTAAAGCTGAAATTGATAATGTACAGATGAAATATCAATATCTTTTCAAATGATGTCATGAATAACTTCGTTTTCTAAAATACTATTACAAAATATAATCATAAATTATCATTAAATGAAATATCAATGCACTATTTATGCAAATAAAAGACAAAAATCAAAATTCTGTGGTTCTGACACACATATTTCAAATCCCTTTCTTTTATGGAAATGTTACGGGAAATTTCTGACATGTTTTTCATTAAAATTAAGGAAAACAGCCCAAATCTCTATACACATATATGTAAAATTGTGAGGTTAATATCTGTGACAATAAAATTGTGATATTTACATTATTAAATATAGCAAAAATTACATAATTATTTTAATTCCATTGAGTAAGTGTAGTTTATGAGCATCTGGGTTCAAAGGTCATGTGGTTTTATACTCTTGAGTTCAAGGTCAGCCAAGATTACACAGTGAAACTTTGTATCAAAAGAAGAAAAACAAAGAAACAAGTATTAGGGGTAGGGCAAACAATGCAAAGGAAAATACATTTCAAAAAAAGAAAAACCAATGAAATAGAAAATAAAAGAAAATGAGAGGAAAAAACCAGAACTGGAAAAAAATGTAGCAGACTTGGCCAGTTAACTCGGTGGTTAGGAGCCCTTCAGACTCTAACAGAAGACCTGAGTTCAGTTCCTAGCATACATAAGAGGTGGGTCATATTTAAATTTTAGTTTATTATATTTATATATTTATTTATTTTTAATTTTAATTTTATGCTATTTTTATTTTTTACCCCCATGTTCCATTCCCTGTCTCCCATCCACCCATCAGCTACTCTACATTCCAGATCTCCTCCCCACGCCACCCTGTCTCCACCTGGATATCCCCATCGCCCATCCCACCTAAACTCTAAACTCCCTAGGGCCTCCATTCTCTTGAGGGTTAGGTACATCATCTCCGAATGAACCCAGACCCAGAAGTTCTTTACTGTTTGTGTGTTGGGGGCCTCATATCAGCTGGAGTACATGCTCTGTTTGGTGGTCCAGTGTTTGAGAGATCGCGGGGGTCCAGATTAATTGAGACTGCTGGTCTTTCTACAGCACCGTCCTCCTCCTCAGCTTCTTTCAATCTTTCCCTAATTCAACAACAGGGGTCAGCTGCTTCTGTCCATTGGTTGGGTGCAACTATCTGCCTCTTTTTCAGCTGCTTGTTGGTTCTTCCAAAGTGCAGTCATGATAGGTCCCTTTTTGTGAGCGCTCCATAGCCTCAGTAATAGTGTCAGGCCTTGGGACCTCCCATTAAGCTGGATCCCATTTTGCAACTTCTTTTCATCAGGCTCTCCTCCATTTCCATACCTTTAATTCTTTCAGGCAGAAACAATTATGGGTCAGAGTTGTGACTGTGGCATAGCAACCCCATCCTTCCCTTGATGGCCTATCTTCCTGCTGAAGGTGGGCTCTATAAGTTCCCTCACCCTACTGTTAGGCATTTCATCTAAGGTCCCTCCTTCTGAGTCCTGGGAGTCTCTCAGCTCCCAGGTCTTGTTTTTCTGGGGGGGTCTCTCCAACCTCCTATTTCCTGAGGTTGCCTGTTTCTATTCTTCTGCTGGCTGACAGGGGTTCTGTCCTTTTCCCTCACCCAATACCAGATCAGGTTCTCCTCTTCCCCTCACTCCCTCCCACTCCATAGGCTTTCCCTCCCAGGTCCCTCCTTCCTCCCCACTTGTGATTACTTTCTTCTCTCTCCCAAGTGAGACTGAGGATTCCTCACTTGGGCACTTCTGCTTGTTGAGCTTTTCAGTTCTGTGGAATGTATCTTGGGTATTCTGTACCATTTTTGTCTTGTTGTTGTTTTGTTTAATTTTTTGGTACCTTTTTGTTTGTTTGTTTGCTTTTTCGCTAATATCCACTTATTAATGAGTACATACCATGCATGTCTGTGGAGAGCCATGCCGTGAGCAATCGCCATTATAAGATGGCGCTGGCTTCCACTGCGCCTAACCAGTAAATAAGCCTTATGCGCAAGTGCAAGAGTGAACTCACGCCTAGTCACTGCCCATCTCGCAGCGTAGTAATGGGGTGATGGGTGAGCAATGAATCAGGAGCTGTCATGCCACATCAGGTGCTGAAACGTCACACTGTGGGCTATATAAGCAGCGCCATTTTCCCAGTTCAGGGTCTTCCCTCCTGATAAGTAAGCAATAAAAGCTTTGCCGCAGAAGGTTCTGGTTGTCCTGAGTGTGTTCTTGCCGGCGGGGACAAAAGCTCGGGATACATGTCCTTTCGGGTCTGAGTTACCTTACGCAGGGTGATATTTTCTAGTTCTATCCATTTGCCTGCAAAACTCAGGATATCCTCTTTCTTAATAGCTGAGTAGTATTCTATTGTGTAAATGAACCACGTTTTCTGTACCCATTCTTCCCTTGTGGGACATGGAGGCTGTTTTCAGTTTCTGACAATCACAAATAAGGCCTCTATGAACATAGTGGAATACATGCCTCTGTGGCATGGTGGGGCATCTTTTGGGTATATTCCCAAGAGTGGTATAGCTACGTCTTCAGGCAGACTTCTCTGTTCCAAAGTCTGGTGTAATTCTGATAGGTCTACATTTGTATGTTACTTGGCCTGTTCCCCTTGCAGCTTTTAATATTCTTTCTTTGCTCTGTGCATTTAGTGTTTTGATAATTATGTGATGATAATATTTTCTTTTCTGATCCCATTTATTTTATCTTCTATATGCTTCTTGTACCTTTATGTTCATCTCTTTTTTTAGGTTGGGGAATTTTTCTTCTATGATTTTGTTGAAGACATTTTCAGGTCCTTTGAGCAGGGGATCTTCGTTCTCTCTTCTGGTCATCCTTAGATTTGTTCTTTTCTTTGTGTCCTGAATTTCTTGGATGCTTTGGGTTAAGATTTTTTTATGATTTGAATTTTCTTTGACAGTTGTGTCAACCTCTTCTAACATACCTTCTACACCTGAGATTCTCTCTTCTATCTCTTGTATTCTGTTGGCAATATTTATATCTGTAATTCCTGACCTCTTTCCTAGGTTTTCTATTTTTAGGTTTGCCTCCATTTGTGTTTTCTTTATTGTTTATACTTCTACTTTTAGGTTATAGATCTCAATATTCAATTCCTTTACCTATATTTCTTCAGTGAGTTATTGATATCCTCCTTAAAGGACTCTATTATTTTCATGAGATAGGATTTTAGAGTCCTGATTTTCAGGTATGTTAGTGTATTCATGGATTGCTGTGGTGGGAAAACTGGGTTCTGATGATGACCGTGTATTTTGGCTTATGTTGCTTATGGCCTTGTGCTTGCCTTTCACCACCTGGATATCCCTGGTGTTTGTTGGTCTGGGTGACTGTATGGAGTCTTCCTCTTTTGTCTCTGGCTTGCTTCAGCTCTCCTGGTAGGCTTGTGGCCCTGGCTGTATCACAACACTTGTGGATCCTTCCAACTGTGAGCTCTTCACAAGGGAAGAGAAGCTGATGATCTGTTACCCTGGCTGCAGCAGATCTCCTGGGAGGCTTTCAGAATGTTGGGTCTTCAGTGAAGCAGTCAAACTGTGGCCCAACTTCTCTGAATGCAGCTGGTCCTCAACTGCACTGAGTGCAGAGAGTCCTCTAGGATGTATGGGGATATAGAGTCTTCATGGGAGCAGTCCAACTAAGAGTCTGCCACAGCAGCAAGAACCAGGTGGAAGGGACAGAGAGGGAGTGAGTGGTATTCGGGAGGGCAGGGTTTTAGTGGGTGATGGGTCCCGAGTCCATCAGGTTCCCAGCAGCAATTCCAGGACTCGGGGGAAGGAGTTCTTACCAACTGCTCTGAGTGCAGCAGGTCCTCTAGGATGGATTGGGATGTGGATTTTTTACAGGAGCAGACTAACTAGGGGTCTGTCCCAACAGCAAGTGTGGAGAGCCGTGCTGTGAGCAATCGCCATTATAAGATGGCGCTGGCTTCCACTGTGTCTAACTAGTAAACAAGCCTTATGCGCAAGTTCAAGAGTGAACTCATGCCCAGTCACTGCCCATCTCGGGGCATAGTAATGAGGTGATGGACCAGCAACTAATCAGGTGCTGTCAGGCCACATCAGGTGCTGAAACGTCACGCTGAGGGCTATATAAGCAGCACCATTTTCCTGGTTCAGGGTCTTCCTTATGTTGAAGCAATAAAAGCTTTGCCATAGAAGGATCCGGTTGTCCGAGTGAATTCTTCCTGGCAAGATACTAGCTCGGGCAAGAAGCAAGGACCAGATGGAAGGGGTGGAATGGAAGGAGTGGATGAAAGGAAGAGGAGTGGTATTCATGAGGGTCGTGTTTTGGTGAGTGATGGGTCCTTAGTTCATTAGGCTCTGAGCAGCAGCTCCGGGAATGGGGGTGGGGTGGCTGGTGATGGTGGTGGTTCTTACCAACTGCTCTGAGTGCAGTGGGTCCTCCAGGATGTATCAGGATACGGAGACTTCACTGGACCAGACCAACTAGGGGTCTGCCCCAGCAGCAAGGACCAGGCAGAAGGGGTGGAAGGGATCGAGGTGGCTCTTAAAAAGCTGTAATCCCATCTTGAGGGGATCAGACACCTTCTAATGGTCTCCTTGGTAATAACTGGGTATGGAAGTGAAACCCATGTGCAGTGTACAGCCATATGACAGGAAAGTTCCTTCAGAGATATTTATAATTATACTTTGTTTTTCCTTCTGTTTGTTAGTAGCAAATATAAGAGTCTTTGAGATATGTCAAATCAAAAACACATACATTGTTTGTTTGGGTTTGTTTGTTTGTTTGTTTGTTTTAATTTAAAGGTCATCTTGTCCCAATACACATACAGCAGAGGACTGCTGGGTCTGCACTCAGAGTAGATGCACTTAACCCTCAAAATACTGGAGGACCCAGGAAGTAGGGAGGCCTGGTGGGGTAGGGGTGGGGACATCCTCATGGAAATGAGGGAGGAGATGTGGGATGCGGAACATTTAGAGGGTGGAACAGGAGGGGGATAAAATCTGGACTGAAAAATAAGATTTAAATAAATAAAAAAAAAATAAATAAATAAATGGCCATTTTCCCTGTTTGAGACCTGTCTCACTGTTAATTTCACACAGGCTTTAAAAAAATTAAGATAAAGATAATTATGTTTCAAAGAAACTCCAGTTCTTTTGGGTTTACTATAATCAGTTTATAAAGTCAGTTTCAAATGGGTACCATTATGATGTGTCTTCGTTAAATCCTGTTTATGCCATGAAAAATTGAACTTGTACATTGTGCAAGTTCAAGTAAACATGTGCTATGGAAGTAAACTGAAGAGAAGTCAGCCGTTTTTCATGGAGTCATACAAAGGTTCTCGAATCACCTGCACCATGATATGACAGGCACTTCACAATAAATATAACATGGGAGGGAAGCCTGGTATAAGATACAGCAGCAAGTAGCACTGTAACAAGATGGAGAATCAAAACGTAAGGTGTTACAGAAACTATCATTTTCAAAGAAAATGGCTTCATTTGGGGGGGGGGCATTTCCATTCTCAAATTTAAAGCACAAGACATTGAGCTTCAACACAGGTACGTGGGGCTATATTCAAAGTTGGGGTTGAAAGGCGTACCCCTTGGTGAAATAACCTTAATGGATTTAGCAGCTCATCCCTAGTTCCTGGTCCTTCTTCTTGCTTCAACATGCCTAAACTTGGAATCCTTCATTCCTCTTTTGTTTTTTCTTTTTAAATATTGTCAGCTGATCTGCTGGCACTGTTTTTAGAGTATCTTGCTCTTCCTCTCATATATGTAAAAAACATACATATAATACTCTTTTTAAAAATAATACTCTTGTCACTGTTTATCACCTTTAAACTTTAATTTTATGTGCATAAGTATGTTACTCAAATTTATATGCATAAGCGTGCTACTCAAATATATATCTTGGAATTTTTTTTTTGTTTGCCACTTGATAGTGTAGAATCCACGCTCTATAGTTGCTATATAAGAACAGATTCTCCATAATCATTAGACAATGATTTGCGTTTATCTACTTAAATTACATTCCTCAAGCCATGATTTACTTTTCAGATTAATTGAGCGTGTGAATGTTTTGCTTGCATGTGGCTGTACTCACTTGCATGCCTGGTTCTCACAGAAGTCAGAAGAGGGTGTCAGATCCCAAAGAACTCAAACCACAAGTATATGTGGGTGCTGGGAGTTGAATCAGGTTCCAATGAGTGCTTTCAACTGCTGGGTCAACGTTTCAGCCTCAACTCTTTTCTTAAATACTTACAAATCTTTAAATTGATTTGATACTCTAAGTGCCAGTCCTAATTTGACTTTACCTATTTCCAGAATGAGTTTGATAGTTGTAAAGAAATCTCTTACATGGTGCATCACATGCAAAAGTCATGTTGCTTTAGATTTTCTGAAGATGAAGTAGGTGTATACGACTGATGTACCTTGAAAGTCAGGCATTTTGTGAAATGGCACAGTTCAGGTTTTTTTTTTTCTATTATCAGAATAAGATATCCTGTTTAAAGGGAAACATTAATGCTAATTAAGATTTCTAAGGGCATTTTATTTTAAAATTCCTAAAGTGTACACTTGTTATTTTTATGCTTATAATTACTAACATTTTCTGATATGCTTTGAAAACACCTACATTACTCTTAATTGTGAAACAGTTGTGACTGTATTCTGTCCATTGCAATTCCTTTCTGATGGAACTGTAAAATGTTGCCAACAAAATGTGATAATTTTCTGCATTCATTACTTGACCTTGAATGACAAGGAAGAATGTTTTTAATTTCAGCTTAAAAATCCATTTGCTTGTTGATTTGTTAATTATTGGCTCATTGAAGATAATATATTAAGAAACATTAATAGAGATTTATGCTGCTTTTTGGCTTAATAAAACTCATTTGGACATCACTCCCTGTTTGCTGACCAAACTTTTAGTTTGGTTTTGACAGCTATTGCACTTGTCCATTATAAGGATGTGCTATAATTTGTGTTCTACCACAAACTAATATATTAATTTTTCCAATTTTTGATGTTATATATTATATATACTATTATTTGTATACTTTTTTATATAAGTAGTTTCTTATATGTTACTTTTAAATAAATTTGATAATTTTATAATTGATATATCTATTCTGAATATATTTACTCCCATTACTTTCTCTTTCCCTCCTTTAAATTCTACTGAACTTGTTATATTCCCAATTGACTCATGTCTTTATGTTATGTGGATATTTTAAACATAGCTTCTATGTGTCCACAATTTCATTATCCATGTCATATGTAGAACACAGTGTTTATGGAAAACTTTTCTCAATTTTCAGTGTTTTTTGGACTCTTTTCTATAGGCTTCTGAAGTATTGGAGAAGATAATACTGCTGTCTAGTATAGGGCTGATCACTTAATAGTCATTTATCCTTTGACCAGTTATGCATCTCTGTATTAACCATCACTCACTGCAGATGACAGTGCTATCTAAAGGTATAGATATTAACAAGACAGTTTGGTTAAATACACATTTATTTTCATATCAATAGTAGTTTTTCCCTAGCGTCTGGGATATTTGTAATCATAAACACTTCCATGCTGCTGTTCATCACCAAAGGAAGTCAGGACTGGAACTCAAGCAGGTCAGGAGGCAGGAGCTGATGCAGAGGCCATGTAGGGATGTTCTCTACTAGCCTGCCTCTCCTGGCTTGCTCAGCCTGCTCTCTTATAAAACCCAAGACTACCATCCCAGAGATGGTTCCACCCAGAAGGGGCCCTCCCCCTTGATCACTAATTGAGAAGATGCCTTACAGCTGGATCTCATGGAGGCATTTCCTCAACTGAAGCTCCTTTCTCTGTGGTAACTCCAGTTGTGTCAAGTTGACACAAAACTAGCCAGTACAGCTAAACAGAGAAATGCTGTCTTGAATAAACAAACAAACAAACAAACAAACACACAAACACTTAATAATCTTACATGGAAATGAACATAGTTCCAAACTGATAAGGTATACGGGATTTGTGTGCAAGAATAAAAGTATATACATCATAATGCTGAAAACAGTATTTTGAATGTAGGTTGTGAGTGCTTTTCTTGTTATTTTAACCATATTCCTTATTGAAATTATTTTATCTAAAATAGCTGTTTAAGAAAGTTTACTTAAACATGCTTCACATAATATTAAAAAGAAACCATATATAATTGCAAAATATCTCATGTCACTCATAGGAAATGATATGAAATAAAGGAATAAAATATGTTATTAATACTTTGAGACAAAGTCTGAATCTACTGATCCATTACAAAGCAATGGGTCATTACTATATAAATATATAGCTTTCACTTAAGATTATTTCCTTAAAATGACTTGAAATTAAAAATAAAATAATCATGTCTTAATTTCCTCTGATTGAGTAGTAGCTCTGAGAAAGAAGTCTAAAATGGTCTATCATCTTTCACTGTTTTTATCCAGCATTTGGGGGTTCTGCTCTACCATGATCCAAGGAACCGTGAGCACTATATCAATTCCTGGCCAGCAATATCTCCTCTTTGTATGTCACTGTGATCTCTAGGTTTGTTCCTGAAAGTCTGGTTTTCTGATTTCTGAAGTTCAAGTGCTCCTGTTTGCTAAGCTTCTGTGACTTTCTGGTTCACACAGTCCTAGCTTCTGTTTCTGTGTTCAGTAGGTGTTGGCCAGAACCTGAAAGGAATCCAAGAGTTGAAAGTTTGGCTTTGTATGTAACAACTACTTTGTGGTACTGAAATCATAAAGGGAACAGAGAACAAATGATATGCTTCTCCAATGTGTACATAATACTCATTACAGAGAGATTTTGTTTTGACTGGCCCTTAATCCTGAAACATTTTCTGGTTTTGCTTTGCTTCTGTCTTCATAGCCCATTGTCCTTAGGAGCCAGGGGAATTTCTCACACAGTGAAGATTAAAAGAAGTCATGTATAATTCTTAGAATCAAACCAGAATAACACTAGGTAGCTATTGTTTCATGTTTCACTTTGACTTCCTCTGTAGAGAAGATCAGAATATGTTCCTCTGGTGTGTGACTCTAAGTCCAGCAGAGCAGGGTCAAGAGCAATAACCAGTGAATAGTCTTTTGTTGGTGACATGCTTGTCAGCATCACTGTAAGGAATTCAGTTGTAGTGAATTATTAAGGGGGGAGAAGAAAACAGCATTCACATTCCCAACCTCAAATGGCTGATAGAGTGAAAAAAAAAAAACAAATACAAAAAACAAACAGGAAAATCCTTGAGGATCAGGTGACATGGACAGAGTCACAATCTGAATAAAGCCACAATATCTAAGGCTCAGCCAATTCAAGAATATAATCATATAGCACGTCCAACCCCTTTTTATAACCCAAATATTTTTATGGGTGAATGATATATTTTAGAAATGGCAAATACATGGGGCATGACTTTTCCCATATAAAATTTCCCAAATCTGTGATTTATTAGACCCTGTTCTCCAACTGTAATTGAAAACCTTTTCATAATATATCCAAAAACTACAGAAACGTTAAGCATGGTAAGGTCCACTGAAGTAAGAAAATATTCTGCATGTAACATATACACAGTAATTTAGCAAAAGAAAAATATAAAATCTAGAGCCTATAATTAATATGGTATGGCACCAAGGCAACAGTTACATAAAGGTTACAAAAGCCAGCATGGAACTTTGAATTTCTCATCCCAGGACTCCCTGCCATTCAGAGGTTTCTTGTGACACTCAACTACAGCAAGTGCTGACTCTGTGAAAACACTCATTTTTAAAAAGGAGAAACGTTTATATTTCCAAAATATAGAATTATAATTTCTTTCTCTAGTATTTTACTTCATCAAATATTATGCCAAATGTGAAACAATTAATATAGAAAAAATGATTCACATCAAACAACATGTAGTTTAAAAGATTTCACATTGTCCAACAGCATAACCAGAGAGAGAGTGTGTGTGTATATATATATAATATTTTATTATATTTCTGAGTTTATGCCTATATGGTTTGGAATGAAGCACTAATTCTTGCCTGTAATGATCATGTACTGTACTATGAGCTTCAGTAATAAGGCTCCAACTTCCAATAGCCTTTACTTACATCATCTGACACCTTTTTTAAAAGTTATTTTTATTAGTTATTTTCCTCATTTACATTTCCAATGCTATCCCAAAAGTCCACCATACCCTCCCCCCACTCCCCTACCCACCCACTCCCACTTATTGGCCCTGGCGTTCCCCTGTACTAGGGCATATAAAGTTTGCATGTCAAATGGGCCTCTCTTTCCATTGATGGCCAACTAGGCCATCTTTTGATACATATGCAGCTAGAGTTAAGAGCTCTGGGGTACTGGTTAGTTCATATTGTTGTTGCACCTACAGGGTTGCAGATCTCTTTAGCTCCTTGGGTACTTTCTGTAGCTCCTCCATTGGGGGCCCTGTGATCCATCCAATAGCTGACTGTGAGCATCCACTTCTGTGTTTGCTAGACCCCGGCATAGTCTCAAAAGAGACAGCTCTATCTGGGTCCTTTCAGCAAAATCTTGCTAGTGTATGCAATGGTGTCAGCGTTTGGAAGCTGATTATGGGATAGATCCCCAGATATGGCAGTCTCTAGATGGTCCATCCTTTCGTTAGAGCTCCAAACTTTGTCTCTGTAACTCCTTCCATGGGTGTTTTGTTTCCAATTCTAAGAAGGGGCAAAGTGTCCACACTTTGGTCTTCCGTTCTTCTTGAGTTGCATGCGTTTACCAAATTATATCTTATATCTTTGGTATCCTAAGTTTCTGGGCTAATATCCACTTATCAGTGAGTACATATTATGTGAGTTCTTTTGTGATTCGGTTACCTCACTCAGGATGATGCCCTCCAGGTCCATCCGTTTGCCTAGGAATTTCATAAATTCATTCTTTTTAATAGCTGATCTGACAACTTTTAAAAAACTAACTGAATGCAGAGCATTAGCATTCCCCTCTGTATCCCCACCTGTCCATATCACAACCTGTATAGATAAAAAGCATTCCTGTGACTATGTATTCATTCATTAAATAACATACTTAAAGAGAAAAATTTAACATTCTGTAGTCTGAGTCAAAGCCAGTACACTTTAAAGTTCATGCATTAACCAACATCAAAGCGTGCTTTTGATGGACTCTCTTTGCTGAGCTGTGAGTGAAAATAAACCGGTCTCTGCTTAGGTTGCTCCTTGCTAGGCACTTCAACATGAAATAACAGAATGTAAATAATACGTGTATCATGTCCCTGTTTCTGAACAGTTTAATATGAAGAACTCCCTTCTATTTAGTGAATTTTGTTCTTGTAAAGAAGAATTACAATGAGGAAAATGAAGACGCATTGCTGGCTAAGATTCAGGAAAATAGAAAATATTAGCCTAAGTCATATAAGCCAGGGAGATCTGGGCATGATAACAGAACTAAGATCTTCCCTGGAGACATGATGCTTCATATGCTCAGACATTGTATCTAGTATATTAAGCTAAAAGTACTAAAGTACAAATTAGTCAAAGTTACAGGGGGTCAAAGACAATATAGCCTATAGCCTAGCCAGTCTGTTCCTGAGCAAGGACTACGACATATTAAAATCCATCACAAACCCTGGGAAGCAAAACAAAGAACTTGGGGAAACATTTTGAGTATCCATGTGATGATAGTCTACAGCCAAAAGCTGGCTGATTTACATAAAAAGACTAAGCTCAGTGCATAGGTCAATTTCCCTTTAACTTTTGTTTTTCATGAAGTTCTATTCTTGTTTGTTTGGTATCCAACATTTACTACCAGCAAAAAGTCTTTTATAAGACAAACCCAGAAAATGATGGACAATTTTTGACTCTAAATAAATTTCTGGCTTATTATAAATAAATTTAATAGGCAAATCATTATTTTATATTTAGACAGTGATCCTTTTAAACATTTTCATGTTTATCCGGTGTTTAGTCAGTTATTAACTTTTGTCCTGACATAAACCAATCAATTCAATATATATTAGGTAAATATATTGTAAGAATAAATTATATGCAATAGTGTTATGTATATAAATCTAAAAGTCTGATTTTTCTCAGGAGATAATGATCAGAATCACCATAGTATTCAATTTTACTAGATTATATATTTTTATATTCAAATATTCTTCACCTTAAAGATGGCACAAAATCAATCACAATCTTTTTCTTAAATTTCTTATCTTCTGTAAATTATATAAATAGTTCATCTAAAGATTTGTTAATCTTTTCCAAGAAGGAACATTTTATTTCACTGATTCTTCTTCTTCTTCTTCTTCTTCTTCTTCTTCTTCTTCTTCTTCTTCTTCTTCTTCTTTTTCTTCTTCTTCTTTTTCTCCTTCTTCTTCTCCTTCTTCTTCTTCTTCTTCTTCTTCTTCTTCTTCTTCTTCTTCTTCTTCTTCTTCTTCTTCTTCTTCTTCTTCTTCTTTTTCTTCTTCTTCTCCTTCTTCTTCTTCTTCTTCTTCTTCTTCTTCTTCTTCTTCTTCTTCTTCTTCTTCTTCTTCTTCTTCTTCCTCCTCCTCCTCCTCCTCCTCCTCCTCCTCCTCCTCCTCCTCCTCCTCCTCCTCTTCTTCTTCTTCTTCTTCTTCTTCTTCTTCTTCTTCTTCAATATGTTTTTACAGTCCAGCCATTACTCTTCTCCCAGTCTGCCCTGACTGTTCCTCATCCCATCGCTCCTTCCCCATCTCCAAGAGGATATCCCTACTACCCCCCCCACCCAATCAGACTACCCTACTGAATGGGGCCTCAAGTCTCTCCAGGGGTAGGTGCTCCTTATTCTCAAACTGAGGCCAGACCAGACAGTCCTCTGCTGTATATGTGTCCAGAGCCTCAGACCAGCTCATGTATGCTGTCTGGTTGGTGACTCAGTGTCTGAGAGATCTCAGGGGTCTAAGTTAGTTGAGACTGCTGGTACTCCTATGGGAACACACTCCTCCTCAACTTCTTCAGTTTTAACTAATTTAACTCCAGGAGCCCCATCTTCTCTCCATTACTTGTGTGTAAGTATCTGCATCTGACTCTTTCAGCTGTTTGTTAGGCCTCTCAAATGGCAGTCATGCTTGGCTCCTGTATGTAAGCACACCATAGCATCAGTAATAGTGTCAGACCTTGTTTATTGCAAAGAACATTAGGACAAATCATCAACCTACAAATTGGGAAAAAAAAAATCTTCACTAACCTAATATCCAAAATATATAAAGAACTCAAGAAGCTACCCACCAAAAAACTAAACAACCCAATCAAAAAATGGGGTATAGAACTAAACAGTGAATTCACAACAGAGGAATCTCGAAGGGCTGAGAAGCACTTAAAGAAATGTTCAAAGTCCTTAGTCATCAGGGAAATGCAAATCAAAATGGCAGTGAGATTCTACCTTACACCAATTAGAATGGTTAAGACCAAAAACTTAGCTGATAGCACATGTTGGTTAGAATATGGAGAAAGAGGATCCTTCTTCCATTGCTGATGGGATTGCAAACTGCCACAACCACTCTGGTAATCAATCTGGAGTTTCCTCAGAAAAATGGAAATAGATCTACCTGAAGACCCAGCTATACCATTCTTGGGCATATACCCAAAAGATGCCCCACCATGCTACAGGGACATGTGTTCCACTGTGTTCATAGCGGCCTTATTTGTGATAGCCAGAAGCTGGAAACAACCTAGATGTCCCACAAGAGAAGAATGGGTACAGAAAATGTGGTTCATTTACACCAGCTCACTGATTTTTTGTATAGTTTTTGTAACTGTTATTAATTCCACATCATATACTATGTTTTTAGGCATTGGTTACTTCTGATTCTCCAGTATCCTCAGAGACATCATTGAGTTACTAATTTGAGATATCTCAAAGGGATGGTTCCATTATGTCCTTAAACTTTGGTTTGTTCTAGAAACTTTTAATTTCTTCTTGACGTTAACCTGCACTCATTTTGGCTCAGGGTTATACTAGTTGTTTCCAGGAATTTTCATACATTATTTTATTATTGATACCTTGCTTTACTGCATCATGGCAAGACAGAATACAAAATGGTTTCTAATTTTCATATATTTGGTGAGAGTGTATTAAAATATAGTTCATTGCCATTTCCGAAAACATATCATATTCTGTTGGTATCTGTTAATTCCAATTGATTTAAAATATCATACAACTTCAGAGTTTCTCTACTTATTTTTTTTCTTGTTGACCTATTTATAGGTGATAATTTGCTGTTGAAATTACCCTCTGTCACTATGCTGGTGTCAATCTGTGATTTTAAACCCAATAATTTTTTTTTTTATGAAATTGTGTGATCCTCTGTTTTGTGCAAATAATTTAGGATTTTAACATCTTATTGCTGGAAATTTTCTTTAATGGGTGTAAATTCTCCATCATTATGTATCTGTCTAGTTTTTGTTAGAAGTCTTTTTTCAGATATTAAAATGGCAATGGCAGCTAGTTTCAGTATTTTATGTGCCCTGAGTACTTTTTGTGTCACTTAAGCCCAATGCAATTTATCATCTTTGTTATGATGTGTTTCGCAAAGGCAGCTTAAAGATAGATTTTGTTTTCCACTATGTTCATCTGGGTCTCTTTAATAGTGAGTTGAGAGGGTTGATATTAAGAGTTATCGTTGAAATGTATTAATTTCTGATAATTTGTGCTTTTGTAATGTTGTATGTTTTTCCTCCTTTGGTTCAAGATTCTGCAAATGTTTTACATGTTCTTTCTACCTTTTTGGATGTCTCTAGATTTTTCTTCAGACCTAATAGTTCTTTCCAGTGTCATCTGTAGAGCTGACTTAGTGGTCATAAATTCCTTTTGCTATTTATTTTATTAGAGACAGAATCCTAGCCCTTGCTGTCCTAAGACAAGTTATATAGATGAGAATGACCTTGAATGTCTGATCTTCCTGCTTCAAAGTAGTAGGATTACAACTGTGGATCCAACATCCTAAAAACTCAGGTCTACATTCATGCTAAATAAGAACTGCACAGGCTCAGCTGTATTTCTCGTATTCTTTCCCATTTAATTAATCTTTGCCTTCTGATTGACTTCATGTTCAGATCTTTACATTCATCAATGTCCACAACATGGTTTTCTGCTCTTGCATGCATCCTGTTAAAAACCACCATTGCTCTGTGCCTAGAATCCAGACACTCTTGGACTTCCTTTGCCTTCTGGTTAAATATAAATATTGATTACTTTCTTGTCTGTGAATATTCCTCTTTGACCGTCAATGTATTCTTTCACCAAAAGTGTCTGAATCTCCCTTAATGCATGATAGAGTTTGGCTCCCGCTGTAGAAGTCCCTTTTACTCCTTTTTATTTGGGGGGGGGGTTGTTGAGAGAGGGTTTCTCTGTGTAGCCCTGGCTGTCCTGGAACTCACTTTGTAGACCAGGCTGGCCTTGAACTCAGAAATCTGCCTGCCTCTGCCTACTGAGTGCTGGGATTAAAGGCATGCGCCACCATGCCTGGCGCTGATTTCTTTTTTCTTTTTTCTTTTTTTTTCTCTCTTTTTTAAATTAGGTATTTTCCTCATTTACATTTCCCAAATGCTATCCCAAAAGTCCCCCATACCCTCCCACCCACCCACCCCCACTTTTTGGCCCTGGCGTTCCCCTGTACTGGGGCATATAAAGTTTGCAAGTCCAATGGGCCTCTCTCTTTTTTTTTTTTTTTTTTAACTCCTTGTTAAGAGTAAAACGGAGCCAGGCGTGGTGGTGCACGCGTTTAATCCCAGCACTCCGTAGGCAGAGGCAGGCAGATTTCTGAGTTCGAGGCCAGCCTGGTCCACAAAAAAATCAGCACTTGGGTTCCCCCCTTCTTCACCCAAAGCTAAAAGTCTTGCTAAAAAATTACATGCAAAAATCCAACAATTATAAAATATCAAAATGATATCTCATCTGTTTTGTTCTCCATGCATACTCATAATCTACCAACATGTTAACTTGAATGTCAAATCAACTCCTCTGAAGCACTTACAAGACTTCACATGTTATATCCCTTCCACCTCTTGCACAAAGCCCATTGCTTTCAACCACAATGCTTTTTTTTCCTGATTGGTATTATTAACCTTTTATTGATTTCAAAAAATCTTTATAGTCACTCTTACTTAATTCTTCTTTTTTCCTTATTGACCAGACCTACAGTATGACCAAAAAAGAGTATAGCAATATGTCACTTAAAATAACATTCTCTACATTCACCCTACTCCTAGACATCCATCAGAAGTTCTCTTAACTCACGGGATTAGATATATTTCCATCCTTGCTTACTTTATTTTATGTTTTAAATTCTTAATAGAAATACATATTATGCATACCAATAAGGTAACATTATTTTTGATATATGTATATATGGTGTAATGTTTAACTCATGGTGGTCATAGTTATCTTTCCATTTAATATATCTTTATAATAAAGCATTTCCAATCCTTTTAGGTGCTTTTGAAATATATAGTCCATCTCTGTTATAGTCCTGCTTATGTTCAGTTTGTTCTTTATTATGTAGCTGTAGGGATATTTTCAAATGGAAAGTCAGATTTTCACTCAGTCTACATACTCAACTCTATTATTTGGGGATAAATGTGATATGCATCACTATTGTTACTTATTATTATCCCAGCTTCTCTTAGATAGCAGTCTTTGATTTCTCATTCAGAATTTATTTCAAATAGTTTTGGATATCAAAACATTGTTATTAAATGAAGCTTAATTGCCTGAGTATTTTTTTTCTCCATGTAACTATGTGTACTGCATGCATTCCAGTTGCTCATAGAGACCAGGAGAGGGCAATTGGTGCTCTAGGTCTGGACTGACAGCGGTTCCAAGCTGGAGTGTTGATGCTGGGAACATAATCTAGTTCTTCTTCAAGAGCAGCAAGTGCTCCTAACCAATGAGCCAGCTTTCCAGCCTTCACCTGCTAGATTTTATTTCAATTCATGAACACATCATCAGCTTCTTTCATGTCTTTTCCACTTTATTATTGAATAAATTCCTTCCATACATGTTTACCATGCATACTGATTATTCTCCTCCTCATTTTCATTTGATTGTCTTCACCCACTAGTTACATACATTGTTAAAGTCTCTTCCTTACTTTCTGTACTTTGTGACCCAGTTAGTTTAATCAGAGTTGTATATGTGATCACAGTTGTCAAACTATCCATCAGAGCCTGGAAGACTCAGCAATGATGCCCAAATGAAGATCCCTATTCCTCTTCTCTGGGAATCAAGAATTGTTCAATAGTTCAGGAGTTTAAGGCTCATTCTACTGATAGAATCCAGGTATACAGTTGCAGTTGGATTGACAACCCATTTGAGAGGATGTAATAGGCTCAGGGTTGAAACTCACCAAATTGACATGGAATCAAAAGTCCTTTTAAATATCTATGTTAATACTAACAGAAAAAGAATGATCTCAGCCTCACTCAGAGAAGCCTCCCTTAATAATAGATGGTAGTAAAAACAGACACTCATAGCTACTCAAAACAGTGAGACTCAATGACTATTGTGGCCCTACCTTTAGAGTGGACATTTAGATTAGTCATTATAAGGCTCACAGAATCTTCCAGAAGTATCTAAGTATCCAGGAAATACATAATAGTCATAAAATAGGGGAAGCACTGTTAAAAACCACCTTCTATGTATGACACAAGCATTTCATGAACTCATAGCAATTGCTCTTACTTATAATGGGCCTTCACAAAACTGGCTATGTTAACTATTAATCATGCTTTATATTTTCAAATGGCGTACCTTTAAAAATCTTGAGTCTCCCACATAACAATCACTTTGTCAAAAATTTCAACTGTGTTAACTATTGTTATGAACTTTATTGGTGACATCCTAAATGGACACTGTATCTGTCTCATCTCTACCCTCTGCTCTCACCATCCATCTTGTCACACTTACCCCAGTCCCCTCCTAAGTATATGATATATTCTTTAGTTATTACTGTTACATGGGCAACCAAACTTCTAATCTGGTCTCCAAGAATCAGCTCCAATGTTAGTCCTTCTGTTAAAATAGCCCTGCAAAGACAGTCATACATCATAAGGACTCCACATTCTTGTTACTATTGCTGCTTTGTTTTCAGTTGTGGATCTTTGTGTGACAATTGGGCTATCTTTCATTTTCCCTATTTGTAAGCACAGTAGAAAGGCCTGTGTTTAAAGTTGATTACATCTATCGGTCCCACCCCCACACATATTATAACTATGTATTTTATATATATATATATATATATATATATATATGAAATATAAAGAGGACTAATAAAATGCCTCACACAAGGAGATAGTTCCTGAACAATTAACAAAATACTAAAATACTTATATTCTTCCTAATTTGCATTCTTTCCTTAAAATAAATAATAAGCCCAGATTTATTGTTTTTATACTTTTGACATGATTAAAATATCTCACAAATATATTAATCCTTCAGGAAATTTTGCAAGTATTCCTTCTTATATTCAAATTACACCTTCAGAATTATTATTAATTGTTAAAAAGTGAAAATTTATCAGATAAAAATTACCTTTGATTGCTTATAATCTTCAATGAGTAGGATTTTTCACTTTCTAACTACATTTTTAAATTTTTTTCTCAGAAATTATATGTTTATATCTGTTTCTAATTATCTTATTGATATCTCTGTATTTTTTTGTATTTAAAACAAATTAGTTATGATGACTAGAAGATATAGATAAGATTATTACTTCTCTAATAACCCCTGTTTCATCAAAAGTAATAATGCACTATGTTAATCCAATTCCATCCCTTTCATGTAAAGCTTTCATTTATAATTGTGTTTATTAAAATTTTCTTATGAATCTGTGAAATTTGGAATCTGAATGAAAAGTGGTAGCAAATTGTTGAATAAGGGTGACGGAGTTGATTTCTAGAAAGGAGTTAAGGTGTCTCTTCTATTTGCCTGGCAGCTCTATTACAAAAGACGAAAGAACAAAATAAAAGAAATAAAGAGAAAGAGCAGAAAGAAAGCTATCCCGTGCTCTCTGTCTGTCTTTTATAGCCACTCCTTGTAAACTTGTTGAGATCTGGTTCTAAATCTTAGCTCACTTCACAAAGGAAAATTGGTTAAAATAGTTTGGGCAACTTGTCCTGCTTTTCAGCACTACATGGAGTAAACACTTCCTGTTTTGGTACGAGTTACTCTTAGGAGCTGGAAGCTGAGCACCATAAGACACAAAGGCTGACACCACTGCTTCAAGACTCTGAGCCTGAATTGAAAGGAATCACAGGAAAAGGTTGTGGTATGGAAGGAAGCACAGGTTCACAGTCGATGTCTGGCTCCAATTCCACTTCATTTCCTCTCAGCTTCTTCTATCTTGCAATTTCTTCATATATTACACTAGATCTCAAAGATTTTCACTCGAAAGCCAAAGCATGAGACCATTCTAGCAATATACGGTTAAAAAAAAATTTAGAGTTACTACAAATTTATGTGTCCCGAATTAGAATTTCTAAGGAAAACATTTTTGTGAGTCTCAAAGAAATAATTGGATTGGTTTGTCCTGTGTCTTTGTCCACCAAATTCTTATACCTTAATACTCGGGTTCTGTATATTGGTCAACAGCAGACTCAGCATCATTGAGTTTCTGAGAAAGTTGTTTCCTAATATGAGGGCAGAGGAAGAAAGCAAAACAAAACAAAACAAAACAAAAGTGCTTCTCTGCTCTTCTAAATTTTTCCCTCCCTCTGTTTGCTCATTTCCTCATCTCTAACATTATCCTTTGCTCAACCCTATCCCCAATCCTTAGTTTCCACCTAAGTGACTCTTATTTAAGAACCTATCTTTATTTAAGATTCCTACAACCTGTCTTATTTATAAAAGGCATCAAGAATTTTTTTACAAATGGGAATTAATCTTCCATTTGTGTTTTATTTTCTAAAAACAAGTTTTTTTCCAGAAGAATAAACTCCTCCTATGCATTATCATTGTTAAACTACCATGTTGTGGATTTGTCTGGAAACCAATTTTATCCATGTTGTACATGTTATATATTACCTTTTCTAGTGATAAGTAAGAAACTTTAAACATTGTGAAAAGAAATACAGTTTAGAAAAGACAAACAGGCAGCATACACCAACTGATATGAGGCCCCCAACACACATACAGTAGAGGACTTCTGGGTATGTGTTCATTCAGAGATGATGCACCTAACCCTCAAGAGACTGGAGGACCCAAAGAGTTTAGAGGTCAGATGGGGTAGGTGGTGGGGCCATCTCTGCGGAGACAGGGGACTAGGGAGGAAGGATGGGATGTCGAACAGTCAGAGGGTAGATGGGGGGATAAAATATGGAGTGTAAAAAACCACAAATAATTAATAGAAAAACTCAAAAAGAAGAAAAGATGAAAATATATGTGAGGAAGGAGTAAGAAAAAAATGCCAGGGAGAAAGAAAAGGAGGAGAAAGTGCTTGCAGGAGGAAAATGGCAATGAACTGGATGTTAACATCCTCTAGATGTGAAGGAGAGAGAAGAGCATGAGGATTTGCTGCTGCGGTTATGAGCATTAATTTGATGTGTTGATTACGATCATTCAAATGGAAATATAAAAGTTGGTTCCTACGGTTCATAGAAAGAAAACAGGAGGCTGCCTGAGAAACTATGTCCCCATCAGAAATATTAGGTAGTAAACTCATTTCACCTGCCGCCCTCACAGCAATGATAAGTGGCTGGTGCTACACTCTAAATAGCACTCCTATTAGGATGAGTCTTAGTATTCTTACACTTAATTTCATAATTTATTTCAGTTTTAAGTATGCATAAGTATTTATCTGTGCATGAATGCGAGTCACTGTAGAGACTGGAAGAAGACACTGGGTGTTTTACAGTTGGAAATACAGGTGATTTTGAAGTACCTAACTGTGTTAGCAATCAAATTCTGACTCTCGGGAATAGCATGATGTTAATTGGTGAGACATTGCCTGCCCATTCTTATACCTATTTTCAAGTAAAGCAAAAGAATTAAATGGCTTAGGGCATTAATTATTTTTATTAGATATTTTCTTTATTTACATTTCAAATGTTATCCCTCTTCTATGTTTCCCCTCCAAAAACCCCTACTCTCCCCACCCCCACTCACCAACCCACCCACTCCCTCCTCCTGGCCGTGGCATTCTCCTATACTGGGGCATAGAACCTTCACAGGACCAAGGGCCTCTCCTCCCATTCATGATCGACTAGGCCACCCTCTGCTACATATGATTCCCACCATGTGTTTTCTTTGTTCTGTGGTTTACTTCCTGGGAGCTCTGGGAGTACTGGTTAGTTCATATTGTTGTTTTTCCTATGGGGTTGCAAACTCCTTCAGCTCCTTCAGTACTTACTCTAGCTCCTTCACTGGGTACCCTGTGCTCCATCCAATGGGTGGTTGTGAGCATCCACTTCTGTATTTGTCAAGCACTGGCAGAGGAGGGCATTAATTATATATGAGGTGTAGATTCTAACTTGTCTTGCTTCAAATCCAGTGTTCTGTTTATCACAAGGTTCTCAGTATCTCGCCAGTAGTCATTTTATTTGCACACCAACGTCTTTGTCAACATATACACAAATGCTTTGCAGTATTAAGAGGACGAATGGTGGGCCACTGTGTCAAGTGATTCACAACCATCTGTAGTTTCATCTTCGGGTGATATGATGATGTCTTATGGAGTCCATGAGCATGTATTCATATGTGCATGTATGCAAGCCTAGACATATGCATGCACATATAATTTAAGGTAAATATTGAAAATAGAAACAAAATCAGCTGATTCAATTTACTGCCCATGATCTAAACATTTCGGGTGGTTTGCTAATAAGCTGATTCATGAATGAGTTTTTCAAGAAAACCCTGCTTCTGCGAATGTTTTCTTCTACTCCTGAATTCTTTTTTAAAATTAATTTATTTTTTACACTCTGTATTTTAACCCCCCTCATCTACCCTCCGACTGTTCCATATCCCATAACTCCTCCCCAGCCCCTGCCTCAACGTGGATGCCCCCCATTCCCCACCCCACCTGACCTCTAAACTCCCTAGGGCATCCAGTCTCTTGAGGGTTAAGTGAATCACCTCTGAACACAGACCCAGTAGTCCTCTATTGTATGTGTGTTGGGGACCTCAGAACAGCTGGTATATGCTGCCTGTTCGGTGGTCCAGTTTTTGACAGATTTTGAGAGTCCAAATTAATTGAGACTACTGGTACTCCTATAGGATTACGCTCCTCCTCAGCTTCTTTCAGTCTTTACTGATTCAACAACATGGATCGGCTGACTCTGTCCATTGGTTGGGTGCAAATATCTGCATCTGACTCTTTCAGCTGCTTGTTGGGTCTTTCGGGGGGCAGTCATGATAGGTCCCTTTTTGTGAGTGCTTCATAGCCTCAGTAATATTGTCAGGCCTTTGGACCCCTCTTGAGCTGGATCCCACTTTGGGCCTGTCACTGGACCTTCTTTTCTTCAGGTTCCTCTCCATTTCCATCCCGGTAATTCTTTCAGACTGGAACAATTATGGGTCAGAGTTGTGACTGTGGGATGGCAACCCCATTCCTAACCTGAATTCTTAACAACTCAGGTATTAGAGGTTAAATGATCCATTGTTAGGAACTCTAAATTCAAGCACATCTTTTCAAAAGTATCTCTACAGAAAGGAAAGGCTTTACAAGTTTCGACTTACAGACTTTAGTCAAGCTTATGCAAAATTAAACCTTACATTATGCTTATTACACCTCAATTTCAAGAACTCTTATCTGGAAGGAATGGGAACCAAAACAGATGTTGATATCTGTGTGCTCTATCTACAGATAGTTACACTCCACACACAAATATTAGCAGGCAAAGGAAGATAAATAAAAAATGCTTTAAAAAAGTAAATAACAGGAGAGGAAAGAAAGAATATGCATTGCACAACGCATTCCATGAAGTAAAAGAGTTTATTAATGTTAGATCAATATTACTCTAATGCACCTAATTTTTCCACAGATTACATGTGAATGCAAAAGACAAAAATAAAGTACAGTTAATTAGAGACTAGACTTATATTTACTAGAAACTAAATAGTAAAGCTGGAGATTGGCCTTGCCTGTTCCTTGATTCATCTTTTTTTTTCAAAACCCTAGAGTAGTTTATTTCATTCATATGAACAAAATTCACTGAAAAGATACTGTAATTTTATCTTGCTAAGTGTCATACCTAATGAACTATTAAGAGGTAATAATACCCATCTCAGAACAGGTTTTACTATAAGCAAATTTTAACATGCAATATGCACATGATGACAACTTTAATCCTAGAATTTGGGAGGTATAAGCAAGCAAATGTTTTGGAGATCAAGGTCAGCATGGCTTACTTGAGACCTTGTCTTAAAACAAAACACAAAGACTCAATAGAAGTAAAGTTTTGTTTGGCTTTGGTATTATTATTATTATTATTATTATTATTATTATTATTATTATTATTATTATTATTTTGTTTTTAAAAGCTCCATCACCTTCAAGTTTAGGCAGTTAGCCTGTGAAGATGAACACACCAGCTTTGCCTTCAGCATGCTCCACCTATTCTTACATGTGGAGATTGGGTACGTGAGTTAGCAGCCAAAAGAATCATCTAGTTAAGCCATCTACCAGATGGCATGCAGGGAGACCATATTACCTTTGGAGTATATGTCACAAATCTCCTTCAGGATATACCCAGTGACTATATCTAAGGCAATTCTGATGAAATTCAATCAGTATCTTTGTTAGAGAAAAAATAAAGCAAAGCTAGACTAGACAAAGTACTAACCTTTGAGATGGAAATGAGCAGACATGATTAGAAGGCTAGGAAATGTGTCTTAAATCACATTTCCACTGCTATAAAGAGATGTTTCATAAAATATTGAAACATCAACACAGCCAATTTCCCTAGACCAGGCAGTATCATATAGAGTTGGAGTACCTACAAATTCGTATTTCACAAGGACTTCCAATACTTTATATAAACTGTAGGGTTATTTATGTAGGTTACACATCTCTTTTCTACTTTTAGAAGCATTAGAAAAGGCAAGACGTCTCTGTACATTCACAGGCAGGTCCAGGTTTGCACTGTCTGGGAGACTGCCACCTGAATTAGCTCTAAAGGCTCAGGCTTGTTCACTTACAAATATTTAGCTGTAGATCTTCTGCTGGCCCTGTTTGCATCAGAGTCCTTCAAGGAGACTGGCACAGAGGCAACCGCACCTGTCTCTGCCTAGTCAGCACAAACAAGGACACAAAGAGAGTTGGTTGGTTCAAATTTCAAATTAGTACAATCTTTGGAAATGAAAACTTAACTTGAGTTTAATATATTTAAAAATTAGAAACATCAGGAGAAGAGAGATGGACCAAAATTTTATTTAAAAATCTAAGTAACTCTTCGGGAGGAAGGCTGACTAAATTGGATGTTTAAAATGGAGTAATAATTACCCACTATTTGTCTCAAGACAACTTTAATAAATCTTAGACTCTCTGTGTGGTTATTTGGAGAGCTAGCTGGTTAAGGAATATCTCTCACCATATTAATTTTATGAATCAATCTTAATATAATTATCATTTTTAAAAGATTATTATTCTTATTAATCCTCATGGACCATTGGCTTTTGGATTTGATTTTATCATCTTAAAAGTTACCTTCCAAAACTCTATGATGCCACAAATGAGGCTGAAAAGTATTTACCCCATTGTATAACCAGACCCAACCATACTCTTCCACCAGGAACACATTCAGGAGAGCCACATTCTGTGTGTAAACTGGATACCTTTTCATTTGCCCAGTGTTCCTGTGCTGTACTCCTCCAGTGACTCTTTGCTCTGATAATGATTAGTTCTACTTCCCCAGACCATTTCTCCATGCAAGTCACAACTTGGTCCCTGAAAGAAGCCAGCAGTAGCTAGGTAGAACTTCCAGTGTCCCTGCACCCTATCTCTGCTGTCCATCACCTTTTCCCTTCACCCAACTGCATGAACACCACTTTGTGGATGTTAAACTTATGTTTCCTTCATTGTGCTTAAGTTTTTCTAATGCCATGGTAACTAAATCCTTGTTTCTACTGATTGCTATCACAATAATGTATATGAGCTCTGTTTTCTTGATTCCCATGCCAATACCTACATGATGCCAATCAAACCAACAATTCTAATAGTTTAATTGAAATTGTTTATACTTAAAAAACACTCAAAAATTAAGACTGGGCAGATTCTATTGATACTTATTTAACTTGGAGGTAAAATCAAATTTATTTTGATTTTGTACAAGGAATTAAACATAAAGAACTAATACACATTTGTAATATCTGTGTACCATTTGTCTTTATAAAGCTGATTTGAAGTCAGCACGTGAGAATGATTATTGAAGTCTAAGAAGCATAAAATTAAATCCTGGTTTCCATTATAAAATAAATAATTTAAATTAACCCAGTATTATTCTCTCCTGCTGTGAAAATTTCAGAACTTTATTGCTATGAATGTATTGTAAGAAAACATTTCCTATTGACTGATAATGCACTTTATATGTGAACTATATATAAACCCTTTTGACAACTAAATAAAAAACATCTAAGCTATAATTACTAAAAATAGCTACATGTTCTCAGGTTTTCATACCATTACTTTTCTTTTATACCTCTGAATATTTTTAGAAATTTGTTCTCAGAAAATAGAAGGTATGAATAAGAATTTTAGAGGGCTGATATAAAATACATCCCAACAATAGGCAAAGCAATTTCTCTCACAATATGATACAGATTTCCCCATAACAAAGAAAGACATAAAGCAGTCTCTACTTAGAGTTCATTTCCATTTGTGTGACTGCACTCAGTCCTAATCTACTTTCTCTCAAAATACTAAATTCTCATTGATCTTAGGGCCTCTGTTCATGACTATTTTTAAAAGTCTGATTCCTTGTTTGTAGCATAAAATTTGATAATTTCAAACACCACTTTCCCTTTCCTTCAGACATCTGTGCACATTGATAAGAAAATCCTGATATTTTTGTCTTAAGCAGTAATGTTAAATGACTATCTTCTTTGCCTTGGCAAGATGATACAACCACAGAGGGTGGGGTGCGAGAAGAAGGACGGAGGCAAGGACCACTGTTGCTGGGAACTCCTTCAATAGGTTCTACTACCATTTTGAGGCTGACTAGTCATGACTCTGGCATGCAGGCACACGTGTGAGTTGATCTGTGATGCTTTGTGTTGAGGGTGCTGCCTTCTGTGATGTTCTGTTTCAGAAACATCCCAGTCTAAGTCAGACTCAAGAGAGATGAATTGGTGATGAATGAGAGCATGGCTTTGAGGCCTTCTTTAACATGACTAACCAGAGACCTTCACCTATGTATTTTAGGGTAAATAAACATATCTCATTCCTTTTTTTTCATTTTTTATTGGTTATTTTATTTATTTACATTTCAAATGTTATCCCCCTTCCCAGTTTCTCCTCCACAAGCCCCCTATCCTCTCCTCCCTCCCTCTGCCTTTATGAGGGTGTTCACCCACTCAGCCACCCACTCCTATCTCAGCAGCCTAGCATTCCCCTATCCTGGCCCTGCCAGAGCATGACCATAACAGATGTGGATATACAAAACCAAACATTGGACTAAGTGTAGGAGACCCCAGTGGGAACATTAGGGCAAGGACTGTAGGAGCTGAAGAGGTTTGCAATCTTATAGGAAGAACAATATCCATCAACCATACCCCCCAAAGTATGTTCCAATTCAATGTAACCTAAGTGATTGTGAGTTCAGATGAGCAACTTTTAGCCTGCTAATATTTGTTGTTTCCCACCCAGACATATGTTTGTAATCTTAATGTGCCCAGAGTAAAGAATCACTATACTCCACCCATAGAGAAGACCAACACACTAAAGTGGGGCTCAAATGAAGACAACTTCTGCACACACTCATTTTACTAGACATATTTAGACAAGCTGTGATTACTGTCAAGTTTTTACCTTCTAACAGCCTCAAGTGGAGGAGGACTGGTCTTTTGATATGGGTGCTCAGGGTCTGGATTCAGATTTCTGCGATTTATACAGCATGTGTTTTACCTACTGACCCTTCTCGCAAACCACAAGTGAATCCACCTAGGAAAGATAAGTTACCAAAACTTTTTCTAAAGGGACTGAGTGAGAAATAAGAGCACTGAGATCCCAAGTAAATGGCAAACTAAAGGTAGAGACATAAATAAGGTATAGATTAGACATTATATATTGTAATCATTAATTAACATCCATATATCATATAAACAAATTATTCTTTTCAAGTAATATCCATAAAAACTTGTTAGATTACATGGAGTTTATTTTTTTGCGGAAAAATAACTTTTATTTTTAACTTTTAAACAGTCTTTATTTAGTTCACTGCTCTCTATCCATTTGACATCACAGCAAATGAGCTTTCATCATTACTGGTTATTGGTATTTATATCAATGTATACTTCATCTTATTCTCATTGATGTTAACACATATTTAATATCAATGTTATTTCCAATATGGAAGTCGTCAAGAGAAGCATCCTCTCCAACCACCCAAAATGGCAGTGCAGGGGACAAAGTCTTAAACAGAAAAGACTTGCCTAGGTAAATAGAATTCTAAAGTTGAATTCTATTTACTAGAAATGGAGATCTAAGATAGGCTTCTGTTTACCAGGAACCACCCTCAATCTGTCTACAATGTTTACCTGCCTTGAATCAGGGTTTCTAGTTCCTGTTCAATCTGTATTGTCTGTGTGAGCTGAAAGTCAACACTGCTTGCTCCTCTGCCATTTTGCTCTTCTTGCTGTCCCTTGGTAGATATCCTTGGCAGCTTGAGACTTTCTTTTTACCACAGATTGCTCCAGTTTAATAGTTTCTCCACACTCTCACTTACAGAAACCTCAATGAAGAAGTTATGGTTTTTGTTCATTTACTGTTCTGTCTGGTACATGCTAGATGACCCCTAAATATTATCAATTTTCCGATACGATTGTATGAATCAAGCATTCTTTGGTATGTGCTTGGCTGGAGGCAGTCTTCGCAAATAAATTACTAAAATCACTTTAAATTAATTACCATCATTTGCTTTTCCTGTGAGCTTTCTCATTATTGGGCCCAGAAGGAGAAAAATAGTACTGAGAAATGGCTAATTTTAATCTCATACCAACTATTTTTAGATATTATGGAGAAAATAGTATAGCGTGTCTTGATTACTGATGAGAAGTAAAACTGCAGAAGTCATCCAGCATATTCAAGAGAATCCAGGAAGTGTCAGTTGGAGAGCATTATGGGAAGGGATGAGTTGTAATGGCCTAGTTGGCCATCACTGGAAAGAGAGGCCCCTTGGTATTGCAAACTTTATATGCCCCAGTACAGGGGAATGCCAGGGCCAAGAAGCAGGAGTGGGTGGGTAGGGGAGCAGGTCATGGCGAGGGTATAGGGAACTTTCAGGATAGCATTTGAAATGTATATAAAGAAAATATCTAATTAAAAAAAAGAAAAGAAAAAGGGTCTTTTTCCTGTACCTAAGTGAGACTAGGTTCCTATGCCAACGCTGACAGTGAAGTAGTAAGTTCAGTGCTTGCAAAGCACTTAAGATCCTGAATAACAATCTTGCCTGGAAAAATACCAGAGTATAATAGGTTTTATACATCTTTTTTAAAGAAAAAACTGAATGTGTGCATTGTTTCTCCATTAAATAACCCATTGAACAGGAGTATGTAAATTAAAGTCTTCAAGACAGATTATTTTAAAGCTATATGTACAAGAGTGTTCTTGGTCTGTGTATGAATTAATGTAATCTCATCCCCCTTTATTTATATTAACTGTATTGGCTCCAAGGCAGATCGTATCTATTTCTACATTTACCAACTTTTGTCCATTCAGTAAGAAAAATATGTTCAATTACTAAATGCTAATTCTCCAGGAAAGAGGATATAAGGAATTTAAAATTTTCATTGCAGACTTCATTCATTACTTAATTTCATAAAGTACCCAATACCAATACCCTTCCTAATTAGTGCATTTAAGATTCCACTTATCCCAATTTGATAATGGATGTTTGCATGGTAGGTAGTTTATTAGTGATTATTAATTTTCCTATTGTTTCATTTGTAATTCATAGAGATACTTAACCACAAGCTATTTTAAACATATATTCAAATTAATGTGAAACAAGAAAATAAAAAAATATTAAGTTTACCCAATGTCTCACTAGAAGGAAGGGATCAGGGGCATGCTATCCATGTAAATTAATTATGTGTTGTTAGCACAAGATTCATTTTTTTTCATTTCCAGGTAGTAGGGTTAAAGCAAGAAATATTCATGTCTTGTTAAATGGGAAAGTTTTCTCTTGCTGCAATATAGTTTAAGGAATTTAATGCATAACTACTTGAAATTCTTGAATTAACTAATTGTGTGTGTGTGTGTGTGTGTGTGTGTGTGTGTGTGTGAGACAGACAGACAGAGACAGAGACAGACAGAGACAGAGACACACACCAGAGAGAAAGAGAGAGAGAGAGAGAGAAGGAAGGAAGGAAAGAAGGAAGAAAGGAAGGAAGGAAGGAAGGAAGGAAGGAAGGAAGGAAGGAAGGAAGGAATGATAAATAGATACCAGTTTTCAAAATCATATGACAAACATGTTCATCATGTCATGGAGATTACATGGATTTGCATGTTAATGATAAGAGTATGTAACATCTTCAACTCAAGAAAATCCTAATGAAATGATATTTATTATAGTCTTCTGATCTTCATCAAATCTCTATACTATTCACTCTACACAATAGCAATGTTACACTTTTCTGATCTATTTATCATTTTCAGCCCTCCTTAATCCACAATATACATGGCTCTATTATTTATTTCTTTTTGACTCTCTCTCTCTCTCTCTCTCTCTCTCTCTCTCTCTCTCTCTCTCTCTCTCTCTGTGTGTGTGTGTGTGTGTGTGTGTGTGTGTGTGTGTGTGTGTGTGTGTTTAGCCCATGTAAATGTCAGAGGAAAAACTCAAATTCAAGTATCATTTCTCAGGTGACATCCATTTTTGCCTTTTTGATAGAAAGTCTCAACTAACATAAAACTAGACTCTCTAGATCATCCAATCATAGGCTAGATAGGATAAATGTAATGAGTGTTTATGTACTTGCAAATATAAAGGACATACAGATGTTACAAAGATAAATGAAGACATTTATAAATTGAGATAATAACATTTTCAGTTCTTATTTTTTTATGTTATAATTCATCAATAAACTATTATTTTTGTCCTCTAACTTTCTTTCCCACAAAATGAACACTTTGTTTAAATTTCACATAGCCAAAAATGCTAGCAATGTTAGAAAATCATCCTACTTCTTTAAGGCAGCAGTCACTCTAAAAATACTAGAACTTACAAACCGAAGAGTTTATTAGCATCATAGCCTTGTGGAGCTTTCTCTAGGACATAGTCAAAAAGTTGTCAATGCTGTGACTTGATGGCCCTTACCTAATAATGGTGGCTGTTTCTTTCATGATCTTTGTCATATATATTATATTTCTTAAGTCACGTGATAGGAAACTCCCCAACACCCCCAATTATTGCTGTTTTATTGGTTTTTCGAAATACTTGGGAGATATTCTTGTGGAACATATCTGAAAATTTCCTCTGTATCACTCTGCATCCTTCTCACAGCAGCCATCATTATTCTTCTTTTTCTTCATAGCCTTTGTTTTTACTTTTTTAAAAAAAACTCTTTTTTTTATTAGATATTTTCTTTATTTACATTTCAAATGTTATCCCCTTTCCTAATTTCCCCTCTGAAAGTCCTCTACTTCTTCCCCCCTTCCCCTGCTCCCCAACGAACCCACTCCCATTCCTGGTCCTGTCATTCCACTATATTGGGGCATAGAGTCTTCACAGGACCAAAAGACTCTCCTCCCATTTATCATCGACTAGCCCATCCTCTGATAATAATATAGCTACAGCCAAAAGTTTCACCATGTGTTTTCTTTGATTGGTGGTATAATTCCAAGGAGCTCTGAGGGTACTGGTTAGTTCATATTGATGTTCCTTCTTTTTTTCCACTTTATTATTATTATTATTATTATTATTAGGTATTTATTTCACTTACATTTCCAATGCTATCCCAAAAGTCCCCCACACTCCCCCACACCCACTGCCTCACCCACCCACTCCCACCTCTTGGCAGAAGCATTCCCCTGTACTGAGGCATATAAGGTCTGCACGACCAATGGGCCTCTCTTTCCACTGATGGCCGACCAGGCCGTCTTCTGATACATATGCAGCTAGAGACACAAGCTCTGGGGGAGGCGGGGAATATTGGTTATTTCATATTGTTGTTCCAACTACAGGGTTGCCGATCCCCCCAACTCCCTGGGTACTTCCTCCAGCTCCTCCATTCGGGGCCCTGTGAACATCCACTTCTGTGTTTGCTAGGCCCTGGCATAGTCTCACAAGAGACAGCTATATAAGGGTCCTTTCAGCAAAATCTTGCTAGTGTATGCAATGGTGTCAGCGTTTGGAGGCTGATTATGGGATGGATCCCTGGGTATGACTCTAGACGGTCCATCCCTTTGTCTCAGCTCAAAACTCTGTCTCTGTATCTCCTTCCATGGGTGCCTTGCTCCCAATTCTAAGAAGGGGCAAAGTATCCACACCTTGGTCTTCGTCCTTCCCGAGCTTCATGTGTTTCGCAAATTGCATCTTATATCTTGGGTATTCTATGTTTCTGGGCTAATATCCACTTATCAGTGAGTACCTATCATGTGAGTTCTTTTGTGATTGAGACAAAAAGGCCACCAACAGATTGGGAAAGGAACTTTACCTATCCTAAATCAGATAGGGGACTAATACCCAATATATATAAAGAACTCTAGAAGGTGGACTCCAGAAAATCAAATAACCCCATTAAAAAATGGGGCTCAGAACTAAACAAAGAATTCTCACCTGAGGAA
This sequence comes from Mus musculus, assembly GCF_000001635.26. Classification (NCBI taxonomy): domain Eukaryota; kingdom Metazoa; phylum Chordata; class Mammalia; order Rodentia; family Muridae; genus Mus; species Mus musculus. The sequence goes on from NC_000083.6 coordinate 61,558,004, forward strand.
TACCGAATGGCTAAGAAGCACCTGAAAAAATGTTCAGCATCCTTAATCATCAGGGAAATGCAAATCAAAACAACCCTGAGATTCCACCTCACACCAGTCAGAATGGCTAAGATCAAAAATTCAGGTGACAGCAGATGTTGGCGAGGATGTGGAGAAAGAGGAACACTCCTCCATTGATGGTGGGATTGCAAGCTTGTACAACCACTCTGGAAATCAGTCTGGTAGTTCCTCAAAAAACTGGACATAGTACTACCGAAGGATCCCGCAATACCTCTCCTGGGTACATATCCAGATGCTCCAACCGGTAAGAAGGACACATGTTCCACTATCTTCATAGCAGCCTTATTTTATGTTCCTTCTATGGGGCTTCAGTCCCCTTCTACTCCCTGGGTATTTCTCTGGCTCCTTCATTGGGGACCTTGTGCTCCATCCAATGGATGACTGTGAGCATCCACTTCTGTATTTGCCAGGCACTGGCAGAGCCTCACAGAAGACAGCTATATCAGGTTCCTGTCAGCAGGCTTTTGTTGGCATCTGCCTAGTGTCTGGGTTTGGTGGTTGTTTATGAGGTGGATTCCCAAATGGGGCAGTCTTAGTCTTCTTTCCAGGTTTTAAGAGGAAATCCATCTTTCTATTGAACCCCCTTTGTTTGTATCTTGGCTGCATGCATGTGTGTGTGTGTGTGTGTGTGTGTGTGTGTGTGTGTGTGTGTGTGTGTAGATGTATACATGTGTTTGTGTACTTATATGCACACACATTATAATTTTTTCTATTGTTTTCAATCCTCATGATCAGATCTTACCATAGTAAATAATATTAATTATTGAAATAAGCATTATGTTACAGGCAATTATGTGTCAGCTTCCTTTACAAGACCAATGACTGATATTTTTATTCCCTTCTTTATAGATCTGGTAGGTTGAAATTAATAGTTATGTCTCATTCTCATGTAAATGAAACTTATCCCAATTTTGCCACATTTTAATTTGTCAATAAATATATGTTTAACACATGCATTTAAAATATGTCCTGTATAAAAGACTACAAGACCTGAAAATAAATTGATACTTAAGCATTCTTAAAACTACATTGATTATTCCTAGAAAGAAATGACTGGGTTTTATCATTTCCCAATGTGGGTAACTACGCATTCTTCCGTGAATAGAAGTAGATAGATGACCAGAACAGAAATGCCTCAGCAAGCTTCAGGAAGCTCTGCTGGATGAAGGAAAATCTGGTTACAGTTGGCTAGATGAGATACTTGCTAAGAGATGAATGATCCAAAAAGAAGAAGGTGATGATGTTGTGTTCCTTGTATCTGTCAGATAAGCAAACACATACAAGCATAGAATTGTTGAATTATAAACTTTCTTATTCATGGTGTTATTTGTGTGACACAATAGATGACTACAAAGGGAAGACTATATCTGGTGATGGCAAAGTTCTCAGCACAATGAAATATGTGAAAACTGTAGATGTAGAGAGTTTTCCAATGTGTTGAAAAAGGAGATGATAGTCCAGTGAAGAAATAAAACCAGCAATGCGTATAAGCACATGAAAATGACATTTCTACTGAACTAAGTTCTGGTTTTTCTCCCCCCCACCCCCTTTCCTTTCTATTTTGAGAAATGGTGTGTATGCTGTATAGAACAATACCCTAGATTGTGACAGATATTGAATTTACATTTTATCCTGCAGGCAATGGAAAATCATTAAATATTTTACTAGAAGACAGAAATGAGCAATTAGAATAATTATCATGTTAGAATAATGACAAAAATATTCTTGCTGAAATAATTATTCTGAAGACAGTTCTATACTAAAGAGAAGGAAGTGTGAAGCAGGAAAGAAGACAATTAGAATGTTGGTGTATTAGTTTGTTGCTTGGTAAAATGGTGGATGATGTCTCATAGGTTGGAAGGTGAAAGTCACATATCACACACCGTATGGTCAAATCCAGAGAGCTGTCCCTGATTTCTCTCCTCTGACAATCTCAGTGTTGCTGGCTAAACTTGTGATTTGCCAAGACTGAGTGCCATCTGCTCTTCTGTTTCCCAGCTTTGAGGATAATGGTCTTCACTTCTCCTAAAAAACAAATTTTTCTATTCTTGAGTAACATGTTGTTATGGTTTCAGGATTTTACATGTGTAAGTGAAACCTATATTTCAGTTTGAAGATTTTAATGGTGTAAATCTTACAGTTAGGAACTCAGTATCATTTATATCTTAAATACTTGTATAATCTCACATCAAAAATTTCTAGTTATTGCTTTCTTGGGTCTTATTGAAACCACACTTGTCAATCATTGCATACAATGGCCACATAATTTCCCTTTGGCTCACAGGTTTTAAGTTTTTGTAATTAACATATAGGCAAATGACTTGTGTCTTAGCCCACATGGCTCTACCTGCTGCAACAGATTGGTTTCCATTACAATCCTTCTTTTGCAAAAATACTGTTCCTTTCAGTTCAACTAGGATATGGCCTCTGATCAAAGTACTTACATTATTTTCCTCTATATTTTATTTGTATTCTTTAATTAACACGGCTTATATATTTGCTTAAGACTGCACTCAGATTCAAAGAAACAGGGGCTCTATAGATATATTCATACTATCCTTAAGACATTGTCCTGAAAATAATTGATGTTCTTCAATAAAAGTAAACTTTTACTCTCATACTTTGCATCCTAACTGGTTTCTCCTCTTCTACTCCTCTAAGTTCCTGCTCACATCTCGTCTCTCCCACAGATTTTAGGACCAGTTGTAAACACAAAAGCCAGGGTTCTAGAAGTCCAGGATAGGTTCCCCACCCATTCATAATGGTGAAAAGCAGACAAAGGGAAGTTAGTTGGCATGGTCACATTGGGAAGAGAAATAAATAAATTGATTTGGAAACCTCAATCCAATATTGAGGGCACCACCATGCATTTAATCTCTGAATATCTATTTAGAGCTATATTGTACAACTGGAACAACATGCAAGCAGTATGCAGAGTTAAGTAATCCATATCGAACTGTGCCTAACCCTGATTTGGTTTGTAATTGCTTATGACCTTGTTCCAAGAGGTGTCCAGAAAAAGCCCCTGCATAATCAGAATTCATTCCTTCAGCCCTCCAGTCTAGTTCTCAGGAGATAACTCTTTCTCCTTAGGTCCAGCACCATGGCAATGCCTTACAGACTTCATTGGTTTGCAGGCTTGTGAGGATTCATCTGAGTCTTCCCAGGAGCCAAGATGATTTAGGTTTTAGGACAATGATTTACTTATTTGCCTTTAGCCTGCCCAAAGCATTGGGATGGGTGAGCCAGACAGTCCTTGAGTGATTACCATGATGACCCACAGAGCTTATCATGTTAACTTCTGTGGTGAAAGGAAAGGTGTGGCCTGACAGAGAAAGTTTTCATCTTTCCCTCAGTCACCCACAGCCCAAGTGAAAAGTCAACAGATTTTCAAAAAGGCAACTTCTAAGTAACCTTTTCGTTTTCAATGAATGCCTAAAAGTCCTTACTGTTCTATTTAAAAAGAGAATTGGCTTCTCTAAGCCAAGAATAATCATATCATTGTGCCAGAATTTTCAAACAGATTATTGATATAGGGATGTTTCCTGTTCTCCAACACCTTCTATTATTTATGGACTTCACTGGAATAATTTTAATTATTTTAACTTTTATAACATAATTAACTGTTGAACTTTTTAACCATATATGGCTTCTCTTTGGCTGGTTAAATCAGTTAAATTAGTTATATTCAAGAATAAATAAGAGTATTAGAATATCCAAAAACAAATTACATTTGGTATAGAAACTTATCATAAATGATAGAGGCTCATTGAAACTAAAGCAAAACATAGTTCTTATCATTAATGAAATTCTTGGACAAATGGATGTATCTGGAGGATATCATCCTTAGTGAGGTAACCCAATCACAAAAGAAGTCACTTGATATGCACTCACTGATAAGTGGATATTAGCCCAGAAACATAGAACACCCAAGATACAATTTGCAAAACACAAGAAAATCAAGAAGAGGGAAGACCAATGGGTGGATACTTCATTTCTCCTTAGATTAGGAATAAAATACCCATGAAAGGAGTTACAGAGACAAAGTTTGGAGCTAAGATAAAAGGATGGACTATCCAGAGACTACCCCACCCGGGGATCCATCCCAGAATCAGCCACCAAACCCAGACACTATTGCATATGCCAGCAAGATTTTGCTGAAGGGATCCTGTTATAGCTGTTTCGTATGAGACTATGCCAGTGCCTGGCAAATACAGAAGTGGATGCTTACAGTCATCTATAAGATGGAACACAGGGTCCCCAATGGAGAAGATAGAGAAAGCACCCAAGGAACTGAAGGGGTCTACAACCCTATAGGTGGAACAACAATATGAACTAACCAGTACCCCCAGAGCTCATATCTCTAGCTGCAAAAGTAGCAGAAGATGGCCTAGTTGGCCATCTCTGGGAAGAGAGGCCCCTTGGTATTGCAAACTTTATATGCCCTAAAACAGGGGAATGCCAGGGCCAAGATGTGAGAGTGGGTGGGTAGTGGAGCAGGGCAGAGGGAGGGTATAGGTAACTTTCAGGATAGCATTTGAAATGTATATAAAGAAAATATCTAATAATAAATTAATTAATCAATTTAATTAATTAATTAATTAAAGAATCTTTAGCATGATAAAGATTTTTAAAAAAACCTAGAACAGTTCTCAAACTATATAGCCTTACTGTTCTATTAAAGCATAATAGCCATTTGATAGTGTTAGGAATGTCAAATAAAACTAGAATTTAATGTTTCTGAAGTAAAATCTATTCATTTTGCATAAACAATATATTTTTAACCTGAAATATTTTCTTATATGTGGCTTTAATAGAAGATATGAGCCAAAAGGGAAAAATCTTTTATTGCCAAAATAATGAGATTGAATTATTGACTACAACTATTTCATATTTATATTATGTTGACAACAGAGAAAACAGGCTTGAGATTGTTATAAAATGATTTATTATGTATTCTTCACTAGATCACAAATGTTTTTACATATAACTTTATATGTTATAGAGTTAGCTTTATAATAACATGCTTTCAGAACAACTACTGACAATCGGAAATATAATGGTGGTTAACTTGTTGCATTGATCTCTGACTTGGGAGATTCTGAGCACTTTCTATCACCCTATGTTTGTGAGAGAAATTTCAACAGATGGATCACCATGAGAACGTGACATCTAAATTGTCGTCAGAGTGAATCATTTCTGTAATGCTTTGCATGGGAATATATCACATAACACTTTAGACCATCTTAATCAAAACAGTTCCTTATCCATATCTAAATCAAAACAAAGTAGGATTAAATGGTATGTTTCATTGATGTGTGTGTGTGTGTGTGTGTGTGTGTGTGTGTGTGTATGCACAAGCTTGAGACAAAACATTGCTACATATTAAAGTTAGAATTAATTTGTGGTGAAATATTTACTCAATGATTAGAGAAGCATTCAAAGCATTATATCTGAAAACTTGTGCCATATGCAGCCAAAGTATACACTGTTAGAAGCACCCCATCAATATGGTTGATTTGAGATTTCTGAAATGATTTGAATTCACATTTAAAATTAACCTTTGCATTTGAATTTTGATGAGCTACTGACTGAACTCTTCAAGAAATGTTAACATGATGTGCTTCATACATATCAAAATATCCCAAGAGTCAAACTGCAAAATGAGTGACAGATTTAGAAAGGTTCTGGGAGAGATTGGCAAAGCAGGAGGTGAATGTCAGGAAATGCTGGCTATAACATTTCACCCTCGGTGAAAGACATGTGTTGGGGAATAACTATTTCCTTGAAGCATAACATGACAATATACATGATCATGATAGAGAAATTGCAGTTAAGTGTGCACAGTGCCTTGGTCCTGGAACCATGAAATGCATTAAGCAAAGGATATGGGGATCACTCAATGTATAGTATAGTAATAGCAGAAGGGCTATTAACATTCTTTTACAAAAGAGAGGGGGAAACATAACCCTTCTTACTAGCTGTCCATTTCCTCATGCCTCTCACAACATGTGGTATCAAAGGGAAATGTTAGGGCAAAGCCATTTATATATATCCCAACTGTGGCATTTTATCACCTGAAAAAACATTAATACAACCTCAGGTATGGAGATATATAAAAAATAAGTTTGTAAGTCAAGCATTTATTGACAAAACACCATAAAGAGATGTATATTAAAACAATTCCTTGTCATACATATAATATCACAATTTTTAAAAATGAAAAATAAATTTCTGTACTAATGAGATATATATCCTTATTTTCTTCCATATAGATAATTAAAACATAGCTAGGTATTTGATAGTGAAGGACATAAAGCATTAAATACTTTTCAGAGGTGATTGGTATTCAGATTTTATAATCAACAATCCCTATTGAGTAAGTTACTAGGTATTGATATGTATTACAAAATGGTAGAGATGGTAGAATATCTTTTGGGTATATGCCCAGGAGAGGTATAGATGGGTCTTGAGGTAGAACTATTCCTAGTTTTCTGAGAAAACCCCAAATTGATTCCCAAAGTTTGCACTCCCATCAACAATGGAGGACTGTTCCCCTTGCTCCACATCCTTGCCAGCATGTGCTATCAATTGAGTTTTGATCTCAGCCATTCTGACTGGTGTAAGGTAGAATCTCAGAGAAGTTTTGATTTGAATTTCCATAATGGCTAAGGACTTTGAACATCTCTTTAAGTGCTTCTCAGTCATTCCTCTGTTGAGAATTTTCTGTTTAGTTCTGTGCCCCAGTTTTAATTGGGTGATTTGGGTTGTTGGTATTTCACTTCTTGAGTTCTTTATAAATTTTGGACATTAGCCCTCTGTCAGATGTATGATTAGTGAAGATCCTTTTCCAATCAGTAGGCTTCATTTTTGTCCTATTGATAATGTCTTTTGCCTTACAGAAACTTTGCAGTTTCATGAGGTTCCATTTATCAATTGTTGATCTTAGAACCCTGAGCCATTGGTGTTCTGTTCAGGAAGTTGTCTCATATACTAATGTGTTTAATGCTATTACCTTTTTTCTTCTATGAGATTTAGACGATCCTGTTTTATGTTGAGGTCCATGATCCACTCAGGGTTGAGTTTTGTGCAGGGTGGTAAATATGGATTTATTTTCATTCTTTCACATGTAGATATCCAGCACCACTTGTTGAAAATACTTTTTTTTCTTTGTACGGTTTCAGTTACAAGAAATGAAAAGAATAGGGATAGAGAGGAGACTGAGGGACTAGCCAACCAATAACCATCCCAACCTAAGAGTCATCCCATAGGCAAGCACAAATCCCTGACACTATTAATGATATTCTGTTATAATTGCAGACAGGAGTCTAGCATGGCTGTCCTCTGAGATGTATCAACTGAATAAGACAGATATTGACACCCCAAAAAAAAACAGTCAATGGAGCTTAGAGACATAGAATAATAAGAGGATGGACTGTGGCCTCTAAAGTGATAGGAACTCCATGACAAGACCAACAAAGTTAACTAACCTGGAGGCTTGAGGTTCTCAAACACCAACCAAAGAACATACAGGAGCTGGACCTAAGCCTACCCACATATGTTTACTGACATTCATGTTGGTATTCATGTGGTTCCCGAACTACTAGAATGGGGGCTATCCTAAAATCTGTTGCCTGCAAGTAGGATATGTTCTTCTAGCTGGCCTGCCTTGTATGGCCTCAGTGGGAGAAGATGCGCATAGTCTCATAGAGACTTTAGGTGAGCCATTGGGGTCTCCATTTGCTCAGAGAAGTAGAGGAAAAATGGGGAAAGGATTGTGGGAGGGAATGACAGAGAGGGAGGAGTGAACCAGATGTAAAGTGAATAAGTAAAATAAAAAAATCAATTAATTAATTAAAATGGCAGAGATATAGAGCCGCTTTAGAAATTGTTCCCCAGTATCAAAAAAAAATTAACAAATTTTTGTGAAATTCAAACTATTAATTCAAAACAGTATTTTAAATCAAACATTCTAATGAAAAACTTTAAAATATATGCTAGTTTGATGCTAGAGTACAATGCTAGAACACATTTATCATCTACCACATCCAAAGTCTAACCATCTATACAACCAGAAAACAAAATTAAATTTATACCTATTTTGGACATTAAATATTAATGAGTGATAATAGTAAAATATCATTATTTGTTTTCCATAATTATCATGTTAATTAAGAGTAGATAACTTTATATGACCAGTCAATCATTATGAGTCTCAGCTGGGTGCAGCCACTGGGAGGGCCCAGAAAGAGTGTTTCTGAGTATCTCCACCTGACACAAATAAATGGGAATCAGTAAGCTAGAATAGAGATCTGGCAGGGTCCACAGAAATTAGCCAAGCTCCCAATCCAACTAAGGATCTATCTCAAGGTGATAACCCCTGGAAAAGGAAAACTTAATTTTCTCCAGTGGTGTTTCCCTGAGCATAATAACCACATTTGAAGGTAGGATCTAGCCCAAGAAAGGATGGATAACAGAAAATGAACTCAATTGTGTTTTATAGGCTTTTGTTTGACATAGTTTGGTTTGTACATTGTATTTTTGTCTTATTCTTTTGTCTTAATTTTACTTGTGTATTTTGTTTCTGTTTTTTTCTTTATAATGGCATGCATGTGTATGTGTGTGTGTGTGTGTGTGTGTGTGTGTGTGTGTTTCCTGTGCATTTTATTTCTTTTCTTATAGTTTAATATGTTTGGTTGATCTTTTGCATACCACAAGGATATGTGCTCTACTATATTCATATAGGTCTTATTCATAATAGTGAGGAGCTAGAAACAACCCAGATGTCCCTCAACAGAAGAATGGGTACAGACAATGTGGTGAATTTACACAATGGCATACTATTCAGCTTACAAACAAGGGCATCATGAATTTTGTAGGCAAATGGATGGAACTAGAAAATATCATCCTTAGTGAGGTAACTGAGACCCAAGAAGACATACATGCATGGTATGTATTCACTGATAATATTCTGATTTCAGTGCAGAGGAAAATGGATAGAAATAAAGTGATATCAATGACTTCAAAATTTCAAAATGAAATAATGATTTTTCTTTTATTATTATCCCAGTATGAGTGTTAAATCAATTATAGAATAATAAAGGGTTAAGATTCTCTTATTACATTATCATGTAACAAATACAAAAAATCAGTTCAGACATAAAGTAGACAACAATATTAATAACTTTGGAAAGGCAAAATGTGTGTCATTGCTGTGATTTAGTGATTTTTTTTCACAATCACTAAAATCATTAAATGTGGTACCTGAGTATAAAGTTCTATTATGTTTAAATAAAAAACACTAAATCTTTCAGAGATTATTTAGTTTAAAATACATTGTACAATTGAATAAAACTATTTTGTATATAGTAGTCAAAGTCTGTTCTGCTTTGATATTGCCAAGTGTGATGTACTTACATTCTCAAATATATCATGTATCTAATTTCTTTACTGTGAATGTTACTGAGCTGGGCAGTTGTGGCGCACGCCTTTAATCCTCGCACTTGGGAGGCAGAGGCAGGTGGATTTCTGAGTTCAAGGCCAGCCTGGTCTACAGAGTGAGTTCCAGGACAGCCAGGGCTACACAGAGAAACCCTGTCTCAAAAAACAAACAAACAAACAAACAAACAAACAAACAAACAAACAAAAAAGGAAGAATCAATGTTACTTTTTTGTCTGTGGATAGTATTTTATTGTAATATTTTGTTAAAGGTACCCTATTTTATTTTTTCATATTCTATAAAACATGTTTAATATCAATTGACTTTATATATGTGGGTTAATTGTTATGCAACCTTTGCTCCAATAATTTTCATTCTGGTTTTAATTCAAGTATTATATATACGTATGCACACACACACACACACACACATGATGTAATTGTATTATAACTCAGTGATAAGTATGTAGTATATCGTAAAAAGGGAGATGCCATCATGAACAGCTAAGTACCATAACTTATACATTATTATTTGCAATAAATTTTTCACACTGCCGAAACTTTTAAATAAAACATTACATATCTGGATGTAGAATCATTTGAAATCAGGGATGCTTATGATGCCTCTAAGTTTGCTCTTCTTTGGATTTGGTTGTTTAAAAAATGTTTTTATGGTTCACAGACCTTTTACACTTTAGTTTCTGATAAGCTGTGGTTATGGTTATGATACATATAACATGAAGTAGATCAGTTTGGGTAGTATTTATAGTTTCTATATGTAAGCTTATGGAATGTTCATATGTATGTGATTGTGTTTAGATGTGTTGCATGTTTGTGGATACCAATTAACAACCTTCCAAGTCATTCCTTAGGAGCTGTGCAGTTGAGGTTTTGAGATACAGTCTTCCATTGTCTTGGTAGTTATCAAAATTATATATGTTTGATAGTCAGAAAACAAGTGTGCTAGTTGAGAATTTTCATCAGTTTGACATAAGCTGAAGTTCTCTGCATATAAGAAGTCTCAACTGTGCCAGGCAGTGGTGGCACATGCCTTTGATCCCAGCACTTGGGAGGCAGAGACAGGCAGATTTCTGAGTTCAAGGCCAGCCTGGTCTACACAGTGAGTTCCAGGACAGCCAGGACTATATAGAAGTCTCAATTGTGAAACTTCCTACATCAAATTGGCATGTAATCAAGTCTGTGTAGATCGACTTTGAGTAATGATTGGTATAAAGAATCTAGAAGACTATGCCTAAGAAAAATCTGGGAAGGTGATCTGTGGGTTAGAAAAATGCAGTCTGATTTGACATCAAGAATAACCCAGTAAGCAGCATTCCTTCTTGGTTTGTCAATTCCTACCTTCAGGTTCTTTCTCTGAGTTACTGCTTTGATTTCCCCAAGTAATTGACTGTGATTAAGGCATGGAAGTCAATTATACACTTTCATCTCCAAGTTGGTTTTGGTCACGATCTATATCACAACAAGAAAAAGCAAACTAGGCTAGCCTCAAGCCCTGGCTTTACAGGGTTGAGAATTGAATTCAGGCTCCTACCACAAACGTTTACACGGATCTCAGTTTATTTGTAGATATTTTAATCTGCCTTTTGATTAATTTTGTTTTGTTGTGGTGCAAATGTAATATTTATCTAGTTTCTTTTCTCTACGTATAGTAGTATACACTATGTATGAGTATTAGTATATCGAAAGGTAACAGTATTTTTGGTCTGTGTATCATTTCATTGAATATTTAAAATTATGTTAATTGTTAGAGTGAGTAGTAGCATTTTCTATATATAAAGTCAATTTCTAAACATAACATCTTACTTTTCCTTTGCTATAGTTATCATATTCATTTCTCCTTATTAATAACCTGGCTAGAGATTTTAATAACAGGTAAAATATAGCATTAAGTGTGAGAATGTGAGCATGTTCTTGAACTTCAAGGAAATCTCTATTTTGATAACTGAATATGATATTACTTGTAGCTTTGACATAAGTAACCTTTATAGAGGTGATGCACTTTAGTCATTTTTTGGATTTTTAATCATAGATGTAGTGTGCTGTGCTCTATCTGTCAAAATATCTTCTCTGTGTCTGTTGAGATATGCATGTCATATTAATTTCTCTACTTTTATAGTGATATATTGAACAATAGATTTTGATATTTTGTATCACTCATGTCTCACCAAGGCACGTTTTGCATGGTCATGGCATAGTCCATTTAATATAAACTTAGAATGGCAAATGCATTTAGAGATTTTAGCATTATTTCTTTACTTTTGTAATTATAATCACATACTTTGCCCCTTCTTTCTCCTTCTTCTAAATCTTTCCTTATACTACTGCTGCTTTCTTTAAAATACATGACTCTTTTTCATTAACTGCTTTTATATACATATATGTATATGTGCACATATATGTATATATGAAAAAATTCCAAAACGTAACTCACTCAGACTGTATAATATTACTGCCTACATGTGTTCCATGCTAATAGTAGATATCCAACATTCCTTAGTTGTTTCTAGTTCTTTGTGTAAGATTGAGTCAGGCAGGGATTTCCTCTCTCCATATTCAGATATGTACTGTTTTTTATTTTTCTTCTGATTTCATTATCTTGTTTTTCTTTCAATTATATCGATTTGTTTGATTGATTTTGAGATGTCCCCTACTTATGTAGCCCACTACTATCATTTCAGATTGTGTACTAATAAAATTGGAAGAGAGAGATCATGCTTAATTTTGAAGAATAGATGATATAGGCTTACATACCATTTTACATTTTCACAGTTTTTAAACTAGTAGATACTCCCTTGCAAATCTGTGTGTGTGTGCAGACATTACCTTTTGTCCCATCATCCTGTAGGAATTGAGTTTTAGGCTTAGCAATAGCACTGCTATGTTTGCCCTTCTTATTGTTCTGAGTAATGACATTCACTTTTCCTAACCTAGAAATGTTCTCTATTCCTTTGACAGCTATCGAATTTTAGCAGATATTTCTATCACGCTACAAGTAGGAAAACCACTGGGTTTTATTCACTTCTTGTCAGTTTTGCTCACTTTGGATAGCCTTCTGACAGTACTTTCTGGAAAAGGAAGAAAGGAGCCCTCATGGCTTAACGGGCTTGGAGAAAAGGCAATGGGGCTTATAGCAAATATTAGCATAAAACCTGATATGGATAACCAAACAGTCAATGATGTCCTACTTTATTGCATACTTATTTTCTCAAGTTAGGAAATAAATATGGGCAAAATGAAGAAATCATAATGTGTTTCTACCGATAATGAAAAGGCTGATGCTGTTTCTTTTTCTGGCAGTTGAGACATTTGATGATTGTACCCAAGCTGATCTAATTACTTCAACTTATTAAGCACTCTACCTTAGAAGAAAAAAAAATATTCTAATGCTTTAACCCATATTTAAAAAGCATGTTTATCTATGTTAGCATTAAAAGTTGTTGGTTATCATTATTTGAGTATATAGAATTTTTCTACAATCTATAGAAAACTCACAAGTGCTATGAGAAGAAGCAGGTGTATTGTTAGAACAATAGTTGATTCATTTGGGAGACGAGAGGACAGAGCCTGCATTGTATATCATGGAAGAATTACAACAGCTGTGCTGTCAAGACTCAGCCCTCCAACCATGTGCCTCTGCCCTCTATTATGCTCTACTTTGATCGAGTTGGCGATAACATGAAAAGGTCTCATAATTATTTGAAGTGGGTTTCTCCCTCTGAAAGAGACTTGTCTGTGACAGACAATTTTCTACAGGAAACCATATGTGAAATTTTGTCTATGATTTCTCTAGTACTGCCAAAGAGTGGGTTTACACCACTGGTGAAGGCTGTTCACTAGACAATGAAAAAAGAAAAAGGAAAAAGCCAAAAGAAATGTAGATAGATTTTTGTGATCATCATTATCACACTGCAAAATCCATTAGTCTTCTGTTAAAAGTGGATGAAAACTGAAGAAGGCATACACATTTTAAGGAAACGGCAGTTCCCTCATATTCCATTGACTTTAAAAAAAAAAAAAAAACACTTCAAGTCAAACACAAATAAGCCAAACAATATAAATACTACAGGCATGTATTAGCAACTACCAAATGCAGATACACCCAATGCCTTCCCAGATAGCACCATTGACAAAGATGTCACTGAGCTTTCTAACATTGCAGTGAGGAAGAAACAAGAGATATTTAACTTGACTGAGCTACTTTCTTCTGTGGGATATTTTAAATAAAATAAAATAAAATAAAATGAATATAAGTTACTAGAACTCAACTGCTTTAATCCTGTATACTCTCAGTAAATCCCATGCACCTTAAGTCAACCTAACTTGCAATAAAAGCAGCGTGGTTATGGTGAGGAGGTCTGTCTCATCTTTACAAAACACATAAACACATGTGCATCAATCCAGTCATAATCAAAATATTTAGGGAAATGAGAAACCCACTTTGGTGACTGTTTAAACATATGTACTCCGTTCTCCTAGCCAATACAGTGGGCAAGGGTACACTCAATTTCAACTGTTGGGATGGAAAATGTTATATGATAAGAGAACTACTATGTTACCAGTATGTTTCAGGGTAGATTTATGTTGCTTTCGCTATGAAATCATCACTTTCTTCTGATGTTTTAAGTAACTGTACTTCTGTAATCCATAAACGCCCAGACACTTTCCTGAATTGCTGAGAGCAGTTATGGGAACTAGGTATCGTTGACAAGTTTCACAAATGCCATTATGCCTTTGAACATGAATTCTCAGTGGTCATATAGTTTAGAGATGCTCCCCTATGGCAGGGAAAAATAACTTCTCCTTGGAGGTGCCACCTGACATCCAAGGACTTTTATTTTTTACTACCTATCCTGGCTATTGAATATATGATACTTAGAAAGCAACTGGTGTTAGATTGCCTTTTGAAATTAAATGGGTGTGCTGGCTACTCATATCAGCTTGACACAAGCAAGAGTTATCTGAAAGGAAGGAACCTCAGTTAAGAAAATGCTTCCACCCACTCAACAAAAGAACACACATGGTATGCACTCACTGTTACATCATGGATATTAGCCCAAAAGTTTGGAATATCAAAGATACAATTCACAGACCACATGAAACTTAAGAAGAAGGAAGACCAAAGTGTGGGTGCTTTGGCCCTTCTTAGAACGGGGAACAAAATAATCATGGGAGGAGATTCAGAGACAAAGTGTGGAACAGAGACTAAAGGAAATGCCATCCAGAGACTACCCCACCTGGGGATCCATCCCATATACAGTTGCCAAACATGGATGCTGGGAAGTGCTTGCTGATGGGAGCCTGATATGATTGTCTCCTGAGACACTCTGCCAGAGCCTGACAAATACAGAGGGAGATGCTTGGAGCCAACCCTTGACTGAGCACGGAGTCTCCAATGGAGGAGTTGGAGAAGGGACTGAAGAAACTGAGGAGGTTTGCAACAGTGTCAACTGACCAGATCCCTTGGAGTTCCCAGGGACTGGACCACCAACCAAGGAGTACACATGGAGGGCCCAAAGGCACCAGCCATGTATGTAGCAGAGGATGGCCTTGTTGGGCATCAATGGGAGAAGAGTGGGGGGAGGGGCACCCTCATAGAAGCAGGGGGAAAGGGAATGGGTTAGGGGGTTTCTTGTAGGGGGGAATCTGGAAAGGAAATGACATTTGAAATGTGAATGAATAAAATATCCAATAAAAATTTTTAGGAAAAATAAAAGAAAAGAAAAGAAAAGAAAAGAAAAGAAAAGAAAAGAGGAGAAGAGAAGAGAAGAGAAGAGAAAAAGTAAAAGAAAAAGAAAAAGAAAAAGAAAAAGAAAAAGAAAAAGAAAAAGAAAAAGAAAAAGAAAAAGAAAAAGAAAAAGAAAAAGAAAAAGAAAAAGAAAAAGAAAGTGCTTCCATAAGTTGCAGGTATAGGGCATTTTCTTAATTAGTGGTTAATGGGGAAGGTTCACACTGCCACAGGTGGTACCATCCCTGGACTGGTAGTCCTGGATTCTGTAAGAAAGAAAGATGCACAAGTGCTGGGGAGCAAGGATTTCCATTGCCTCAGTATCAGCCCCTGTCTCCACTACCTTTTGTGAGTTCCTGTCCTGACTTTATTTGATAATGAAGAGTTATATGAAAGTATAACTCAACTAAACCTCTACATTGGAGAACATAGGTAGCACATTGAATTGCAATTCTGTCATGCTTCCCACTGTGTGTACATATTAAATGACCGTTTTATTATCCTGTCATGAAAATTTGTCTAGGAGTTTTTAAGAATCCGTTATTATAACTATTGACATTAGGATGGGTTATGATGTCATTTTTCCCCAAAATTACCATGAAATACTCAAACTATAATCATGCAGGAAAGAAATAGTTTCCTGCCCATCCTTCACAGTATTTGAAAATCTATATATTCTTATCTGTATTTTTCTTTATTATTTTTTCTTTTAAGAATATCATTTATAACTTCTGTACTTACTTAATTTCAGTGCCACAATTTCCCTTTCTCTGATCCTCCTGTTTTCATCCTAACTCCTTTTCAAGTTCATTGTCTTCTTTTTGAAATCTATTATTTTTATACAAATATAAACACACATATATGCAAATGTACTAATAAAATAATCTATAAAAATCTTAAGATTTGGCACAATGTTTGAAGTGATATGATTCAAAGAAGATACATAAATATGAATATGTTCAATATAAAACATTGAAGCCTAGATCAAGCTTTCGAGACTTCTATAATAAGCAAACTTTATGTGTATAAGGAAGTTATGGTTTACAGCCTTTGCAATGCCCCTACCAAAGTTGTAAAACCATTGAGTATATGCCAGAAGAGAAGACTCCCAGAATAGCCAAACTCCCCCAGACTATGCAGACAGCTCTAAGTAAGGCTACAGTCCTTATGAGTTGTGAGCCATAGTACATCCAGGAGTCAACCTGGGAGATGGAGCAGTTTGTAAGTCATGAATGTTCCTGGAAATAATCCCTCATCTACTCTTCTGAGCATAATACTAATAAACTCATTGGTTCTTAAAAACTGGAGTGAAAAATCATTAAGAGATGTAAATTAGTAGTTGTGTGATACTTTATTTAAAATAACAAAGAATTAGTACTAGAGAGATTGCTCAGTGATCAAGACCAGTTGTTGCTGTTCCAGAGGTCCTAAGTCGGTTTCTGGGCACCAATAAGGTAGTTAACAGCAATCCTTAATTGTAGTTCAAGGGGATCCCACATTCTCTTCAGTCCTTCACAAAACAGTAATCTTATGAATACAGTTATACTCCACTCAATTCTTTCCAGCTAAAACTCATCTACTTCTTACCACCCCCCATTTTCACAGCTCAGTATTCAATCTGTAATATTAGACCATAGAAGAATAGTTATATTATGATCACTTGCATAATATTTATTCATGATGATGAAGAAGAATCTTAGATTTGACTATGATTTGTTTCAAAGTTTCATGGCCATGTTGAATCTTCTGTTAACACAAGTTGTGATTAGAAGAAATAGTAAGCTTGCATTTTTCTTCTTCCTGGAGTTGATAACTGTAAAAACAGACAACCACCATTGCTTAAGTGATAATTACAGAGAAATTGAATTCAATCTAGGCAAAGCATGGATAGAAAGAATGAATCATTTCTTTTTAACCACAAACCCCAAAATACCAAGTTTTTGAAGAAATTCCAAGATAAAGATAATTACCACCATCATTTTCCTCCTCAGAGTTTTTATTATTTTAGTTTTGCACGAGCATTTATTTGAATGTTGCTTACTTTTTTTGGGCAGAATGATTTGCAATTTTGTAGAATACTTTGTGGTATTTATTTTTCTCTTGATGTATTCTATTACTGTATTTAAATATCATATCATAGAATTTTCATTATTATTTGTAGAGTTATACAATATGAGATCTCAAAGCACTGAGTATTATTTAAGGTTGTATCAACAAGGATTAAATTTCATGGATCTGGATACTTGTACTGAAAAATTAACCAGTTCTTCTTGTCCTGATTCCGACTCCTTTCTTCCATTCTATTTAAGCACCTTTAACCTCTCCTTTCTCCCTTTCCTCCCTCCTTCTACTCCTCCTTCTTTTCCCTTCCATCCCTCCTTTCTTTGTCCACTATGAATGTATTTCCTTCAGTTTACAAATATTTGCCCTAGAGTTGAACTTTGATATTTCAACTCTGGTTGATTACAAATATTCCACACACATCCAAAACTATACTCACCATTAGTTCTGAGACTCAACAATACAATTTGATGCATACTCAGTTGTATGCTGATTCAGGTATTCTGTCCTTGGTCAAAGTAATTTACTCAAAATTTCTTGTACACCTGTTGCGACTTCCCTTAATCAACATCACTTTTAAGATGATATTATTTATGAATATTTCTTTTATAAATAACAGGTGTTAGCTTAATCTATAAGCAAAATTCCCATATCAACCATATCCCGAGGACTATTTTCTATACTTTTACTGACTCTCTTCACTTGAGATGTTCTTTCTCTCTAAACTGTGAAGTCTGGAATTTAAAACCTCATCATTAGATGGCACAAATGTTTATCTCGTTTGTTTCCTAATACTAGTGGACACAGGCATGCTTTCCTCTGTTTTCTTCCCATGTTCTGGTTTGCAGTACCATTTCTAACATCGTCATTAATATAATCCTACTCACACTTTCTAGGTACTTTTGAAGGTAATATTTACTCTGATTTTAAAATGCCAAAAGGATAGAAAAAAACATTTTATTAAGTATTAAATCATGTGCTATTAGATTTCTTACTTTATAAAATCAAAAATACAAACATCTTCCATTATGACAATCTTATTTCTCTTTTTAGTCTTAATAAACATGTTGATAGAATTTATAGTGGGTATTTAATTAATTAAACTAATCTAATCCTGATCAGCTGATGTCTCTTCTCACAATAAGTTGATACAAGTTATTTGACAATGTATATTGCATATAAACCTACACTTTCATCATAATGACCAGGAAGAGAGTAGACCAGGAAGAAAAGAATGAATTTGATTACCTAAACTTTATAAAAGTGATGGATGATATGGATGATATATGAGTTCATACATGATGAAATATAAATGGAAGGAAGTTATTCCTAAATGAGAGAATTTGTTAAGTCATTTGACTTTCTAAGTGGGTACTAATTCTCAGCTTATTATCCTGAGTGAGGTAACCCAATCACAAAAGAACTCAAATGATATTTACTCACTGATAAGTGGATATTAGCCCAGAAACTTAGAATACCCAAGATATAAGTTACAATTTGCAAAACACATGAAACTCAAGAAGAACAAAGACCAAAGTGTGGACATTTTGCCCCTTCTTAGAATTAGGAACAAAACAACCATGGAAGGAGTTAGAGACAAAGTTTGGAGCTGAGACAAAAGGATGGACCATCTAGAGACTGCCATATCCCGGGATCCATCCCATAATCAGCCTCCAATCACTGACACCATTGCATCACTAGCAAGATTTTGCTGAAAGGACCCAGATATAGCTGACTCTTGTGAGACTATGCAGGGGCCTAGCAAACACAGAAGTGGATGCTCACAGTCAGCTATTGGATGGATCATAGGGCCCCCAATGGAGGAGCTAGAGAAAGTACCCAAGGAGCTAAAGGGATCTGCAACCCTATAGGTGGAACAACATTATGAACTAACCAGTACCCCAGAGCTCTTGACTCCAGCTGCATATGTATCAAAAGATGGCCTAGTCGGCCATCACTGGAAAGAGAGGCCCATTGGACATGCAAACTTTATGTGCCCCAGTACAGAGGAACTCCAGGGCCAAAAAGTGGGAGTGGGCAGGTAGGGGAGTGGGGGGGAGGGTATGGGGGACTTTGGGGATAGCATTGGAAATGTAAATGAGGAAAATACCTAATAAAAATATAAAAAATATCTAATAAAAAGTAAAAGATTTGGAAATAGAAAAAAAAGTGTTACAGACAAGCTTTAGTTAAAGATTATAATAGCAACAAGCAAAGAGTCTACAGGATTGATGCAGTACTGGCTCCTGGAATTCTCCTGAGGTTATTATGGAAGATAAAACTCCAGCAGCCTGTGTAAAGAGCCAAGGACACTTCCATGGTATTTCTCTTTGATAGCCATGCTAGATACTGGTTAGGACATGAACATATTAAATATTAAATGACACTGTGAATTCTCTGTGATGTTACATACAATAAGACTAGACACAATCTCTTATATCAAAAATAGATGAGGCAATCAAGTAGAAGGAAAAGGGTCCCAAAAACAGACAAAAACAGTCACAGACAACCTACATACACACTGGTTAGAAGTCCCACAAAAAACACCAAGCTAACAACCATAGCATATATTCAGAGTACCAAGCATACCCATGTAGGATACATGATTGCTCCTTCACTCTCTATGAAGCCCTATGAATCCTACTTAGATAAAGTCTGTTGTTCTCTGGATCCTACATTTCTTCCTCTCTCTGGTCTACAAGTTTCCCCAACCATATGGGGAAGGACTCACTGGAGATCTCTAATTTGGCTTTCTCAGTGCCTAACGTTTGGCTGTAGGTCTCTGTATCTGCTCCTATAGCTGACTTTCGTAGTCACTTTGATGGTGGTTGGTCTAGGCACAGATATATGAGTATAAAAGGATATTATTAGGGATCTTTTTTCCCATAGTTCTCTGAGCTGTCCAGTCTCTTACACTCTTATACAGGCAGTGCTGGACTCTCTCTTATAGTATGAGCCTCAAATTAGACCTGTCATTGCTTGGGACAAGTTCTCTGAAAATATATTAAAGCAAATAACACAAACAAAATTAGTTAAAAATGTAAGCATGTCAAGAAATTCTTGTATATTATTAGTGAATTCTTCAAAAAGAGGATTAACATCACCAAGGCTTTCAAGTATGTATTTCTATATAATAAAAAATGTTTAATAACTATAAAAAATTTATGCACAAAATTTGAAGAATACCTACTCAGAGGAGACATATTAACTGTAACATATTAGCTGTCCATCAACTACCCTTATGTGTATGTATATGTGTGCATAAGTGAGCTTAAAATTTATAAATACAATTGCAGAAATCACATGAAATTTGAAATTTTGAGCAATACATATTTTTATCTCGACTCTTTGTTTAAGGAGTACATCATGTATGTAATATATTTTGATCAAATGTGTCATCATTTCTTCCCCTCAAATATGTCTCCCATGTCCACCACTAAATTTCCTATTCAACATTATGGAATTCTTTAGAATTTTTTTAGATCCACAAGGCACAGTTAGTGCACCATGCATATCTATGGGTGTAGGGAAATCTATGTGAGCATGGACAACCTCTCAGAACTGACTCTTCTTCCACCAGCAACTATCAAATGTCAATAGCTCTTCTGCTAGAAGCAGAACTTCATGAGCCTGTCTTGTATCTATGCTGTGATTTGAGATTGCTTGATTTTTGTAAGTATTGTACATTCAATGAGAATCGTTGAGTTCATACGTACAAAATCACTCTCATGTTTGGCAAATATCCATTGCCTCTGGCTCTTACAACCATATGGTCTTGCTCCAGTCTCAATTCCTAAGCTTTGAAGAAACAGGGTGTCATACAGATGTCCCAATTAGATCTGAGTATTTCACAGTCTCATGACCTGCATACTGATCAGGTTTTTGGTTTTTTTTTTTTGGGGGGGGGGAATTGTTCTCAGTGTTCTCAGTATTAATCTTCATCTACGCCAAACAGAAGTTTTGATAATGAGTTTTGAGGCACAAGGATAAGCATTCATGGGGTAGTTTATTGCAATGTCCACTTATGAGAATAATGATATTAGTTCATTCCTTAAAGTCTCTGACCTAATCACTTACTAGTTTTAGCTCAGTTAGCAGTGCCAGGAAAGTGTTCTGTCTTACAGAGCATGCTTAACTCTCTTGAAGAAGAAAGTAGTCCCAACACACACATGCTACCATTGTATTATTGTAGCAATGGGCAAATCTCATGAGACCAATCTTAACAGTTCACAGTATTTTTGTCTAGGTATCATGTGTTGATTATTTTTCTCCCCTTCCAGTGATAGAAAAGCCATTCATTAGTGATGAAGCATCCTCATTTACCCCTTTTCTTCCGTATTTCCACACTTTCTAATACCTTCTCTCTCACCTTCTAATTTCCTTTTAAAATTAAAGCAATTTCTTGTGAATTCTTAAGTATTAACTCCAGATCATCAGTAATGTATTTTTCTTTAGCTAACAAAATTAACCTTGCAATCCTAAACTTGTCCTTGAGAAAAAAAATATTCCTTTGTCTACTGGTAATGCAGTGAATCTTTATTAAAGTAATTATCACTTAAATATTTAATAGGATGTATTAAGTATATGAATGATGTCACACAGCTAGAGTGTCACAGAATGATTTCCTTGATTCATTGATCTTTTCTTATCATCTTTTCCAATGTAGGTAAGCATTGAGTTGATAGAACATTATCTTACAAAAAAAAAAAAAAACAATTAAAAGTGAATAAATACAGAATTTACCAAGGCTTCATGAGACTAGGGTAATGGCAAACACACATGATAGATTAACTGTTCTGTTTCTGATAATTATACTCCCAGAAATAAAGCAAAGACCTACAATTTTATCCTCTGAATTTAAAGCTATTAATGTTTATAGCTTCTGCTATGTGCTTATTAATATAATATGACTTATTACAAATAAAATTATGTAGAATATAAGTTTTGTGACTCAAATAGATATAAAAACTGAAGTTGTTAATTACTACTAATAAAACTAATATTACTAAAGTATTTTAGTGAAGAAAATTTCACAAATGCAGCCTAACACAGTATTTGTGTCACAATCAAATTTTGAAACATTTTCAATATAAAACTTTTTTCAGTTTCTAGTTTTATCAATTTTTATTGCTTTATTTGAACTTAAAATTAAAACATAGTTATTCCAAAAACATTAAAGTAGATTTCACCAATGTTAAAATGTATATATATATTTATCTAACCATAATGATAAAGCATTTTAAAACATCTTCCCTTTGAGAAGGAATATAAATTTTTATACTCCATAAAAGTATCTCTTTTCAGATTTAAGTAATTCAAGAAAGAAGGAAAGTAGGACACAGATTTAAAGACTATTTGGCATTTACACAATTCTAAATATAGAAGATAACTTCTAATTTAAAATCACTCATAAATTAATGATGAATTTCTTCCAGCTGGTCTTCCATATAAATTTTACTGAAAGATTCAAATTATGAATCTGAATGTCTACAAATGGGTCACTCTCGTAAATACATTTAATAATAATAATTTTAATCACACTGTGTACTAACTAATGTATTTAAAACCACAGCAACAAAGTGTTTTCATATTCATTTACAAATGTTTGCTAGGTAATACTTTATCTCCATACATATATTCTACAAGTTCTCTGATTTATCCATTCCATTAACTAACTGTACATTAAGGAATAAGATATTATAATTTTCCTTGTTGACCTAATAAAAGATCCTCTTGACATACATTTAAATGACATTAATTGGATGAGACACACACACAGAGAGAGAGAGAGAGAGAGAGAGAGAGAGAGAGAGAGAGTGAGAGAGAGAAAGAGAGAGATCTATTACCTCCTAGTAACTATAGTACTGTTTCAGTACTTATGAGTAGTTTTTCCTTGGCAGAGATCTTACAAGTTTGGAGAAGCAAGGCCAGCTTGAGGACTAGGTTTATAGAATCAGGAAGCAATCAACCAACACTTACCAATGTGAAAATATTTCCCTGTAATAGTGGCTAAAATTTAGACTTTTGTTCTAAGAAGTTAAAGAGAGATTTACAATAAAGATTTATCCTTTTCACTGTGGCAATAGGAATTTATGAAAATATCTCTTACACTCAGAGACTGAAACCTTTATTGGGCTTTACAGCAAAGTTAGTAGTACACCTTGTATGTTATTGCCACTTCTGATATTCTGATGTGTATTCAGCCATTTGGTTTAGCCTACAGTTAAGGAAACAACGTAGCAGTTACGTGAACAACTTAGCAATCAGCCTTACTTGTCTTTGATTTCCAATTACTTGGTTATACAAACTAATGTATAGGACTGATCTTCATTATATATTCTTCCATGTACCTGACACAGAAAACACTGTGTGTGTGTATGTGTGTGTGTTTGTTATGATCATCCTTTGTTGAAGCAAGAAAACAGATCAAAGGCAATCTTATCCAATAAATATTCAACATAAATGTTGAAAACAACATAAAAATATTGCTTAATAGCTATAGATTTGCAATATTTGGGACTCAAAACCTATTAATGATTTCTTTAAAGTGTGGATAATTTGTTCCTCCTTAGAATGGGGAACAAAATACCCCTGGAAGGAGTTACAGAGACAAAGTTTGGAGCTGAGATGGAAGGAAGGACCATCCAGAGACTGCCCCACCCAGGGATCCATACCATAATCAGCCACCAAACACGGACACTATTGCATATGCCAGCAAGATTTTGCTGAAAGGACCCTGATATAGCTGTCTCTTATGAAGCTATGCCAGTGCCTGGAAAATACAGAAGTGGATGCTCACAGTCATCTGTTGGATGGAACACAGGGCCCCCAATGGAGGAGCTTGAGAAAGTACCCAAGGAGCTGAAGGGGTCTGTAACTCTATAGGAGGAACAACAATATGAACTAACCAGTACCCCCTGAGTTTGTGTCTCTAGTTGCATATGTAGCAGAAGATGGCCTAGTCAGCCATCACTGGGAGGAGAGACCCTTGGTCTTGCAAAGATTATATGCCCCAGTCCAAGGGAATGCCAGGACTAGGAAGTGGGAGTGAGTGGGTTGGGGAGCAGGTCTGGGGGAGGGTAAAGGGGACTTTCAGGTAGTGCCACGGACTGGACCCAGTTGGCACCCTCAGTCCATAGGAATAAGGGTCTCGGACTGATGGGCGAGAATGGGGTGACAAATAGACTCGACACAAGGGAGTGTGGATCTGAATGTAGTTTGTCAAATCAAGCAGCAAACTTTTTATACAAAAGAAAATAGGGAAGTTAGGTGACACACTGGCAAGGTACAATGAGGTTACTGGATTCTTACATAAAACAGAGGACTGCAAACAAGAAGGACTGGCAGGAACCAGCTGTGATAAAATTCAATGTTAACAACTGGGATTCAAAAGCAGCCCCACCTAAGGTCAACTTAATTTTAGAAGGCAGAGGCAAGGGCTTTGTGCCCTTGCCATAGTTCCTCTTCTAGTCTATTGTATAGTCCACCTTCCCCCTAGGCCATTGTAAACACCTATGTATGGGTGTAACTCAGCTATCTATAGTTCTAAGTATCTACTCTGGTTCCTCCTTAGATCACAAACTTCCTTCTTCCTAGATAATGACAAATTTCTGTGTAGGGCAGTAACTTAGCTATCCATGCCAAGGGTCCGCTCAAGCACTCACTGGAATCTAACAGCTATATGTCAAATAGAGGCACTTATAATCAAGCAATATTAAGGGAAAGCACACAGATCCGTTTATCAATTAAAGCAAGGACATTGGAGCATTCGTAAGACAGGATGCCATGATTCCTGGAGACTAAGTTTCCATGAACTTTTCACCTTGGAACAGCGCCCAGGTTTTGGTGGCCTGTTGCGCTTGTCACTACTGGAGTAGATGTAGCAGGGTAGCATTTGAAATGTAAATGGAGAAAGTATCTAATAAAAATGTTGTTTAAAGAAAAAAAAGTATCCCTCATTCCTGGGATAGTGTTGCCATCCTACAATGGAAAACCCTGACCTAGAATTGTTCCTGTCTAAAAGAACTGCAAGGATGTAAATGGAGAAGAAACTTCCTAGCAGCCCAACAAGCAGCTGACTGAGACATATGTAGATACTTACACCCTACCAATGGACAGAAGTGGGGGACCCCCGTGTTTAAATTAGGGAAAGGTTGGAAGAAGCTGAGGAAGAGGGAGAACCCATAGGAAAACCAAGAGTTTCAACGAACCTGGACCCTATGATCTCTGAGACACTGGGGCCACCAACCAGGCATCGTGCATTAGCTGATATGAGGCTCCTGACACATATACAGCAGGGGACTGCCTGGCCTGGTCTTAGTGAGAGAAGATGCACCAAACCCTTGAGAGACTTGAGGCTGCAGGAAGAGAGCTGGGACTTGGGGACATCCTCTTGGAGAAGAGGAAGTAGGAATGGGATGAGGAATAGTCACAGGGCAGACCAGGAGATATATACTGACTAGACTGTAAAAAAAAAAAAAAAAAAAAAAAAAAAAAAAAAAAGATTAAAGATAATTACAAAAAAAGAAAAAGAAAAAAATTATATTCCTCACTATTTCTTTATGTAATATTTTCTTTGTTAGTCAATAAATACAAGCAAAGGTCTTTGTTAGAGACAAGACAGACAAGCAAATGGGACTAATTAGACACAAAACAGACAGTATGCAGACAACACAAAATCCATAAATTACAGACATATGAAAAAAAAAACAGGAAGAGAAGTGGATATTTCAAACTTGAGCTCACTCTTAGTCAGTTTAATCCAATGGGAAATGCTGATTCTTTCCTCCTTGATACACTGGTGTGGTGCCTCTGAGCTTAGAGATAACAAACTGAACGAACATACCTGGGATGTGTATTATGACAACATGACTTCAAGCATAAGGTATGGAGTGTTGAAGAACAACGCAATTGGGTGCTCAGTGTAACAACCAAGACTATGACAGTGGATCACAGTAGCAATAACAACGACTTGGTATGGTTAGTCGTATCAGCAATGAATGTGTTGTAATTGAGAAGGCTTCCTACTGGGAGCAAAGAGGGACTGTAGAAAAGCAAGCTTTTAGATATGTGACTTGAAGTGCTGCCTGAATCAAAATACGGTGCTTCATAGTAGGAAACTGTCTAGAGAAAATCAGTGTTTTTAAGAACTGGTTCTAAATAACCCCAGAAACCCCTTTGCATGCACATGCATACACACACACACACACACAAACACACACACACACACACAGAGAGAGAGAGAGAGAGAGAGAGAGAGAGAGAGAATACTGTATGATATACATTTATTAAGAATTCAATTACTATGAAGATGCATATTTAAACAATATCAAGGTCCAAGTGGATCTTAAATGATCATTTATTCCCTTTATTCACTGGTAAATTATAACTAAATTTTAAAATTTTGAGGTCTTTAGCACTTTTATTCATGGTTCAAAACAAAACAATTTGTATAAAATTAAAAATAATTTTAATATTTTTGAGCAATAAAACCTAGGAAAAGACTTTGTCTAGATTTGATTTAAACTTATTACATATTCTCTTCTTCCTTTCCAACTTCATCTATGTAGGACACCCAAGTAAATAGTTTTAAATTAATTGATTAATCATTTATCAGCCAAATAATATGGATGCTCTGTAGGTTAAAAATTCTAATCATGAAGAAATGCTGAACTTTCTGAGCAGCTATATAACTGTTGCTCAGTTCTTTTCTTTCCTTTGTTCCTATCTTGTCTTTGAATATTTTCTCTATGTTTACTATTTCCAACTGCTTCCAGATAAATGATTGTATTTCCTGAAGAGAACATGTAGGAAGTACTCAAAAGGAGACTTTGGATTGTTGACCTTCTGTTAGTGACAAATATTTTGTCATCAAAAGACACTGGAAGACAGAAAATCTTAAACATCCTGAAGCTTAATTTGTGACTGTAAATGGCTAGATTCTGAGAGAACAGAGTACAGTACTTTCTAGGGATTGTTGTGAAGATAGAACAGAATGTCAAAGAATAG
The DNA here is from genome assembly GCF_000001635.26 of Mus musculus. NCBI lineage: Eukaryota > Metazoa > Chordata > Mammalia > Rodentia > Muridae > Mus > Mus musculus. The sequence continues at coordinate 61,585,318 of NC_000083.6, forward strand.
CCAGTTTTGTGGTATTGATACCAGATGTTACTGAATCCTTTAATTTTATACTCCATTTTAAAAAGACAATTAACTTTATCCATAATTATTGAATTATATTATTAATATGCTATGGATCACTAGAGAAACAAATAACTTACTCTGTTAATAGCAAACCACACAATATAATTAACTAAAGTATAAACCAAATGAACTCTTGATTTTATAATATAAGATGTTTAATTGTTTTGAATTATGACAGAAAGAATTTCATTGTCAATATTTGGGGATGGGTTGTGTTCTGAATGATCTTAATAAAAGGCATGTCAATCACAAAACAGAAAACTCCAACTGGAACCTCAATTACCATGGACCAGGGTGATAAAATTTTGAAATTACTAAAATGAAGACACCACATATTAACAAATATGACAAAGTCTAAAAACAATTTTAAAAACTTAATTGAAAAAATATAAAAGAAATAAAAGATGAAGAGATACAAAACAGAAGACAGAGGAAAGAAGGGAATGTTGTGAGAAAGGGAACACAGGACCATTTAGGAAGGGACGAAGGAGGAGAGGATTAAGAAAAGAGTAGTGGTGGGGGATGGTACAATAAAGTATGTGAGACAAGAGGGAGAATTATAATAACTATCTTTTTGATATAACATGGCCAAGGCATGTCAATATGGTCTGTAAATCAGGACAGGTGAGAATGTAGCTCAAGGTTGCATAAGCATCCCATATATAATTCCACTCCAATGATAATCACTGGACATTCTCAAAACCTAAGCAAACTAGGGTTTATCAAGATGTGCAAGTATGTCAATGTACACAGTCCAACTTAAAGTCTATTTTCTAATGAATTCAGCTAAAAAGAATTGTTACTAACTAAACTATACTAATATCTAATGACATAATTAAAGCAAAACAGAAGATAATATAGAATATTGCAACTAAAAAAAGAATTTAATATAAAATGGTGGCCAATGCTTTTAGAGTTTGCAATTTTTGACCCATACCAAAAACAAATATCCAATTCTAAAAATTAACTGCATAAATTACAGTCCGAAAACCAGCAGGGAAAAATGATTAAAATGAATGTGGATTTACTTCCTCACCCCCTGAAAAGCCCAAGAGAAAACACTCTTGACATAACAATACACTATTATGAATGTGGAGCAAGCAAGTTGGTGACCTATGCTGCAAGCAAAATTGTTCTGGTCAGAAGAAAGATGGCGTCCCTTTTACCTCTGAAGAAAGGAATGTCAGGAAGAATGGGAGCTGGAATAGAATTAATTTTATAGTCACAATGTAACATTTAGAGAAGGAAGAACACAACCTGACTCCATTCCAGAAAGTATGTTTGTCCCAGTCTTCAAGTGAGAAAGGACACAGAAATATACCTTGGTCCCTAGGATACAAAAAGGTGAAGCTTAGATTCTAAGAGTTGTCAGTTCTCTTTTTAGAAAGTTGGAAGTGCAGTTCCATCTTAGGTAAGTAGTTTTATTTTATTCAAACCAATTGGAACGATTTTGTGAGCTTATTGAAGAATACTACAAAGTATTGGTAGAGGGAAAGTCTGACATGTCTCTCTATTGATTAAACCTTGAAATGAGATTCCAGGATTAGCAACTGACCAGGAATCATGAAACTGGAAGTTATTTAAGCAGGATTGAGCAGCTGTGCATGGGATGTCTTAGGTATGAAAGCTGCAAGAATAGATGGCTAAGGCCTGCCCCTGATTTCTTCCAGTGATTTCATTGTACCTGTGTTACCCACTGCTGGTGTCTAATGTTTTTATGTAACAGTCAATGTCCAAAATGAATATCTATGCTTCAATCTTCTGGATCATTTGAGCTTTCAATGTTGTGTGCTTTGCTCCCAGTATTCATTATCAATTTGAGTGAGTTGTAACTTAAGAAACAAATGAATGTAATGTGGACATTTAGTGAAGATAAACTGGAGAAAAAATAATGGACTAGCATATACCTATAAAATGCTCATATATGTTTGTATTATCTAACTAGTCAGAGAATGGACATAATAAATTATTAAATCACAATATTCTTTGAAAATTGACTATCAAATTGATCAGTATCATGTAGTAAATTTCTATCTATTAAGATTCCAATGGAATGTTTATTCAACAAAAATATCTGCAGAAATGCAATGTTAAATCAGTTCTATCCTTTCAACAATGGTATTGTCCATTTTCAACGAATCTGTAAGAAGCAAAAGTAGTCAACATAATCATATGAGAACATATACAACATTAGTTCTCTTTCCAAAATGGATTATGTTGCCGCTGATATTTCTGAAACAAATCCTATCTCACAAAGTAACAATTATAATTGAGAGGAATAATTGCATTTGTTTGCATTAAAACTATATGTGAGGATTAAATTTTTTATATGTTCTAAGTATCTATGATAGCAAACTAAATTGAAAAACAATATTTCAATACTCTAGATAAAATTATATTCTAGATAATTTTGTAATTGTGATAAATTAACAATTTGTTTTTGCTACTATATACATACTATACACATATCATCATATAGAAAGTTAAATATTGAGAGAGATAGAATGATAGGTAGATTTGTATTTACATGTTGATCTATGGACTACATAAAAAGAACTTACCAAGCACCTAGCAACATTGAAAAAAAATTATATCAGCTATTACAAATAAAAAATATATAAACCTTATAATTTTTGGAAACAACATAAGATTAATGTAATTATTAAATGAGAAATATTTGAGAAGCCACTTCATATAGGGGAGACAAAGTAGCTAAGAACTATAAACAGTGTGTGAATATCCATAAGCTATTAAGTGGATAAAGGAAAAGAGGTACAAAATAAAAATGGAACACAATTTAGCCATAAAATAGAATAAATTTCTGTCGTACATTGTGAATGGGACTACAAATAGTTGTTTTCATTAGAATGAACTAGGTGCAAAAATACAAGGACCACCTGACCTCAAATCCATGTGAAACCCATCGACTTGATCACAGAGCAATTGAGAGTAGAATGGTGATTCTGAGAAGCTGAAGAGCTTATGAAATGAGAGATAGGGAAGTTATTCCTAGGGTAATACAAGCAGATTATAGGGCTAATTTTGGCTCATGGTTTAAGGGATACAATTCCTTATCTCTGAAAGGCACAACTGAAGGATTGCTAGGCAACTGGCAACATTGTATCTAGAGTAAGATAGTGTAGTAGAGACCGGCAGTGACAAAGGACTAAGAAATTTCATGGACCAATATTTCCTTCCCCCTTGACTTTTTTTTTTTTTAAAGATGGTCTGTCCCCTAAACGTTCAAAATCCCTCACAAACAGTGCCATCATAGAGTGCAAATTACTCAAATATATGTGCACAGTGAGGACATTTTACATGCCAACCATAAGAAAAGCAGTAGGGTAGTCATGACCACAAGGAACAGTCAGGTAGATATTACTTAGAAGTGAGGACAGTATGTCTAGGTGGCATTAATAGAAAGGGACAGTTACACATTTCTACACAATTTCATTTTCATGAGATAACTTTTCCTTTTCTGAAATTCCCTACTTCTGTTTTAGGAATGAATTCTGTTCCCAGTCTCCTGTTTTACTCTGGGCATGTTTATCAACATTGTGGAGTTACTGCTGTAAGAACAGCCAATGTTTCTTTAGAAGGATGTCTTTCATGATCACGGTTGTTTTTCAGTCATGTCCATCCTAAAGGCTTGTGAAGCTCCCCCTGTTTCCTTCATGTGAATGCAAAGACTCGAGAACCTTTATTTGTGTTAAAAAATGGGGTTTTATAGGTCACAAGAATAATGAACTGTGTTCAAAGATTGTCTTAGGCTATGCAGAAAAGCAAAGACTGGACATGTTCTTTTAAAACTTTCTTAGATTAATGGAGCTTTTCTAAAAATTAACTTTGTCTAGTTTACATGAATTCTGTACTTTCCTGCACATGGATTGTTTTCATCTTATACATAATAGTCACAGAAAGTCAGATTCACCATGCAAAATTCTTTCAACAGTTATAAATTTCCATCACTTAATGAATGAGTGAATGAATTACAAGAAGTGATGAAATCTTCACATTCTAGCCTTAAACCACAAGGTCCCAAGAGATGCTTCCTTTTGCATCTGGCAGCCTCCGTCATCTGCACATGAGTCATCAAAACTGATTTTTATCAGTGCCCTTGACAAATATTCCAACTTCATTTTAGTGCTTCTAATAATTCATTGTGTTTTGTGGTTCTCCTGGGACATTTACTGCCTTCTATTTCGACTTAACACATTATATAGCTGATAATATGCTTAGTTGTTTGTTTACTTAGTAAGCTCCTTAGTACTGTCTTTGAAACGATTCAGTCTAAGCATTAAATAGCACTGTAAACAACTCTTGAAAAGTTGGCCCAATACATCTGTTCCTGTTCAAAACATGTTCTAAGTCAATCCTGAGATGGTTCTGTGGTCATTTTCTTACCAGTATGTTCTTCATTCATATATTTTCACAAATTTTAGACTTCTAATATATTTACAATACAATAATATACTCTTTAAAAACACCTCATTAAGGAACTTTCAAATTTTGGTTTTATAATGATGAAACACTTTTAACCTCAACAAAAATTCATATGGGCAAGGTGAGGGCTACACTGATATCCATGGGAAAGGGAAATAGAATATATTTTATGAGTAGATTGATGTTGGTTGGAGACAGGATCAAGGGGCATATAAGGTGGGGAGGGATAGAGGGAGAGAGTGTGTGGAGTTATATCTAGAATTGGAGGATATTTGTGGATGGTGTGCAGTTGAAACTTCCTGGAATTTACGAAGAGGATCCTAATGAGGACTCCCAGAACTGGTGGATATGGAACCTCAACTGGGCATCTCCTGTAGCCAAGCAAGGATTTCAGCTGCAGGACTGTTGCATTCATTTGAGGTGTTGACCAAGGAGGTCCAAGGGATCCCCCAAATAACCAAAGCTAATGCTCAGACAATGGATTGCTCTCTACAAGCTGACAGTGGGGCCTCATTGCCAAGGACGACACTCTCACAACTAATTAAATACAGGAATTCAAACTCATGCCTTCATAGAACTCCCACTCTTATGTCCTGCCTACAAAAAATATCTTAGGATAATGGTGCACAGCGCTTGTGGAAGTAACCAAACAGTGTCTGATTTGACTTAAGGCTCACTACATGAGGATGAACCCATATCTGACACTGCTTGGATAAACAAGATCACAAGACCAGACAGCCCAGAGGCCTAGAATAAAACCAAATACTACAGATTTATAAAGAAAAATCAATGAAAGAGTTCCTAATGATACGTTACTATACCCATAAAGCAGTGAGGGTATCATCCTGTCATCATCAATGAAGCTTCCTCCAATAGCACATGAGGATGGGTGCTGAGACCCCCAGCCAGATATTATGTAGGCAGAGTCTACATTGGAGATCATCATAAAATCCCTCCCTTCAGAGCTCAGGGATTACAATGGAAAAGAAAACTGAAAGAAAGTAGGAACCAGAAGGAATAGAAGACATAAGGAGAGCAAAGCCTTATGAGAAAATAGTAAGCAAGGTGTGCATGCACTCATCGGCACTGAAGCAGCCAGCAGAGAGCCCACATGGCTCTCCAGCAGATCCTCTGCCTATATATTATACCTATTAGTTTAACATTTTTATAAGACTCTGACCATGGGAATGAGTGGCTCTCTGAATCTTTTGCCTGCTCTTGGGACTCTTTTTCTCTTGTCAGGTTTGCCATGCCCAACTTAAATAGGATAGTTTTTGCTTTGTTTCACTTTATTTTATTTTGTTAAGTTTGGTGGTTGTGTCTTGGAAGTCTTCCATGTCTAATGAGAGACAGAATGGAAACTTTTAAGGAGGGAAGTGGAGGTAGGAAGGAACAGGGATGAGTAGAGGGAGGGGAGACTATAACAGGAAGGTATTCTATGAACAAAGAATCTAAATTATTTTCAATAAAAGAAAAAAATACTTGTGTCTTCAGGATATATCTAAGGCTGTATTAAGAAGAGATAAAAACAAATGATATCTTATGTACATTGTTAAGAGTATAAAAGGTATAAAGGAATATACTTTTACTGAAGTAGCAGCATTGAATACTCTATATCTGTCTACTTTCCACTGAGGATAGTTTTTGAAGTCATGAAAAAAGAAGAGTTCAGATTACAGAGAATTGATTTAACAAACCTTTATTTCTGCAACTGAAACCTCAGATTCAGAGAAATATGTTGACATCCAGGAGGGCACCAGGAAGAACAAGTCTGTATGACACTGTCAATGCCACTGTAAGAGAAGAAAGTGACCATCCTGGCAGAAAAGCTTGAGGCTGAATTGAATTCTGCCATTTTCCTCTGAGCACATCTGTGCTTTTGGTAACATATTATCTCTGGTAACACATATTTCTAGTGAGTGCTATGATTACTTGTAAATTAAATAAAACACTATAGAATTTTTATTATATTATGGTCTACATTTTCAATGGCCTGTGATTTATATAAATAGAATTATTCCACTTTATCAATAACAAAATATGAAATCTGTACTAATAAATGTCCAGTTACCATGTTGCTTATGAAAGACCTTATGATGTACTTCAGACACAGAGTTCTTTATTCCGCAGTGACCACATGACCAAATACAGACAGGAAGAATAAAGACCTAACTCTACAAGATATGTTTGATGCTTCACCTCACAAATGCAAGTGGACCTTATCTAAAGTCCCTGAAATCAATGTAAATTGGACCAAGTCCTTTCTTTTATTTTATTTTTAAAGAGGAAACTAAAATTGATGAAATAAGTAAGGACATTTTCAAGAAATTTTATTTCAAATGAATTCTAAGATTATGCTAGTGCACATGCATTATGCATTTGCACTTATATGTAAAATGCTGTTGTGGTCTTATTATAACTATTTTGTTAGTTATGCAAAGTAGAAAAATAAACAAATCCTGATTTTCAAGATTTCCTACCCATGTCCTTCATTCCATCTCTAAATTGAACTATTAAAATTTGTAAAACTAGTTAAGAATATGGTCATCTAACTTCTTTGGGGACCTCACTGATACAAGCTGAACCTATTTCTCTTTTCTCTGCTCAGCCCCTTGGTGGTTGCATTAAGTTGAAATAACATAGTTAGTGAGATGCTCATCAAAAGTCAATATGTACCCTGCATGTCTAATCTGTGAATCTGGCATCCAGAAGCTAGCATCAGGCCAGGGAGCCTGCTGGCACTCAGACTCATGACAGTACTTAGAGAAATGCTCTCCAGCAGGCCACAACATAAAGACAGCACATGGAAATTACTCAGGGTTACTTCCTCCAGGCAGTTCTTTCAGCCACAAGACAATACAAGGGCTGTGCTCATCGAGTCCTTCTGGAAGTAGAATGACTTCTAAGTAGCTTCCAACATCCTCACTCTAAAATTATGAATCTATCTTCCAACCACAAAGGGATGCTTAGAGTGTACATTCTAGTAGTTAAGAAATTCATACATCTGTGGGGAACTAACTACATTTTCCATTTTCCTATTTCTTCTTTCTTCTATAATTATATGTTAGATTGAATGATGAAATATCATATACATCTCTAGCTCCCATTACCATAAAACCTTTTAAGGATATTGACATTCAGCCCAAATTTCCATACCATTCAACTTTTTTTTGGAGTACAACAGCATAATTTCATTGTGTGGTACTCAAAGTTATAAAAACAAAGAAAAGCACTACTACAGGGGGCTGCTGAGATGACTTGATGTGGAAGAGCACTTGCTGTTCAATTTGAAGGTGTGAAACTTAATTCACAACACTCACAAAAATGTTGATAGTGTCCCTGTGTTTCTTTAAACCTATGGCTGTGTGGAGGGAGACATGATTATTGCTGGGCCTTGCTATCTAGCCAGCCCGCCCTGAAAAAGAATAGAATCTATGTCCATTAGCAGAACCTTTCTCAAAGTAAAAAACGCAGAATATGATAGAGCAAATAGAGAAAAATCCCTAATGTCTTTCTCTACCCTGTTAACATGTAAATACTTCTCTATACACAGCAGACACACACACACACACACACACACACACACACACACACACACACACAAAGAGGAAATATTATTGAATTGATATGTTGTAATCTGTTAAGTCTATGAGAATAGAAGCCATATGTAGATGAGTGTGTGTGTGTAAATGTAAGTTAATATTTATATTATATTTACATTTACTGAAACATTGAGTTTCATCATGATTTGACTAAATGTATGCCAATCCAAATCATAATTATTCTAAACATTTTACAGAACTTTCTAATTGTTTATAATTAGCTTATTTTCCAATGTTCATGGACACTTCTGACATTATTTTTCTTGTGGGAATAATAATTGAATGTGTCTGAAATGGAATTTCATGATTGTTTTATCATTCTATGTCTTGAAAGATAATGGAATAGACATATTCTTAAACAATTAAAATTTTTCTCCTAAGTTGTCATCCTTGTTTTGGATTATAATAACACCATCACCTATGTTTGTGTAAAGTTTAGGAAAGAGACAAAATTAAAGAAAATATGATAGCTGTACAGCTTAATATCTCTCAACATATTAATAAAAGGAATCTTTAGTTATAGATAAATGGATGCATACATGTAAGATAAATATAGATAATATTAGAAACAGAAATAAAGAAGATTACACAACACAGTAGGTTTCTTGATCCTCACCTGTAATAAATTCAGTGGTTATTTTTCTTTATTGATTTACAAGTACTGAAAAAATAAAGAATAACAGGAGTTAGTACATTAATTGTTAGGTGAGCTATCAAAATTATTTTATGCTATTTTATAAACTTTACTTTTAGTGGCTCCTTTTGTAATTTTCCCATTGCTTCTGTAACTATAAAATTTGTACTGGAAAGATGTAAATAATTATTAACTTATCAATTCTGTTGAGCTTCTTTCTTTAAATACATCTTTAACATTGTTTCAGTTATGTTAGGTAAATTTAACAAATTTTGGGGTGTTTATGTTTTACTGTTTACTCTTCTGTATGGTCCTTGTAAAAATAGAGTCCATTAATTATCATTATTTTAATACAAACAAAATATTTATATGAAATAATTAATATTAAGTTACTTGTATATGATTGATAAATAATATTTAGTAATTTCTATATATCAGATTATATAATGATAAATGCCATATTAGAATATTTATTATCTTCTTGACCTGAAAGTCTGAATAATGTCAATTTTAAGCACACACAGTTCTATGTATGTTGCATTTAAATTAATAACTGGCTCTTACAAGGAAGTAGGAATGCCCCTTTGAGTATAGAATAAGCATGAAATATTTCCCTAGTAGAGCTGGAAAGAATACAGAGGACAGAACTCCACAACATGTGGGTTAATTAAATGAGGTCATTTCTAGTCAGTCATATTGATAATGTGTGAAAAGCTCTTCTTTATTTCCATGCAGATCCAAATATATTTTATGTGTCATACAAACATTAATCTCCTGCCCACATTAAAAACATTTACAAAGCAGGATCTGTGCTTTATAATGCTGACATCTCTAAGGATCCAGGAGAGGGCTCTGCACAAGGTACACTGTTAGATCCACTTATTACGGTGATGATGCACATGGATATTTTGTACATTTATTTACAGGCTAAGGGGAAAATAGAAAAGTATGTGACTGCCCATTAATCCTTCTCATGTGTTAGACTTCACTCACAAGTCTGCTTGGTTTTTGCCTTCTTCATTAAATAGTGCGAGAAATGGACAGTTAGTGAGGATCTGAGTGCATAATAAGCACACAGTGGAGTATGATTTGCTGAGCTGCGCTCAGTTTTTCTTAGTGTGACCTCCCACTAACTAGAATAAAACTTTGATATCTATGACACAAGAAAAAAAGATGTGTGTGTGTGTGTGTGTGTGTGTGTGTGTGTGTCTGTGTGTGTGTGTGTGTGTGTGTGTGTGTACTATCATATCACCATCATGCTGTAGGCAGAATCCCTTTAGGCAACTGACACTTCATGTAACTGCCAATAAACCTGGTACTCAAGCACACAGTGATGCTTTTAATATCTGATTTCAATCAGAAATCAATTTGATCATAGAGTAGACAAGGCTGCCCATGCTCTCCCTATCTATTCAATATAGCACTAGAAGTTTCAGTCAGAGCAATAAGACAACTAATGGAAATCAAGGCCATGCATATTGGAAAGGAAGAAGTCAAAGTATTGCTATTTGTGGATGATATGATATTATACATGAGCGACCCCAAAAATTGTATCAAGGAAATCCTACATCTCATAAACCACTGCAGCAAAGTGGTTGGATACAAATTAACTCGAAGAAATGAATTGCCCTCCCAACAAAGTTATTAGGGTAATAACACGCTTCACAATAGCTACAAACAATTTAAAATATCTTGGTTGTAACTTCAACCAAGCAACTGACAGTTTTGTGATGACAATTTCCTGAACAAAGAAATTGAAGAAGTTATCACATGATGGAAATATCTCCCATGTCATGGATTAGTAGGATTAACATAGTAAAAGTGGCCATCTTAACAAAAGCAACCTATAGATCTAATGCAATTCCTATTAAAATTCCAACACAATTCTTCACAGACATAGAAAGAACAATTCTTAACTTCATATGGAAAAACTAAAAACTCAAGAACGTGAAAACAAATCTTGAAAATAAAATCCTTCTGGTAGAATCACCATCCCTGACGTCAAACTGTACTACAGAACAATAGTGATAAAAACTGTATGGTATTGGTACTGAAACAGACAGGTTGATTGATGGAATAAAATTGAAGACCCAGAAATAAACACATATCTGTGGACAATTGATCTTTGACAAAGAAGGCACAAACCATACAGTGCGAAAAAAAGAAAGCATCTTCAACAAATGGTGCTGCTCTAACTGGATGTCTGCGTGTAGAAGAATACAACGAGATTCATTGTTATCACACTGCTGAAAAACCAAGCCCAAATGAATCAAGGACCTCAATATAAAACTGGATACACTAAATCTCATAGAAAAGAGAGTAGGAAAGAGCCTCAAATGCATTGGTACAGAAGACAATTTTTTTGAGCAGAACACCAATGACTCATACTCTAAATTCAGCAACTGATAGATAGGAATACAAAGCTTCTATAAGGCAAAGGACACTGTCAATAGGATAAAACAGCAGCCTACAGACTGGGAAAAGAACTTTACCAACTCTACAACTGACAGTGTGCTAATATCCAAAATTTATAAAGGACTTAAGATGCTGAGCACCAACAACCCCAATAACTCTAAAAAATGGGGTACAGAGCTAAACAGAGAATTTTCAACAGAGAAATCTCAAATAGCCCAGAAGCACTTAAAGAAATGTTCAAAGTCCTTAGTCATCAGGAAAATGCAAATCTAAAGAACTCTGAGGGCCCATCTATGTATATTATTATGTATTATTATTATGTATTACACCTATGGCTAATATACATCATTATGGCTAAGCAAAAATCTCAAGAGATAGCTTGTTGTGTGAGGATGTGGAGCAAGGGGAACAGTAATCATTGGTGGTGGAAGTGCAAACTTGAACAAATTTGGAAATCAATTTGGTGGTTTTTCAGAAAACTGGGAATAATTCTTCCTCAGGGCATAGCGATACTGTTCCTGGACAAATACCCAAAAGATGCTCCATCATCCCACAATGACATTTGCTCAGCTATGTTTATAGTAGCTTTAATCATAATATCCAGAAACTGGAAACAACCTAGATATCCCTCAACTGAAGAGTGGATAATGAAAATGTGGTACATCTGTACAATGGCATATTTTCCAGTTATTAAAACAATGACATCATAAATTTTGCAGGCAAATGGATGGAACTTGAGAATATCATCCTGCCGGAGGTAACCTAGTCCCAAAATGACATGCATGGTATGTTCTCACTTATAACTAGATATTAGCCATAAAATACAGTATACCCACGTTACATTCCATAGACCCAAAGAAGATAAAAATGAGGAAAGCACAAGCAAGGATGCTTGAATCTTATTTAGAAGGGAGAATAAATTATTCATAAAGAGCAGATGGATGGAGGGACCTGGGCGGTATAGTATATGGGGTGGGGTAGTTTATGATAAGGTGTAGGGAGTGACAGGAGATATGTCCATAGGGACTGAAGAATGAATGAACATCTGCAACTGATGAGAGTGGGGATGTTGGTGCAAGGCGAATCTCCAGCACGTGACAGAGACCTGGAATAAAGGCGGTTCCCAAGAATCAATGGGAGTGACCTTAGCTGTGACTCACAGCATTGGGGATATGCAATCTGAAGAGACTATTTCCTGTATCCAGGCAGGAACCCCAGTGGAGAGATACAGAGATAGGGACACCAATCCACACATAAAACTTTTCACTCAGAATTTATCCTATCTGCAAGAAATTCAGAGGCTGGGGATGGAACAGAGACTGAAGAATCCCAACTTGAGACCCACTCCATGAGCAAGCACCAATCCAAGAAACTATTAATGATACTCTGTTATGCTTACAGACATGGTTGTTCTCTAGGACCCAGCAGGTGGCTCAGACAGATGCTAGCACCCACAATTAAACAGTGGATGGAGCTTGGAGGCTTATGGAAGAACAGGAGGAAAGATTGAAACCTCTTAGGGGATAGGAACTCCACAGGAATACCAACAGAGTCAACTAAACTGGACCTTGGAGCACTCAGAGACTGAACCACCAGCCAAATAGCATTCAGGGACTGGATCTAAGCTTCACCACACATATATAACAGACATGCAGGTTGGAATTCATGTGGGACCTGAACTAGTAAAACTGTTCAGATAACTGTACAGATAATGAAAGCTGTTATCTGTAAGTGGAATATGTTCTTTTAGCTGGACTGCCTTGTCTGGCCTTAGTGGGAGAGGATGTCCTAGCTTCACAGAGACTTGATGTGTGGTGGTAGAGCCTTACCCAGGGGGAAGAGGAGAAGAAAAGGGAGGATGAACAGAAGGATTGTGGCAGGGGATGACCAAGAAGGGGGCAGTGAGCTGGATGTAAAGTGGGTAGGTTAAATAAATTAAGAAAGAAAAAAAGAAAACAAAAAGAATCTCAAAAGATAAGATATATAATAACATTTCAATAAATATAAGATGCTGAAATTAAACAAAATGTCAACTACATACAATATGTTTCAAATTATATATTATTATAAACCCTATTGCTAGAGGAACAGATATAATGCTTAGTAGCAGAAATTGGGAAAATAAATTTAAGATGATTATAGAAAAAAATATCAGCAAAGACTTTTGCTTGAACACGCATATTTGAGGAATATCAAATGAATACTATTAACAAAATTAATGAAAACAACATAAAATACAACGGCAAATATTTTAAAAGTTTTATTTCATAAGCTCTAATTCATATAAAAAACAAAATAGAAGTCAGTGTAAATTTCATTTTTTTAAACGAGTGTACATTAGCTTTAACAAGTATTCTGTTTCATTATGACATTTCTATATGTGTATTCTATGCACTGGGATAATAATAGTTCCTTTTTGTTTTTTTGTTTTTTATTTTGTTTTGTTTTGTTTTGTTTTGTTTTGTTTTGTTTTGTTTTGTTTCAGTTCAGCAATTACCTCCTTCCTGGTCTACTCTCCCACATTTCCTCAACCCACTCCTCTTTCCTGGCTCCAAGAGGATGTTCTAACACCTCACCCTAACCCACCCCCACCTCTACCAGCCCTGGAGCCTCAAGTCTCTTGAGGATTAGGTGTGTTTTCTCTCACTGAGTCCAGACCTGGCAGTTCTCTACTGTATATGTGTTGAGGGCCTTGGAACACCTGGTCTATGATGCCTGATTGGTGGCTCAGAGTTTGAGAGATTGCGGGCGTCCAAATTAATTGAGACTGTGGGTTTTACTATGGCATCACCCTCCTCTTCAGCTTCTTTCAGCCTTCCCTAATTCAACCCCAGGGGTCCTCAGCTTCTGTACATTGGTTGGGTGTAAGTATCTGCATCTGACTCTTTCAGGTGCTTATTGGGCCTCTCATAGGAAAGCCATGCTAGGGTCCTATCTGTAAGCCCACCATATCATCACTAATAGTGTCAGGCTTAGAGCCTCCCCTTGATAAGCATCCCAAGTTGGACTGGACAGTCAACAACACCCCCATTCCATCAGTCTCTTCTTCATTTTTTGACCCTGAAGTTATTTTAGACAGGAACAATTCTGGGCCAAAGATTTTGACTGTGGGATGGCAACCCCATGCCTCCATTTGTTGCCCTGTCTGTCTGCTGGAGTTGGAATCTACATGTTCCCTCTCCCTACTGTCAGGCATTTCATCTAATGTCCTTCCCTTTGAGTCCTGAGGGTATTTCACCTCCCAGTTCACTGGTACATCCTAGAGGGTCCCTCCACATACCACTCTTGGAAATAAACCAAAAAGATGCCCATCATACTACAGGGACAAGTGCTTGACTATGTTCATATCCGTCTTATCTGTGATAGCCAGAAACTGAAAAAAAACTCTGATGTCCCACAATGGAAGAATGGATACAGAAGATGTGGTTCATTTATACAATGGAATATTACTCAACTATTAAAAAAAGGACATCCTGAGTTTTGCAGACAAATGAATGGAATTAGAAAATATCATCTATCCCGTGTGAGGTATCTCAGACCTAAAAGGACATGCAAAGTATATACTCACTAATAAGTGAATATTGGCCAAAAAATGTACAGCATACCAAGGATACAATACACAGAACTTAAGATTGTTAACAAGCCAAAGGGCCAAAGTGAGAATGCTTTAATCCCACTTGGGAGGAGAAGAAAGAAATCAAGGGAGGCAGAGGGAGGGAGGACACTGGGTAGGAGAGGGGACAGGCAAGGGGAAAGGGGACCATGATCAGGTATTGTGGGGGAACAGGAAAGAAGCCCTGAAGGCCAGCAGAATGAATAGAAATATGCAACCAACAGTTTCTATTTTAAACGGAAAACAACTAAACAAAAGCTTATACTTCACTGTGAAATGTGTGAGAGTATATTGATATGGTAATAGAGTTATCAACATTATGATTTAGGCAGAATCTCTTTCAGGTAACTGAAACTTCATGCAACTGCCAATAAAATTGGTATTCAAGCACACAGTGATTCTTTTCATAACTGATTTCAGTCATGCAACCATAATAGAAATATGAAATGTCATTTAGTTATGGAATATACTTTGTTGACTAAACACATGCATTTTTTTTAAAAATGTATTTACCAAAACAATCTTACTTACTGGGATATAATTATGCAGTTCTCAATTTCCATTAATTAAAGAAGATTAATCTTGTTGACACTTATTTATGACAGAAAATGGTATGTATAGAAAATATAATTAATTCCATTAAGATCTATTTGGCAGAGTATTTTATGTGCTAAGTGCAAAGCTATGATTTATTTAAAATAAAATCATGATGCACATGCAATCACAGACACATTACAAAAGAGCAGGAATCAAAAAATATTTTGTTATAAAGCAGTACATTTCTATTCTTTATATATATATATATATATATATATACATATATATATATATATACATATATATATATACATATATATATATATTTAATCTTTCAGTAACTGTTTTCTAGGACAGTTATTTCTTTACTAAGTTAAAGAAAAGCATGTTCATATAGTAATAATGAAAGCAAACCAAAATGGTAAAGAACTAGGAGAGGTTTCACTAGTCTCTAATCACAGCACTGGGGTGATGAGGGAAGAAGGAAGAGGAGTTCAAATCCAGCCTAGACTACTAGAGGCCCAGTCTCAGGAAAGAAGGAAAGAAAGAAAGAGAAAGAAAGAGAGAGAGAGAGAGAGAGAGAGAGAGAGAGAGAGAGAGGAGTTATAAAGAGATGGAGAGTGGTAGGGAAAGAGGGAAAGAAGGAAGAAGGGAGGTAGGAAGGAAGGAGGGATTGAGGGAGGGAAGGAGTGACAGAAGAGGGATGGAGGGTAGGAAAAAAGGCATGTAAATTAGTGTCTCCACAAATAAGCCTCTTGTCTAAATCCATTTTTTCTCCCTTTTCCACTGGTGTGACAGTATAATTCATGTATCTAAATTTATGGACTGGAAAACCCCATGGAAGAATCTTAAATATAATAGGCATGAATAAAATGAGAGAAAAAGACCATCTGAGATAGCACAAAAGGGATAAAGAAAAATCATTATTGGAGTCTTTGGTCAAGGAAAGGGTAGAGTTCTCAGGCTTGCATGTAAAAAGATGTAATTCCCCGACTTCATCTCTCATTCTTTGATCCTGTACTGTAGAGTAAATGAGGCAAATGGGAGCAACTGACTTTTAAGGTTACCCAGCATTTTGTTATCAATTGCCCATGCTTCCTTAAGAGACAACAACAAAAACATTCCTTACAGACTGTAAGTTCAGGGGACAGAAACCATTTCTTTCAGATATAGCTTTCTACTTACTAAGCTATAAACTGTCACTGTTTTGGCCCTGATTATTTTATTTCTCTTTTATATGTTTAAATTATTAAATATAATTTCTGCTACTTCCTTCTAGTTTCATTAGAACCGTTATTCTTCACTCCTACAAATCTTCTGTCAGTGAAAGACCCACAACGTGAGGACTCCCTCACGTTCTGACTCAGGAGAGGCGACACCCCAAATCACTCACAAGAAATGGTCTTGCTGCAAACTGCAAGAGGAATAAAAGTTATTCAAGAGCGCTCTTGGGCCCATGGTCATACACCACGCAGGGGTAGAGGACCGTGGCACCCCGAGTAGCTGGGTAAGGGGTTATTTAAAGGAAGAAACCACAACTCAAGGACGTGGGTAGGGCGTTATTAGAAAATACCAAAGATACCAGTTAAGAGTCCCAAGGAAGTGCAAAGTCACAAGAGTCACAAGGAATACTTGGTAATTGTTCAGGTTATCTCTCAAGACAGTTTCTAAGAACCCCTAACAATAGCACATTCTTTGAATGAACACTCTTTGAACCCAGGAAGCGGGTGGGTGGAGGAATGCCCCTACCTGTTTTATGATTAGCATACCTTGGAGCATTAAGACACAGAGGTCACATTCCCAAGCCTGGGCCTAAAGGCCTAGAATTTTGTTTTTAAGTTATACTTTCATCAGGAGCAATAGATGAGTTAAGTATGTTTTTTACCTTTTGATAGTACAAAACATACACAAATTGTGTGCAGATGATTTTGCAATAAAACATAAAACAAGGTGCACATCAACAGTGTGCTGGGGAGATGGGCTCAGCAGTAAGCAGCTTGCACTGACTGTTTCCTCAGCACCTAGGAGCAACCAGTGACTCAAGGTTCACGGGTGATCCCATGACTCTAGCACCTAAACTTACCACCCTATACAAACACACACAAGCTCATAACTAAAAAAAAAATGAAAATAATAGTCTGTCTATGAAAATAGTAACCTTAAAAATTAAACACTGACAAGAAAGGCAATGGTGGGTGCTGCATGCCTTTGAACCCAATTTCCCAAGTATGCGTGCTTCACTAGTCCAAGGATCAATTTGGTTGGTGTGTTTTGTATTTGGGTATCTCTAAAGAAGTATTGGTTCAAAGGAATTCATAATTTTTTTAAAAATTAATTTTCTTTTTAGTAGATATTTTATTTACATTTCAAATGTTATCCCTTTGCCTGGTTTCCCTTCCAAAAGCACAGTATCTCCTCCCCCTGCCTGTGCTCACAAACCCCCCCACTCCTGCTTCCTGGACCTGGCATTCTCCTACACTGGGGCATAGAGCCTTCACAGGACCAAGGGCCTCTCCTCCCATAGATGATTGACAAGGCCATCCTCTGCTGAATATGCAGCTAGAGCCATGATTCCTTCAATGTATACTCTTTGGTTGGTGGTTTAATCCCTGGGAGCTCTTAGTGTACTGGTTGGTTCATATTGTTCCTCCTATGGGGGAGCCAAACCCTTCAGCTCCTTGGGTCCTTTCTCTACTTCCTCCAGTGAGGACCCTATGCTCAGTCCAATGGTTGGGTGAGAGCATCTACCTATGTATTTGGCAAGCACTGATAGAGCCTCTCAAGAGACAGCTATATCAGGTTCCTGTCAGCAAGCACTTTTTGGTATCCACAACCCTGTCTGGGTTTGGTAACTGTATATGGGATGGATCCCCAGGTGGGGCAATCTCTGGATGGCCTTTCCTTCAGCCTCTGTTCCACACTTCTCTGTAACTTCTATGAGTATTTTGTTGCCCCTTCTAAGAAGTACCAAAGTAGTCACACTTTGGTCTTCCTTCTTCTTGAGCTTCATGTGGTCTGTGAATTGTATCTTGGGTATTATGAGCTTCTGGGCTAATATCTACTTATCAGTGAGTACATACCATATATGTTCTTTTGTGATTGGGTTACCTCACCCAGAATGATATCCTCCAGATCCATCTATTTGCCTAAGAATTTCATAAATCCCTTGATTCTAATAGCTGAGTAGTACTCCATTGCGTAAATGGATACATTTTCAGTATCCATTCCTCTGTTGAGGGACATCTGGTTTCTTTCCAGCTTCTGTTTATTATAAATAAGGCTGCTATGAACATAGTGGAGCATGTGTCCATAATACATGTTGGAGTATCTTCTGGGTATATGCCCAGGAGTGGTATAGCTGGGTCCAATTTTCTGAGGAACTGCCAAACTGATGTCCAGAGTGGTTGTACCAGCTTGCAATCCCACCAGCAACGGAGGAGTGTTCCTCTTTCAAAGCAGCAACCAACGGATTGAGAAAATATCTTTCCAAACCCTACATCCAATAGGGGGTAATATCCAATGTATACAAAGAACTCAAGAAGTTAGACCCCAGAGAGCCAAATAACCCTATTTTTAAAATGGGGTACAGAGCTAAACAAAGTATTCTCAACCGAGGAATACCAAATGGCTGAGAGGCTATTAAAAAAATGTTCAAAGTCCTTAGTCATCAGGCAAATGCAAATCAAAACAACCTTGACATTCTTAAATGTTATGGAGTAAATAATGTCACATTGCAAAACGCAGCGAATACCACAAGCTGGTCCTGCTGGTTGGATTCATGAGTTCAGTTCACTTTCCCCTAGTTCCTCATTATGACTCGGTATGACTTTTGCCCGTTCCAGTTACTCCTTATTTGAGGACCATCTGCTGAGAGGAAGTGGAATACATCCTCCTGAATCACTGTGATTACTGAAAGCCCAGCCTTGGCTGATTGCAGAAATCAGGCACTTTCTACAGGCAGCCTGAGTAATTTTACCTAAACACATCGATGTATCTTCTGTATTAGTCTTCATTTCTTGTGCATCTTTTCCAAACCATTCTAGAAAAACTTCTGAATCATCAACTTAACAGAGACCTACATATATAAGACCTGGCTGATGGAACTGCAATGAGTTACTAAAGCAGTCTTTGCTTTAATATCTTTACGAAGAAATCTGGCAGAAATGAAAACAAAACCAAACCTTGCTGCTGACTGAGAAGATTAATGTGAGAAGTAAAACTGGATAACGTGGGGAAAAGATTATCAGAGACTCTCACCTCATTTGGAACATTCTCAATAGGAAGATTCTATTTCCGCTCCAGTTTTAGCATGGAAAATTCCTTCTTCTACAAACACAGACTCATCAGTTATAGTCCGCCATTAAGTTCATTACTACAGAAACAGCATAATCAGTTATTATTGTCAATGCCCTGTTATTGTCAAGAAATGAAATGTGTAAAGTTTCATTCTTAGTCTAAGAAGCAATTGGGAATTAGTCATAGGTCTAAGAAGTGAGGAAGCTGTTCTAGTTAAAGAATAATATCCAAAGAACCAAAACACACTTCCAGTATATTTTGAGTGTCAAGTGATAAGATGATTTAAACAATAATAAAAGCTTGTGGGTTACTGAAATTGTAATGTTCAAAAAAGTAAAAGAGACGAACCTTAGAGTCCACACTAAAAAAAAATCAAAGTTATATTCATAGCCCACAGTTTTAAAAGTATTCTGAAAGGTGTTAGTTCAAAGCTGGTCCATACCATACCCATGATTCTGAGTGAGAACATGTTCAAACAACAAGAACTTGTTAAAAGATCAGTGTGTGGTGACAAAGAAGAGAGTGTTGCAATAGTGGTTGTGTCCCATAGTCTTTGAACTTCATAACCAGATAACAACAACAGCAAGAACAACAAGTGGTAGACATTTAAAAGATAAATAGACATCACAACAAAGGAGAATCTTTTACATAATGAATGTGCTAAGCAGTGTAAGGGTCTGGCTCACCCAGAGCAGAGCTCCTCACACTCATAATGTGTGAAGTACTCATTAGCTAACTACTTGTTAGAAACACTAACTTTGTTCATTTCTACTTTAGTATATTGCTCAAGAATTGCTATTATTTATGTCAGTTCTAACTCAAAACTGTTGTTACAATTGAATGTGGGAGAAAACCCTTCAATGTTGATGAACTCATAGTGGATATTTGTAAATATCACAGATTAAAAGAAAAAAAGAAAAAAAGCCTGCTGACCAGATGGAGCAAGAGTGAATTTTTAAAATTTACTCAAGAATCTTGCATTTTCTCATTTCTTCTGAATGTAATTCTTGCATTGATGTCACATTGCTAGAAAGGGCTTCTTTTGCAAATATGCTTATATGATCTTCGCACATAGACATGTATTCTTCTGGGGTTATGTAATATAAATATCATATTTTTCTGTCACCACAATTGGTGAAGCCCAAAATAAGCACTTGGCCTTCTCATGTTAATATAATAACAGACACTCTTGTTTTATAACATACATTGCAGGATATAATAGAAGTCCACATGGGCAAGAAGCTCTGAAATATGTCAAACAAGTCCATAAATCTAAGTCAGATTTCATACATGACAAATAACCATTATCAATCTCATGCTAAGTGAGTGTTTAAATTTTCAGAAATCAAAACAATTGAAAATAAAATCAATCATCATAAAAATCAGAGCTATAGTTCATCAGTCATGAGATGTCAGAAGGTCTCATATTTCCATAACTCCATTCAATCTGAAAGAACCAGAGACAGCTAAAATAAGTTATAAAATCTATAAATGTCACTTTTACTTCCCTCGTGTTTTGAACCTTGGGAAAAAAAGTACAGACTCACAGATTCAACTAAGACGTTTTATGCCACACTACCATGCCCTGTGTGAATAGTTTGATTACAAAGGAATCCTAGAAAGAAATTTCTTTGACAGGCTACATAAACTGATTTGTTTGGGAGGATGCAATTAGTCTATGATCATATTACCCTTTCACTTCCCATGGCCAAACTAATGCCACTTGTTGGAGATGATTAATATATGATGTGTGAATGTATTTATTGTTTCTTTATTTTTATGTTTTGAATGTAGAACACAACGGGGGGGGATCCCTAAATTTCTTCATTAAAATTACAGTTCAGCAATTATTTAAGCTCATCCTGGAATTCTCTCCTATGTACTGCATCTCCTCCATATGCTTCTTGCCAGTTCATGAATGAATAATTTTTCAGAGTTCAGCATCTCCGTGTGAAGTTACTCTCTTCATAGCTTACATTTCTGTTGCTGGCATTTGAGTGCCAGAGCCATCTGGATTGAGTGCCAACTCTGTCAGCACGGTCTTAAGCTGTTTTCCGACACATTTGATCCCGCTATTCTTTTCCTTTGTTAATTTGTATTCTGAGAGAACACAAACCTAGGAAACAAAAGGAAAGACTCCAGCCTTCTCTCTTACTTGAATTTTCACTTATTTGCCTTCGTGGTATCCAGAATTATTTACATCTTTCATCATACTCCATAGCTCCATGTTTTCCCCCATCGTCACCATTATTAAAATAGCAGGAAGTTATTGTGAGTGTACAGAGACCTTCTGCTCCCAGTGCCTGATCAGCAGGGAATGGGACGAGAGCTGGTATGGACTGGCACACAATGGTCTATCTGACAAGCTGCCCGATGACATCGACGGAGGTACTAAAGCACATGATGTGCAAGCAGGTGTTTTTCAGGCCTCAGTGACAGCATTAAAGGCTCGGTTCGGAACCAGTATTTGCCGTGCCAGTTACCCCACTGTGCACAGCGAAGCATAATCTTTACTTTCCAACATCAGTGTTCTAGTAGAGAGATGTTTTATATTTTATAAATTGGAGTGAGTTTGAGATTCTTTACCGGCTTTGTACAAAATCGCTCAACACTTGTCCTCTTGCCCAGCTGTGCCTATGCAGTTTGAGGAGTTAACTGCAGCACTGGACCGATTTTGCTACTTGGAAAATATAGCTTAGAGCAGTGGCATCAGTTTTCTACACCGATAAAACAGATTGCTACATATTTTGTAGTTGAGAAGCACGGAAAACATAGTATCTTTGGTTTTTGATGGCAGTGCTGCATAGTTCCTACTGAGCAGAAATCAAGATGCCTCCCAGCTAACTGTGTACCCACTCTGCAGACATTAGGGAAAAATAACTTTCCTTGATTTTCCAATATCCAGAGACACTTGAGTTCCTCAGTTACCTGGCTCTCTTCCCTCTTCAAAGTCATTGTGGAATTGCCTCTTATTGTGCCAGCTCACACTCAGTTTGTCTTCATGCCTCTCTCACAACCTCTCTGATTCTCATTTGCACTTTTATTTACCCTATAAAGTTTAAAGCTATCCAGAAAAACAAGGAGAATATTTACCCTTAAGGAGATGAATGACCATACTGCTATCTACACATTTAACATCACACACACACACACACACACACACACACACACACACACACACACACACACACATATATATATATATATATATATATATATATATATACATTTATATATGTGTGAATACGTATATATGTGTATATATATGTGTGTATATATATGCATATATGTATACATATATATGTGTATATTTATGTATATTTATAGAGAAAAAGAAAATCATTTTGCCTTAGCTGCAACATTATAATCCCCATATCCCCATATCTTGAAATAATGACCTAATCCAAACCGATTTTATGTTGTGGAGCTCCGTTAGAAAGACATGAATAATTTCAATTTATCCAGTCCAGATAAACTCCCCCAACTCTTTCTAGATCATAAACCATTGAGTTTGTTGTGGTTATTGGCAGGAATGTGAAAGCCGGAGCTCTCTGCCAAGAATCCAGGTGGCTCCAGTAGAGTCTTTTTCCTTCCTGCATTTGGGCATGGCTTGTACAATCCCGGAATGTGGCCAGGAAAAGTTATACATGTTTAAGAATCCTTATAGGTCAGCTTAAGAGTCTTATGTTTCCAGGGTTGGGTTTATAAATTTCTCTGAGTCATGTAAGACTCCACACTCCATCCAAAAAAAAAAAAAATGTACCATTTCACAGAGATTAGCAACATAAGAAGTTAATTATTAACTATAACTTCTTAACCACACATATCATTGCTTTTAAAAACTTAAGGCATTGGTTGTTTTTACATTAAAATCATGGATTAAGATGACGTATAGAATTAGCTAATTTGACTCAGGACAAGAAGAAAAAGAATATGACAGAGTTTTAAAGAACTGAGTAGAATTCTTCCCTTTCACCGGTACCATTGTGTAGCTTCCCATTTTGTGCATCAGAGGAGAACTTTAAAGTTCACAAGCTTAGCTCTCAATAATGCCACAGAGTTGTGGACAAGAATGAAAATCCTGTATAAACAAGAGGATTTAGTGAATTTAAAAATAGCATCAAGTTATAAATTAGGGAAGGTGGGTGGAGAAATTAGAAAATAGATTTGAAGAAGTCTCTGACTTTCTTATGCATTGCAATTTTTTTCTTTTGCTGTGACTTATTCCAAAGGAAGAAATGTGTATAACATATGTTGCTAGTTTATTTTATTTTCAGCACCAGGGCAAAAGAAACAAATTTGATTTATTAGGGATTAAAAGGCATTTTCCAAAAGGAGATAATTTTATGTTTTACTTTGAAAATAAAGTATATAAACATTATTAGAGGAAGATGATATTTAAGAGATACATTGATATAAAAACAAGATTGAAAATTTCTTCACTCTTAGTACTCACACAAATATAATTTCTCACAATGAATTATGTGATTGAGATTTCATGTGAAATCTTATTATATTTATATGCAATCATCTATCTTTAAAATGTTTAACAGCAATGGCTAACTTGGCACGAATTTTTATTTTCCAACCCCTGGATAAAATATAAACATAATATAACATAAACACAATAAACAGAATATAAAATAAACCATAATATAACATAATGTATAATGTAATATAAACATGATTTACACATAATGTGACACAATATAAATTTCAAAAATCATGCAGCACAAATAATAAATTAAATGTAAATTATATTTCCATACATGTGATTGAAAAATTACTTAGTATTAATTTTGATAAATATCCACTGTCTGATTAAATTAAACACCTTTTAAGTTTTTATGTTCTAATGTACTTGGAGAAGTTAATTTTATATTTCTATTTATACCTCTTATCTATGAAATGTGATCTTAAGGTTGTTTTATCTAATATAAAACATCTATAGAAAATGTCACTCTATATCTCAGTTAATAGAACATAAGTATATAGCCTAATAACTGACAAGAATTTAGCAGTTATCTCACCAGTACTCAAAAAGAAGAGACGAGAATGGCTTCTCCAAAGTTTTAATTGCCCTTCTACTCAATAATATGTCCCCATTCATAGAGTACTTATTGTGCTGCTTTTCAACATTATCAACTGATATTTTACTCTACTTGAAGTAAGTGTAAGGAAATCACAGAACTGGTACTTTACTTGTTGCTTTTCTCACTTTAGAGTGAACCTAGTTAGACACCAAGCATGGTGTTAGATACTGATTTTCCAGGCATTTGGAAGGTAGAAGCACAAGGTCAGGCTCAAGGACCGCCTCTGAGAAAGAAGAAGGGAGGGTGGGAATGAAGGGGAGAGAGAAAGGATGGGTGAGTAGAAAGAAAGAGATAAAAGAAAATGAAAAGAAAGAAAAGAAGGAAGAAGGGAAGAGAAGTGGAGGGAGGGGAAGAGAGGAAGAGGAGAGAGGTAGGAGGGGAGGGAAGAGAGGGGAAGGGCAGGGCAAGGAACAAAGGGAAAGCTGAAAGGGAAAGGAAAAGGGCATGGTATTTATGTTATTTATACCTCAATTGTTGGTATTTTTCCTTATCATGTTGAGTTTTCTTGGTGTTTGTTTAGTTTTTGTATTGTAATTTCATTACATCCCTTCTCCTTTCTTTTCCCTCCCTCAAAACTTTCCTGTGTATACCTTCCCACCTCTCTTTCAAATTAATGGCCTTTTGAACTAATGGCTGTTTTATGTGTGTGTGTGTGCGCGCGCGCACACACACACACACACACACACACACACACACACACACACACAACTGATGACTATATCAAATGCCATTTGTGTGACTGTTTTTAGAGCTGAGCTGATCATTTGGTCTTTGCTATGCTCTCCCCTGGCTTTCAGCTCCACTCAATCACTTACATTTTTATGTGTAGGATTGGAGTTTCATGAGCCTGTTGTTGCCCTTAGTTACCTCTAAAGGTGGTTTTTGTGTAATGGGCCACTCTGAATAGCACATCATCTGACCTGGAGTCTGCTTACCTTTTGGCTAAAAGTGTTCTCATGCTGACCATCAACCTGACACCACTCATGAGGATACCACAGTGCCCAGGCTCATTCCAAGTTTCACACCATGTCTTCCTTTTGTTCTCAGACACTAATTCTGACATGCTTCCTAGACAGCTAACCTTGATTCTGGTCCCTCTGTTTCTCTTTCTGTAACAGCGCTCATACTTATCATTCATTAAAAATATATATATAGAATGCTTCCAATTTTGAGAAATTAAAAGAAAAACTGAGTAACCCATATCTTTAACAGAAGTCTCTTTTTAGTTGAATAGCTAGAGATAACTCCATCTCACCAATTCAATAAGAAAAAAATCAATATAGTGTCAAACATTTCAAATGTTCATTTTTCTATTATAAGAGTCAGGGAGTAGTCATTTGCCAAAAAGATAGGCTTCAAAATTTATGCAATAATGTTTTCAATTTCCATTTTAATTTCTTTATTACTTACAGGCATAAAAATACAGGATTCTTGTCAATGATGGTTTTAGTGATAATTCACTTATTCAGACAAGCTACTTCCTGGTTTCTTCAGATCAGAATTTTAAAAAGTCAATTTTAAAATAAGGTATTCAATTACACATATTAAAAATGTTGATTTAAAACAAATTTGTTTCCAGAAACTCTCAAAATAGAAAATTACACGTTTTTGATCTTTCTTCAATCTTAGTGATATGCAATGAAATTGAGCTGCCCAGTCATTTTAAAAGAAAGTGATTAGAAATTCTTTTCCCATAAAGAGATCTGCAATATTAAATGTGTCAGTACAAAGAGTGACATAAAACATTGAAGACAGATGACAGGATATTTTAGCATGTATATGCATGTTACATTTGTGGATACTTCTTAGTGAAGCTACTTTTCAGTCAGCACAATTGGCAATTGAGTATTGGCCCTCTTTAATATCATTAACAAGAGAATCATGCTGACTTTATCAACTTGCGTATACTTAACATATTGGACCTATCTTCTTTGTAATTTTATAAGCAGTTTTATAAGTTTATGAGACCAGAAAAAAGAAAACCCATCCCATTATTTTATAAGCACACATTCTTTTAAACCAGAAACTCATTATGGACAAAACAAAATACTTCTACCCTGATCCAAATTATCTCAGCATCATGCTTATATCACCAGCGCCAAATTCAGTAGAGGTTTATAGGATTTGTTGGCTTCAATCACAGAGTTTTGTCATGATGAAATTTCATTAGATTTGTAAATATTATTTGAGACCAGCTAGAATGAAAGCTATATTGAGAGTTGTGTGAGTTTCAGACAGGATTTCAATGAGAATATCTTGCATTTTTGACCCCCAATATTATATTGCTTTGATAAGGTTCTTTATGTTATGTGTCTAGGATTGTATATTTAAGATAATACTTTATAGCTATTGAATCTTATATATAAATATTTTAGAAAAATTCAGGAAAATACTACAAGTATCTCCATTGACATTTGCTCAAATAAGGAAATGCTGTAATAATAAATTAATGAAAATACAATCAACTTTCTCTTCTAGTCTATATATTTTATGACAATTTGTGTTCTTTCATTCAGCACTTTACTACATTATATTGATATACCATATACATACACACACACATATATATGTATATATATAAACATTTTACATATAACATACTACTTTGATATTTGAGTTTAGTTTTAAAAGTAATCATATTTTTCTTAAAAAGACTTTTAACGTTCTCTTTTCGATAATTGTTTCAAAATTATATGAACTCTAACTTTTAAACTTGGCTTTTGGTCCACTAGATGCATTAACCTGTCTTTCTCCATAGGACCATTATTTGGTGTGAAGGATTTTTGTTTGTTTGTTTGTTTGTTTTAAGTTTCTTTTTTTCTTTTTTCTTAGATATTTTCTTTATTTACATTTCAAACATTATCCCCTTTCCTGGTTTCCCCTCTGAAAACCCCTTGTCCCCTCCCACTCCCCCTGCTCACCAACCCACCCACTCCTGTTTCCCTGTCCTGGCATTCCCCTATACTGGGACATCCCATATATGGTTACCAAACCCAGACACTGTTGTGGATGCCAACAAGTGCTTGCTGATAGGAGCCTGATATAGCTGTCTCCTGAGAGGCTTTATCAGTGCCTGACAAATACAGAAGTAGATGTTCGAAGCCAACCATTGCACTGAGTATAGAGTCCCCAGTGGAGGAGCTGAAGGGGTTTTCAGCATCATAGGAGGAACAACAATATCAACCAATCAGACCCTGCCCTGCGCAGAGCTCCCAGGGACTAAACCACCAACCAAAAAGTATATATGGAAAGACTCATGGCTGCACCCGCACATGTAGCAGAGGATGGCCTTATTGGACATCAATGGGAAGGGAGGCCCTTCGTTGGTGTGAAGTCTTGAACATGGTAATTATTAATAAATGTTTTAAACCATAGCTGCAAATTGCTTTAATTAATTGTTTTAATAAAACTATCTTGAATATTTATAGATCACTTATTTACATCACTGCAATTGCAATACCAAAGTTTTATTTAATTTTCAATTGGCAAGTTTGAAATTAATTGCTTCCTCAAATAAACAATCATACTAATATAGAAAATACTATTACACACCAACACACTAAATGTTCCATTTTATTAATACATAGAATTTAAGAATATCTTACCATTATTTTTAAATCTGAAAGATAAAAAAATCCTTCACTATCTCTAATTGCAGAACTTGGGATATTACTCAGAATCATGAAATAAATTCTATTATAAAATGGCATTGAGTGTAAACACAAATTTCTATGCTTTCAGGTCTTTGATTTTATAAGTGCTTTCCATATACCAGGATCTGCATGAACTTGTTAGGCCAGATAAATCCCAGTGGATTCATCACACTATGTTCTTTAGCCTGGTCCCTATTTTAAAAGGTTTATCTAATTAATAAAGAGTCTCCACACAGACTACCTGGCAAGTCCTAAATTTCAAAATCCTTCCATGCATATTTGTACACAATTTCAGATGAAGGAAGAAATTCAAGGGTCATCAGAGAAAAAAGTTAAACTTCGTGGTTAATTTAAACTCAGGAGACAAAACATTAACATTTAACTTGGATTTCATAACAAGATTAATTTTATAAAATATGCTTCAAAATATTATGTGTTTAGATATTGAATAAGTAGCTTTACTAGGATTAATAAGGTAATGATGTAAAAGGGTGAAAAATATAAATCTTGGTACTGGAAAATAACTAAGTGGGTAAGAACATATCTTTCAAAGGACCCAAGTTTCAGTCACAGCACCTAGGTTGGGAACCTTATAACCACTTGAAGGTTCATTGACTAAGGATATTATGTCCTCCACTGATATGCATGGGCCACCACATATGTGTTAACATAGTCTGAAGCAAAAATGCATTATTATAGATATATAAAATATAAAAATGATTATTAAAGCAATGCTACTATTGAAAATATAGGTTATGGAAATATGTTCATACTATACAATATTATAGAGAAATTACTTTAGTTTCTGGGTTTTTTTTTCTTTCCTAGTTTCAAGTTGACATTCAATAATTTTTAAGGGCAGATCACTCTTACCAATCTATTTCAATAAATACGTCTATTTGTTTATATTTGATTCCAAGTTTATGCTGTACATTACTTATCTACAATACCATGATTGGCATCAAAGTATTGAAGGAGTAGTAATATTTTATTATTTCTGAACAAATTTTCATTAGAGAACCACAATGATATCTTACTGAACATCCAAAAGTTTTTAGCAAAATGTTAATATTTGCTTTACTTTGACTGTCAGAGGATGAATTATTTGAAACCATCATCTAATAAAACAACAATACTACCTAAATACTCTGTAACTATTTTGTCAAAAATGTTCTGTCTATATCTATTTACATACCTGTAGAGTCTGACTCACATGGTTTTAGTTGATAACAATAATCATAATTTGTCCTTTTTTTCCCTATTTTGCTTTGTAGGCCAAATCCAGGCTAACCTTAAATCTGAGATCCTCTTGTGTCAAAGTTTCAAGTGCCAGGGTTATAGGAACGTGGCATCACATTTGGTTTCAATTTTGTTTTAAATAAATTATTTTATTTAAAGTTAAACCCCATACCATTCAAGAATTGTAAACACAAGAAACTAGCTTATACTGTCCTGATAGGAAGAGAACATCAGAGATAAAATCTTAGCTAAAGAAATATTCTAGTTACAACAATGATATAAGAAGAATAAAACTGCATTTTGCATTTCCATAATGTCAATATACAGTGTCTGGAAGCTTGAAATGACATGTGTTTATCACGGAGAGTTAACAATGTAATTATTTATCAATTTTAAGCAATTTTATACAAAGTCTCCAATTGCAATCCAGGCTAACCTTAAATCTGAGATCCTCTTTTGTCAAAGTTTCAAGTGCCAGGGTTATAGGAATGTGGCATCACATTAGGTTTCAATTTTGTTTTAAATAAATTATTTTATTTATTAAATGCCATGGATAAGTCTATACTGAAAATGTACAGTGTCTTTTTGAAGTAAAAGCTGATTTTCAAATAATCAAATCAGACTGATTTGCATGGAATACCGATCATAGTTATCATTCCTATCACATGAAAAATTCATGTCTGTCCTTGTTTTTAAAGTAAGAGATTATAATTTATTGTTATCACATGGTATAATAAAATCAGTTGTTTCTGCTTTCTAAATAATATTTAGGTGCATCCACCTAAACCTTCCATCTTGTAATCCTTCATAACAGTCATCTATTGTCTAATTATATGAGATAATTAATTTTTGAATCCACATATGAATACGGTGAAGTGGTATTTATCTTTGGGTGTCTTCATTATTTCAGCTAACAGTCTTCCAGATCTTTTCATACAATGTTACTGTGACTGATACTATCATCTACAGTACCTCATTCCTTTATTGCTTCATGCATCCACACTAAACTTGATTCTATCTATATCTGAAACATTTTCAATACTGAAGGAATAAGATTTATGTAAAGATGTGTCTGGCATACATACCATTTCTTTGTGAATAAAAAATATTCTAATTACTTGGTTATTATATTGCATAGCAGCTACATTGTTTTGAGGTAATTCCATACAGTTTAATATGGCTGTCATATTTTATAATATTCCATCTCTAGAGTTTCTCTTTCTTTGCCATTTTGACAGATGTCATACTACAGATTGGTGACTACTTCATCCTCATAATTTAATTCGTATTTTCTCTGATAGTGACCAAATTTTCATTTAACTATGTTTTATTTACTTTCATTTGTATGTTTGTGCATGTGCATGTGCATGCGCGTATGTGTGTACATGTTGTGCAGGCAGGCATGTGATTTTCTAAACATGGGTTATATATTTGAAGTTAGGTCTTTCATAATTATGCTTTGCTAGCTGGACAGCAAACTTCAGGCATCCTCCTATCTCTACCCCTACCCTCCACACTGGAATTAGTTACATACTAACATCATCTCACATGAGTGGTGGGAATCAGGCCAACACTTACGTAAGTAAGCTATCCCTCTAGTCCTTTTAGCTCACATATAATTGTGTTGTTTTCTGTGTGAGTTTGAATTCTGTATATATTTTCAATATTAACCCCTTATCAAATGTGGAGGTTGCAAATATTATCTTCTGTAATATAGGCAGTCGTGTTTCTATTTTGTTTATTTTGTGCTTAAAATCTGTTTCCTATGATGTCTTTGCTTTTGCCTGTTTTTATTTTCTATCATTTTGTAAGGTTTTTGAGGTACCAATATCACAAACATTTTTCTTTTCCTGTAATTTTTGAATTGCTGTGGTTTCTTCAGAACATCTTAATTAAATTTTACCTATAATGAGAGAATGTATGATAACTCAATTTCTAGCACACTTCATTGAAAAGACTGTATTTGTATGTGTGTATGGATATTGGATTTTGCAAAAGATAATTTTGTATTTATTGACGGGATCATTTTTCTTTCATCCAATTAATACATTGTATTATAGTTTCTAGTTATATGTGTTGAAGCATTCTTTTATCCTTAGAATGAATTCCTCTTGATCATGGTGAATGATACTTTAATGCACTGATGAGTTTGTTTTGCTAACATTTTAATGAAATTTCTTGCTCTGATCACATCCAAAGGCCTTCTAACTCTGTGTGATCTGGCTGGAGTGCAGATACTCCCTTAGTACATAACCTTTAATCCCTACAGCTAGAATTCTTTAGTACATGCCTTTAATTCCAGACAATGATATCTAATTGAGAGGCAGACAGACCAAGTGATAAATCAGAGAAAGATTTGACAGAATGAGTTAGAGATAGAATATGCCCAACACTAAGAATAAAAAGTATTTAAGAGCAGTGCAAGGAGAGGGAACCAATTTAGACAATTCAGTTGACAGGGCTTGTGTTGAGTCAGTCAGTTGGGAGTCAGTATAGCGAGTGCAGCACAATAGGGTTGAGTTTGTTCCTGGGTTCATGCATTTCAGTGCAGGTCAGCAGAGGCAGATGAAGCCATAGAATAGGAAGAAGCTAGAAGATTCGAACAAATTGACAGAGTTAGTTTGTGGCCAAGCAGACCTTTCAGTGAAGGTGACAACCCAGAATCAATCAGTCAGCTTGAAGAGAAGTTTGAACCAGAATAGCTGAGTTGAACTAGTAAGTCAGAGTTCAGAGAGAGCTAAGAGGGAGCTTTTTCAGCAGTAAGCCTTCAATATGACAATTACTGCAAGTGAATAAAAGTCTATTTTACAGTAAAGTTATCATTATACTTAAGTTTTAGAAGCAATAAAAGAGAATACATAGTATTATGTAACATAATCTGTAGGAATATTCATATTATTCAGACATAAGTACATGTAAAGTCATTGTTTATCATAATGATTCTGTACCAATAGATATCATTTGACAAATAAGTTGTTTACATTTTAAAAGAGAATTATAAAATCAAAGCTCAATGCCAGGCAGTGGTGGTGAATGCCTTTAATCCCAACACTTGTGAGGCAGGGGTGGCAGATTTCTGAGTTCGAGGCCAGCCTGGTCTATACAAGGAGTTCCAGGACACAGAGAAACCCTGTCTCGGGAAAACAAAAACAAACAAACAAACAAACAAACAAACAAAATCAGAGCTCAATTATTTTAATATCAACTATTACCAAACATTACTTTATACCATTTAGAGTAACATTTAGCTGATATTTTTATTAAGAAAAGAAAATAGTCATTGTTTATTGTACAAATTGGATAAATAAATCAACAATGGAAAAAAACCAAACACATACTTACTGTGTTAGTTTGTATGCTTAATTCACATATGTTAAATTTAAGGAACTGAAATATTTGGTCATCGTGTTTACTATTATTCAAAAGTAATAATATATTATTAGTGTTCAATATTAACTGACTCTATAATTAGTCAAAGACGTTTTGTTTATATATTCATGTAATATATAATAGATATTCATGTAATATGTTCTGTGTTTTTATATTTGATAATCTTTTAAATACCCTACTTTTAAATTCAAGCACATGTGGTTAGAAAGGCTCAGGTGTCTACTTCTCTCTATATGTGTTCCAGGCCAACAGGTTTCCTCTCTTGTAATTATTTTGCTGTTCATATCTCTCCGTTCTTTCATAGACAAGATAAATTCACAGGGGAAGGGATAAAAATGTGTCAGACAGGTCAATGTCTTCACTCTGTGATCATATTCTACTGCGGAATCACTACTGATCCTGCCAAAATAAGAAATGAGTTCATTGATTTACAATATCAGTGGCCCCCATCTATTGGTATAAACACACAAAACAGAGCATCTTCCAGGACTTCCTAATAAAAAGTCTTGGGTACATGAAAAATGACCTACAAAAGATGAGGAAATCTCTTTTCTTAACCTCAGTGATGTCTATTCTGTGAGCAGATAGATGCTTTCTGCTTAAAGAATATGAAACTCCCACTAGTGTCAGAGGATACAAGGAATTAAAGTTCGGTGAAACTCCACAAAGACTATTTTTCTTTCTAATTCTTAAATTTCATCAAAAGGATTGAATAATATAATAAAACATAGATAAGGATGTGGGCACAGACAATACATCACACGCACACACACACAAACACGCACAATTATACTTTAAACTATTAATCTTTATCACAATAAATTTCTTTAAGGGAAATCTGTCTCTTGTCACTCTTCCAAACTCTGTCTGAAAAAACATCTCATCATCATGATCTTCATATGTAAGTATTATTAAAGTTATTCTAATAGAAAATGTAGATGTATGAGGTTTATTCTTAAATATTTTATGTCACAATATAATTTAGATTAAACTGACTTTCAAATCCAAACATTTTCAAAAAAATGATTTGATCATGTTTATCTGACAAGGTGAAGTTTTGTCTTCCATCACGTTGTGATGCCCTGTCATTCATGTGACAAAAGGTTTAAGATGAATGAGAGTTAAGGAGAAAGGTCAAATAGAATGCACTGGCACCTCTGGCAGGACACAATCCATCAACTGAAAGAGCAAATCTTCCTTAGTCTAAGCATGCATTACAAACTATTAAGTGTTCATTTTGTCTAAACTGCTGCAGTGAAATCAAAGAAAATATTGGCTTCAATGATGAAAAATTACAATAACTCAGTTAAAATAATATTGAATAAACCTTTCATTAAAATTGCTATCCTTTTCAGGTAGATGTTATGCTGAATCATATATAAAGATTTAAATTTATTTTATTATTTGATTTCATTTAGATTTAATCTAAATTATTTTAGTTTAAAAATGTTTTAAGCACTCTTATGAATGAACATCAAATCCTTTTAGTTTTTATCTTTAAAACTAATTTTGGCATTTGTATATCTAATGATGACTGAAACCACTTGGGAAATAGCTATTACATTCTTATTCACGGAATATGATATTTTTAATAAAATTTCAAAAATTATATTCTGTACAGTTTAAGGACCCTGATATGTCTCGTGTGAGGCTATGCCAGTGCCTGGCAAATACAGAAGTAGATGCTCACAGTCATCTATTGAATGGAAGACAGGGCCCCCAATGGAGGAGCTAGAGCAAGTACCCAAAGAACTGAAGGGGTCTGCAACCCTATAGGTGGAACAACAATATGAATTAACCAGTACTCCCAGAGCTCATGTCTCTAGCTGCATATGTAGCAGAAGATGGCCTAGTTGGCCAAATTTGGGAGGAGAGGCCCCTAGGTCTTACAAACTTTATATGCCCCAGTACCGGGGAATGCCAGGGTCAAGAAGTGGGAGTGGGTTGGTAGAGGAGCAGGGTGGGTGGTGGGTATAGGGGACTTTCAGGATAGCATTTGAAATGGAAATAAAGAAAATATCTAATAAAAAATGAAAAATCTATGCAAATATAAAAAATCAATTTCAATAAAAATTCTTTTTTTTTAAATTGGGTATTTATTTCATTTACATTTCCAATGCTATCCCAAAAGTCCACCACACGTTCCCCCACCCACTCCCCTACCCACCCACTCCCACTTCTTGGCCCTGGCGTTCCCCTATACTGAGGCATATAAAGTTTGCACAATGGGCATCTCTTTCCACTGATGGCCAACAAGGCCATCTTCTATTTCATATGCAGCTAGAGACACGAGCTCTGGGGGGGGGGGGTCTTGGTTAGTTCATATTGTTGTTCCACCTATAGGATTACAGATCCCTTCAGCTCCTTGGGTACTTTCTCTAGCTCCTCCATTGGGGTCCCTGTGATCCATCCAATAGATGACTGTGAGCATCCACTTCTGTGTTTGCCAGGCCTCGGCATAGTCTCACAAGAGACAGCTATATCTTATATCTGGGTCCTTTCAGCAAAATCTTGCTAGTATATGCAATGGTGTCAGCGTTTGGAAGCTAATTATGGGATGGATCCCCAGATATGGCAGTCTCTAGATGGTCCATCCTTTTGTCTCAGCTCCAAACTTTGTCTCTGTAACTTCTTCCATGGTTGTTTTTTTCCCAATTCTAAGAAGGGGCAAAGTGTCCACATTTTGGTCTTTGTTCTTCTTAAGTTTCATGCGTTTAGCAAATTGTATCTTATACCTTGGATATTCTAAATTTCTGGGCTAATATCCACTTATCAGTGAGTACATATTGTGCGACTTCTTTTGTGATTGTGCTACCTCACTCAGGATGATGCCCTCCAGGTCCATCCATTTGCCTAGGAATTTCATAAACTCATTCTTTTTAATAGCTGAGTAGTACTCCATTGTGTAAATGTACCACATTTTCTGTATCCATTCCTCTGTAGAGGGGCATCTGGTTCTTTCCAGCTTCTGGCTATTATAAATAAGGCTGCTATGAACATAGTGGAGCATGTGTCCTTTTTACCAGTTGGAACATCTTCTGGATATATGCCCAGGAGAGGCATTGCAGGATCCTCCAGTAGTACTATGTCCAATTTTTTGAGGAACCCCCAGACTGATTTCCAGAGTGGTTGTACAAGCTTGCAATCTCACCAACAATGGAGGAGTGTTCCTCTTTCTCCAAAAACTCTTTAAGAATGATCAATCAGGCCATAGCAGAGTCAAAATTTCTGACCCAGAATGTTCCTGTCTAAAAGAACTGCAAGGATAAAAACGGAAAAGAGCTTGAGGAAAAGGAGGTCCAGTAACAGGCCCTACTTGGGACCCATCTCAAGGGGAGGCTCCAAGGCCTGACACTATTACTGATGCTATGGTGTGCTTATAGACAGGAGCTTAGCATGGTAGTCATCTGAGAGGCCCAACAGTCAGCTGACTGAGACAAAATCAAATAGTTACACTCAACTATTGGACTGAAAATGGGGACCCTTGTGGTTAAATTAGGGAAAGGTTGAAAGAAGCTGAGAAGGAGGGCAACCTCATAGGAAGACCAGCAGCCCCAAGTAATATGAACCCCTAAGATCTCTCAGACACTGAGACATCAAACAGGCAGCATACACAAACTACCCTGGACACATATACAGCAGAGGACTGTCTGGTCTAGTCTTAGTGAAAGAGGATGCACCTAACTCTGCAAAGACTTGAGGCCCCAGGGAGTTGGGAGGCCTGGTAGGGTACATGTCCTCTTGGAGACAGTGGTAGGAAGAATGTGATAAGAAATTATGGCTGGAGGGTCTGGGAGGCAGGGAAAGACTGAATTGAAAAAGAAAGGGGGGGAATAACAACAACATCATCAACAACAACAATTAAACAGTAAGAAAATTAAAAAAAAACAGATTAATAGCTTTTGTAGAGTTTCTAATCTGTTTTTGAGGTAGGTGCTGCTGTCTACTATAAAATAATTTATCAGGAAATATTTGCCAAACATTACATATGCTAAGAACTACTATAAACTCACTTTTTGTAGTTGTGTTGGATCATTCAATGTATAACAATGACTAAATCAGACAATTCAGGTGTACAGTCAAATAAGCTTCTGTAGTTTTAACTGGAATTATATACATTTGAGCTGCTAGGTAAATACCTGACATTGCTCTGAATAACTGTTTCTTAAATATCAAACACTTTGTATTGACAATATAGATGATCTTTGATAAGCCATCAACCACTTCAATGACACTGATCTCCAGTCCAGTGGAATATGCTGAGACAGCATGACCACTCAGATCCTATGGCCTTTCCGGGCACTATCAGGGTGATCCAGTAAGGAGAGGTTTATGACTAATCCACAGCAGGTTTTGTATATGTCCTAGGACAAAGTATAATGTTCTTCATCAACAGAGATTTGTTCTCAACAACTGGTAAGCAGCCAAGAATAATAGCACTAACCTACAATATGGAATATTTTTAATTTTCCACTTTAAAAGAAGCAACCCATCCTTGTTCCTATTAATTGCTACAAAAACAAAACCCAGCCAAACCAGCAAACACAACCAAACAAATGAACAAGGACATTACTAATTAAACCCTAGGCCTTAGTGGAGAACCGAATTTTCTTCTTCTAACTTGACATACAATTTAATTATGTTATACATTTTATATTTGTCCACTTTGATGTATACATCTTTACAACCTCATTAGATAAGGTTGTAATTTGTTTTGCAAGAGATGGTGATTTATAAAGAAACTGAAATCTGATCAGTTTTCAGCAAATAAGAGAATATATAGAATACTCAATAGACTTACTATTATCATAGCGCAAATTAATTGGTGTCAAAAGATACACTAATTATAGTTTTATATAGTTTTGATAAATCTAAATATTTGAGAAAAGTTATACTGTTACTTTATTGACTATTTTCTTTATTTAAATTTCAAATGTTATCCTCTTTCCCTGTTCCCCTCCCCCTCCCTGAAACCCCCTCCCCCATCCCACCTCCCCTTGCTTCTATGAGGGTTTTCCTCTACCCACTCACTCTTGCCTCCCCACCCTCAAATTCCCCTACACTGGGGCATCGAGCCTTCACAGGTCCAAGGGTCTCCCCTCCCATTGATGCCTGACAAGTTCATCCTCTGCTACATATGCGTCTGGAGCCATGGGTCCCTCCATGTATATCGTTACTTTTAACAATACATGTTTGACTTAATAGTTTGAGCGTTTGACATACATATAATTATTAATTAATCCATTTATTCCTTTATTCCCCTCTCTCCTCTCCATCCCTACCCAGCTGGAATTCCTCTTTTTAATTATTTTTATCACTTTGGAATAAATTTTAGTTAACTACATATGTGTCTGACTCTGTGTGTGTGTGTGTGTGTGTGTGTGTGCGTGTGTGTGTGTTTGTGTTGCTCACTCCTTTGCTTTCCTCCTCCCTTTTATACTCCTCTTCACATTTCCTATTTGTGTGGTGAGAACGTGCTCTATTGGCAAATCTATTATCAATCTCCTAGACTCAAACAATCCTTCATCTTCGCTTCTCAAACACTACCACAGTTGTGTGTTTCTTCCCTTGATGTTGCTGTATATGACAGAGTATTTCACGAGGTAGTTCAGGATATACACACACACACACACACACACACACACATATATATGCTATTAGATGTGGGAAATAATAAAATAATGGCACTATCCCATGTGATACTCTCTGCCCAGTGATCTCTTCGCCTCTAGGCTAGCTCCAGGCATCTGTCTTCCCAGATCCAGTTCCTGCCTCAGAGCCACTTCTACCTTCTCAGCCACCTACCATCTTCAGCTAGTTGCCACAAATCCCCTTAACCCAGTAAATCAAGACTCTAGAAGCTTATAATTAATCAGTCAAGTTTATATATCAATAAATTGCCAAGTCACAAGATGCCCACACAATAATTCCAGAGCCAATTGATAATGATACAAGGTTCCCACCTAGATTAGACAAGCAATCCCAAGTATTCTATCCTTTTAAGATATTCATAGCTAGCTGTGGCTATTTAAAGTCACACAGAATCTGAATCGTCTTCCTCTCCCTCCATTTTCCTTCCTTCCCCCTCTTCTTCCTCTCTCTCTCTCTCTCTCTCTCTCTCTCTCCCTCCCTCCCTTCCTCCCTCCCTCTATGAAACTCTTAGCTCTGCCTCCATTTTCGCTGTCCAATCAGAGGCTTCTCATTTTATTAATATTTATTTATTAATATTTATTGTATTTATTTTGTATTAATTTGGGGGTAGGAATTCTGCTATAATAATAACTATGCTGAAACTCACTAGGCAGGCCTTCTGCTCAACAAATTCCTGTAGCTGCTTGCATTATGTATGCTTATGATGTTCCTCAACAAAACTGTTCGCAGGAGAAGGTCTGCATGTAGCTTTTGGGAACCTGCCTCAGTGGGTTCTGATTAGTAAATAAAGTTGACAATAACCAATAGCTGGAGAGGATAGACAGAGGTGAGATTTTAGGCTTCTTCAGGCTTGGGACTGGAAAGAGGAGAGGAAGATAAGCAGTGCTTTAGGGGAGTGTGTAGAGAAGAGAGTCACGTGCACATGCACAGAGAGTATGCAAAACAAAGAGACAGAGCATCCATGTGAAGGGGAAAGAGCAAGATTTACTAGATCATAGAAACATGATTTATCTTCTACCATCAAAAACCTATGAAAGAATTAAAATAGGAGCTGGGGAATCCATACAAATGTGCACATAATACATGCTTATGCATACATATCTAAATCAATAAACACAAATAAATAATGTGAAAGTAAACCATGAAATTTTTACAGCTCTGGGATATAAGCTGTAGAAAAAAGAATCAGCTATACTCAAAACCAGGCAAGTTTAACAAATAGAAAGGAAATACTTTAAAATTCCATCGCACTTCCACTCGCAAATAATATGAACCTAAGGAAAGCTTTTCCCTTTTAAAATCTTATTTGTCTCATTTTTAATCAGATATTTAAGAATTTTATAATGTATTGAAATAGAGGTGTCTGGTTTCATTGGAGGCCCAGAAGTGTCATGTGATGTTTTATAGAAGCTGTCTCATGAGAGGATGTTTTGCTGAAATATAAATGTGAGGAGGGTATGTTGCTTAGAACAGACATACGGTTGTTTTCTGGAAGTTGCTTGGTGAAAGGGCATGTGATGTTTTGCTGGAGTGGATGCTTGAGAAGACAATATAACATAACGGACAGTGGATGTTGCTCTTGCCTTGGTTCACCTTGCTGGTCTATTTTTGGCTTTTCTGATGGCAGACTTCACTGATGATGGTCTGAATTGGTTCACATTGCTATCTCCTCTGATCTTTGCTGGTCATAGTTTCGTAGAGAGAAATGAACCAAAGAACTTCTGATAGTGTTCTGGCTGCTTCTTGCTGATTTGGCAGGCCCATGCTGATCTGTGGGGCCTCACAGTTTCTTCTGTATTGAGCAAGCTGACTCATGTTTGGTGTTTTGCTGGTGGAGTGGACTGCAGAAAGAAAGATTGGAATCACCACAAGGAACTATTTCTAACAGGTGCATATTCCCCTTGTCCTATTAGATATATTTTTCCCCTTTACTATAACTATTAAAGAAAAATATAAACCCAAAGTATATTTTAATCATATCATACCATCTCCCATCTCCTCTTGCACTTCATCCTTACTCTCTTACCCACCCAACTTTGTATCATCTTCTTATGGAATCCATAAAATCCAGTTTCTACTCGCCCTATACTGTTGGGTATTAGCTTTTAACTGACATGTTGTCAGCTTACAAGGGGCCACATATTGTAAGAAGTGTCCTCTTCCATGCACAGCAGCTATCCATAGGTCTTAAGCTGGGGAAGAGAGTTAATATTCAACTCTCTCTACGCTAAGATGTTTCCTGGCTCGAGTTTGTACAGGTATTGTACATGCTATGTAACCATCTGTGAGTTCATATGTACAAATGATTCACCACTATTGGAAATAACAGTTTTATGGGAGTCATCTATCTCCTCTGGCTCTTATTTTTTTTTCCTACTTCAGTTCTGCCAAGATCCTCAAGCCTTAGGAAGAGGGAGATGATGTAGATGTTGTATTTAGTGCTGAGCATCCTGAAGCTGCTTATTCTCTGCACCCTGATAAGTTGTGGGTCTCTATGTTGACTATCACCCACTGTAAAATGGAAGACTTCTGATAACGATTTAAAGATTTCTGTGTGTATAGGAGTAAACTGTTAAAAATCTACTTAATACTATGTCTGTTTAACAGAGTGAGAAGCATCCTAGAATAGAATGAAAATGATTGCTATAACAAAATCCATGGTAGACAAGAAGCAAGTTCTAAGAGGACAGTTTCTAAACAAAAAACTGAGGAAGTTAAAATTCATAACTCAACCGTACAACTGAATACCAT
The DNA here is from genome assembly GCF_000001635.26 of Mus musculus. Classification (NCBI taxonomy): domain Eukaryota; kingdom Metazoa; phylum Chordata; class Mammalia; order Rodentia; family Muridae; genus Mus; species Mus musculus. The sequence continues at coordinate 61,626,699 of NC_000083.6, forward strand.
GGAGAAACAGGAATAAATAAAACTCAAAAAAGTCAGTTAAAAAACTATGAGCTTGAATTAAAACCAAAATCAACACAAAAAATAAAGATAAAGACAATTTTTTGTTTGTTTTTTGTTTTGTTTTGTTTTGTTTTGTTTTGTTTTGTTTTGTTTCAAGACAGGGTTTCTCTGTGTAACCCTGGCTGTCTTGGAACACACTTAGTAGACTAGGCTGGTCTCGACCTCAGAAATCTGCCTGCCTCTGCCTCCCAAGTGCTGGGATTAAAGGTGTGCGCCACTACTGCCCCGCTTTTTTTTTTTTTTTTAGGTCAACTCTTTAAAAGAATGTCATGTGGGCCAAAATTTAGCTAAATTAACAAAATAAAGAGAGAATCCAAATTAATAAAATTAGAGAAAAGGCATAAATGTTGAGAATTGTAGTATCATCTTGGTAAATATTTTCTTTAATGAATATGCAGTTTCCTTCCCACTACTTCTCATTAATTTTGTTTTGAAGTCTGTTTTGTCAGATAATAAGATAACTAGACAGGGTGAATTATCAGATAGATTTGCTTGGAATATTCTTTTCCTTCCCTTTACCAACTTCCTGGGAAAGGATTTTCCTGCAATAGAATTCCACTGGATATATCAACTAGGATCCAGTGAAGGCACAGTAACTACTCTCAGTTGTTCAACAGCAAAGGAACTCGATTTCATGACATTTTTGTTGATTCTTTGTATCTTTTTATTTTTCTCTTATTTCCTCCTTTTTTTCTCTTTAACTTACATTTCATGGGACTGTGTGTGTGTGATTGTGAATTTTGGAAAGAGAGAGACAGAGAACTAAATTTGACAGGATGAGGGCAAGAGGTTTGATTAGAATATATGAAAATCAACAAATATTAAAAATAAAAGCAAGGAGATATTACTGATAGCATATCCAATAAAGAACCCATACATCAAGCATCTCATTTCCATAGTCGAATGCAAGAAATATAAATAATTTATTAAATTATTAACATTAGACTTGAGCCAGAACACCATGTGAAAACACTTTCAAAATTATCTAATAAATAAATAAAAATGAAATCCCTAATAATATATTAGTTTGTGCTCACTACACTGTCAAAACATGGAAAGACAGAATATAGCAATATTGATGAGTTATGGACAATGGAAACTTTAATCAGTTTTTGGTGGCAATATAAGATAGCACAATCATCTTTGGAAATTATTTGACATAGTAATATAATATTAGACATATATCTAAGTTATGACCTCATTCATAGCATTTATTCATGAAATATGAAAACATATATTCATAGTGATGTATAGAATGCTTGAAGACACTTTACTTATATGAGCCAATCATTTTAAAGATGATTGTAATACCACTGAAAAATGAATTAACTATGATACTGTCACATAAGTACAACAATCATCAAGTAAAGAATTCAGAGGAGATGAGAGAAAGAGAGGCAATGTGTGTGTGTGTGTGGGGGGTGGAAATAATCGTCTCTACCACAGCTTAAGTATACAAAAAGTAAAACAAATATCCATGGTAAATATACAAAAATATACATATTTACAGAAGCATCAAAACAACAGACATTATTCCACTACATTTTAACTCATAACAGTACCTTCTTATGGGACACAAAATAATTATAAAGTCATTTATTTTTATATTGAAATATTAGTCTTAATTTTCAATACACCAATGGTTGTGCATTAAGCTATATTTAATATTTTCTATTTTTTGCATTCAGTTATATTTAATATTTTCTATTTTTTTTTTTGCCTTAAAGCTTTGATCTTAAGTTACTCCTGAGCAGACATTCATCAATCCTGAAATTCTCAAACCTTATAGAAATGTCTGCAAATCTCAAAAAAATATTTAACCTATAATTATTTCAATATTCTTTTCTCTGTAAATGACTCTGTTGTAAAATGGTGAGTGATAGAATGGATGTCAGTGATTGACTTTCATGGGTGGCTTGGTCAGTAGGATTTTCCTCAAGTTTGTGTTCTCTGGAAGCACTATTCAAGCTTTTCTAGTTTTCTGTCATGTGCACACTCAGAAGTACTCTATTCCAAACATAGTAGTCCCCTCCAGACAACTGAGCCAACGTGTTTCTTGTTCTTGTTCTTTAAATATGTGATTGTGATAAAATACTTATCTGTTCCCAAATTACTGTGCCTGATATTCTGTTTTGTAGCCACAACAAGCCAAATAACCTAGCTTCCCTTGAGTTTCTAGTCCTTCAAAGTACGGAAGCGGAATTAGGAAATCTCATGCAGCAGATGTGACAAGAGGGCTTATGGGTAATATTGCTGCTCCTTGTTTGGTGAGTTATATTGAAGATGACAACAACCTCATTTTCTCTAAAGTATATAAACAGAGTCTGCTGTTCACAGAACTTTCACAAGAGACCCAAGCAGATAACTTATGGACATAGCTGAGCCCTGAGAATTTTTGCAGATATTGAGAATTTCAGTTTCTGGAACTCTTAACAATATATATATATATATATATATATATATATATATATATATATATATATATATACTTTTTCACCTGCTTAGGATGTCATTTTCCATATACATTCTGTAATTTCTCAATATTCCTTACACTTGCTTGAAAGTGGCTACCTAGGGATAAATAAATGTAGAAACATAAAGCATTAAAGCATTTTGTGGCTCCACAATGGTCTAAGCAATAATTCATACAATAGAAAAAAAAAGAGAGAAGTGAATTTTATGCTTGTGCATAGGTATGTTATGTGTCCCTTAAGCCTAAAGTGACAAAGTAGATATAAATTGCCCCATGTTTGGAAATATATCAAGTAAAACTTTGTGAGAGTTAACAATATGGAAGAAATATTCCTGTTAAATGTCAAAATATACAAATATTCATAGCTTGGATATTGTCACCTACTTTTTAACTCACTGTCTACCTTAGGTCATTGGAGTGGAAAGCTTGGTGATGTTCCTTCCCATGACTATGACATTCACATAAAATGGAGAGGAAAACATCTCAGGATGAAAATTGGCTAACATATTTTTATATGGCTTGCAAACCTGACATTCATGAAGCTACCTTGTTTGCATTTTTTAAAAATGAGGGCTTTCGTAAAAGTAAGGAAAGATCCATTAATACAGTGGGGAAACATAAACGGGGGGGGGTGGAAGACACAAGTAATTTACTGCATTGGAAATGACAAGATGATAAAAGAGGAAGGAGAGAGAGTGCTGGCCCAGGAGGATGACTGTGATTTAGACCTCAGGAGATGTAGGTGTTTATAACACTGCTCACATCAAAAAGAAAGGTTTATAGTCATTCATGGAAACACATTTGCTAGTTTTCTTGGCTATGGGTTTTTGTTTGTTTGTCTTAAAACTTGCTTTCAGAATAATCTGGTCTCCTATCAAAAAATAAATGAAAAATAACCACTCATTAGCATTTCAGTTCTAAGTTTACAGTTCAGAAAAACTAAAAATATTCCTGCTTGGGAAGTCATCACTTACTTTGCATGTTAGCACTTAGGATAATGTATGTTTTTCATTTTGCTTTTTTAATATTAAATCTTTGTCATTAATAACCTATAACTTTTTTGTAAATTTTAGTCACTGCAAATGTAAAAACTTGAAGAAGATAATTTTGTATAACTTACGGTGAAAATAACGTAAGGGAAGTTCCAAAGTCTTTCTTGGTCAATGCTGTTAGTGTCTTCTCAAAGATTTAGCTTCATTCTTCCAGTGACCAGCATTTAATGTTATGTTTTCTGCAGTATGTAGAACGAATGGACCTAATTGTTATAAAGTGGAATCTTTGGGGTGAACAAAGGCATAGTAGTTGGGAAAGGATTGAAAACTGGAAGATGATGGGCAATGAACATGAGAAGAATGAAAGGAAGTACCTGGATGATGTTATATAATGAAGCTCATGGTTATGTAAGTGAAGTGAAAAACAAATTTGATGTAAGAAAGAAAAAAGAAAAACAAAGAGGATTTGATATTAAACTGCTAGAAGAGCACTCGAACATTTTGGGCTAGCACTAGATGTTTAACTATTTAAAAGACAGGTTTTCATAATATTAAAAGAAATAAAAATGCCATTTATCTAAATTACAATGCATGAAGAATTGACCTCGAATTCAATGTCTCAGTAGTTTCTGTTTAGCATCCTTCAAAATGTTGAGTGTCTTCTAAATAGAATTGCTAAATGTCCTTGTTCTGACCTCTCGTTTCAAGGATATTTCTGTTGGAAACAGCCTTGCAATACAAAGATGGTGACTTGCTCCATACCAAAGGGTTTAGTAATGTTCACTCTTCATTTTGAAAGACTCCACAGCCTTTAGCTAATGTTTTCTTTCCTAAAGTGCCTACCATTGCTTGTGTAGAAATAATCTAAATTCATTAGTGTTATGTGTGGGGTCACATGCATTTGGTGGAATATTCTTAAAAAGTCCTTTTCCTGTGCTCACCAATATCTATACCCCACACCCCAAACTGTGGTGGATTATTCTTCTAAGTGCAGCAGCTATATGGTCCCAGATCCTGTTACAGTTTTGAACAGACTGCAATAACAATATGATAGAAGGAGAAAAATCCCTCGAAAATACAAAGAATAAGATTTGGTAGTGAAGTTCAGTGCCAGTTTGATAGTTATGAAAGGAAGAAAAAAAATACAACATGACTCTTCAGCCTTGGGAGACATGCTCATAAGAGAAAGGAGGAACAAGTTGGAATGGAATGGCCATACCATCCTACACTGAAAAAAGAGTTCATATTAAGAAGTTGAAGAAAGGAATATTAAGAGAATTTTGTATGATCTAGCCTCCTCTGATAGTATAAAGAAGGTGAGGCAGAGTATTTTTAAAGGCATTTAAAAGCTCAACAGTCCTTTCTGAAATAGTTCATGACCACTAAATCAGCAGTTTTAAAGTTGAAACAAAATGTGTCTGGAGTGAGACTTTTGCAATGGAATATCTAGTATTGAGTGAACAGGAAATAGAACTTAGTGTATTGTGCATGTATTTGAGGACTTTCATTCGCCTTGAAAACAAAATAAATTCTGAGTGAGACTTGAGCTATGGGAGGTTGAAAAGAAAGCAAGCCCAAACCCTTAGCCATTCAGAATCTCTCTTCCCAGCTGTATTCTCCATGTCTTCACTCACCACCTCATTTCCTTCAGTTAAGCATAAAGCTGTCAGGGTAACCCATATATCTTTGGGTCAAACAACTAAAGAGATAAATCATGCTTACTGGAATATTTGGGTCACTACGAAAGGTTGAATATTATCCCTAAAACATATGTCTAAGTAACATATCCTGGTATTTTTGCATATGTATACATTTGAAGATAGATGTAATAGGTAAGGATCTTGAGATTAGATCATTGCACTGTTATAGTGGGTCCTAAATCAAAGAACTCAAATCCTTAGAAGGAAAAGGAAAGGGCTTTTCGAATCATGGGCACAGTGAAGAGATCCAGGAAGTAAGGCCTTAGGGAGACTGGCTGTATCCCACAGAAGCTAGAAATGAGGGATGGGAAAACTTCCTTTCAGAATCTTCAGAAAAATCTCATCCTTCTCTGTTTTTGTCTTCAAACTTCTGGCCCTGAGATTTATCCCAGATGACATTTCTATTGTGTTATCTCATCAAGTGTGTGGTCATTTGTTACAAAAACACTATAAAGCTAAGTAGTCATCATGTTTTGCTCATGAGGAATAGCCTGTTCCATGATGCAATGCAATGAAGCCAAACTGCTGATTGAGAGTGCCCTCCTCATTGCTGCCTGGATCTTGCAACGTTGTCGATGCAGTGTGTATACATCACAATAGACGTGGAACCTCTGTCTCCAATATTGTATGTTACAGTGTGACAGTTTCAATCCAATCAGCTAATGCTATCCACACCACTATGGCCTTGGAAATTAATTTTCACAATGAATTTCGCTTCTCAGATCATTTGCTGTCTTGACAATAAGCAGTTCATTGTGGAAGCCACTCATACAGAGACAAATGGGGTACCCAGCAATGCAGCCACTTCCATTTAAGGTACTGCCCTACTTTTCTCACTGTCTCTCAGGAATATTTCTTATTATACCTCCATTAGATGAAGAAAAGGTATTCTTCATCTAATACCTTAGAAATCTCAGTTGTTAAATATAATTAACCTAAGATGGACATTGTCCACCATTTGTCTGTAAAGATTAGAGTTAAACAGAATTCATTTATTGGGTCAACCTTACTGTCTTTGCTAAAGTATACTGTAAATCTCTGTCCATTTTACAAAAGTTCACTATCTCCTTTACTAGACTCAGAAGAACAGAAATTAGATTTTAATTTAGGAGCAATCACTACATTTAGTGACAATTTGGGGATCTTGGGTTCTTTCAAAAAAACAAAGAACTATGATAGGAATAAGTTTGAGACTGGAGAAGTGTGGAAGAAAAAATAATCCACAAAGTATCCAAAGGTAACTACAACCATGGCCTTCTAAAAAGACAGTGTAGCAGAAGACTCTGGTATGAGTGCTGGGGTCCAGCTGTGGTTGACTGTCCTGTTTTCTCCCTCTCAGGTTGTCCAGGCTGGAAGGAAGAAGCAGATTTGAAAGGGTGGTATTTAACAGGATCTCAGTCTGTCAGGGAGTGAGTGTCACAGGGGCCAGTGGGGGAAGGTAGAGAGAGAACCAGGTACTTACTGGGCAAAGGGAAAGATGAATTTGAACTTGGAAGTCTGTCAAGCACTATTCGACCTTCCCCAGGTAGAGGGTGTGTGGGTTCAGGCACCCCAGACAAAGTCAGAGATGGGGAAACCCTGGTAGTAAAATGAGTCCTCCACTTTGGGTCAACTCAGAGAAGATAACCTGTCACAGCAAACTTAGACTTTGATTAGCAAAGTTTCCCCGAAGCGGAGGCCGTATGTTAATGTGAGTTTAACTGAACCTCACTGCTGATTTTGCTGTGATCCTTCAGAAGCTACGCCTATGATTACCTTCCCTGTTAGCTTTGTCGACATGAGCATCTCAAGAGCAGCCCCAAAACCTCAAGACAAAATATATAACATCGCCTCTGTAATTTCCCATCCTTTAAGAACCAGCCCATTTGAGAAAGCAACATTTTTAAATTGGCCCATTCAGCTGTCCATTCAGTATTATCACATATTATCCATTATTGGGGTTAGAGATCGTATCTGTAACTGGCTTCTAAGTAATGAAAGATGACAAAAAGAGGGTACCTCCCAAGTGACTAGACTGCACTCTAAGATGAACTAACAATACCATGATCATCTTATTCTATGGAGGAACACACACACACACACACATATATGTATATATATTCATACATATATACATGCAGAAATAATTTTAATTTTATAGCAACAAAAATTATGTCTGGTAAGGTCATTTAATAAGGAACTAGATCTCCCACCCCAAACAGTATCTATTCACATTTCAGGATCTAAACTACACATTCAAGAAGAAATGACTTCTTTTAACACAAGAGCAGCCTTCAAAGTGAACTTCTTTTATAAATGTCTACACAGCAATCAAAATGCAGCCTATTGAGACCCTAACGGTAGCAAACCAAGATAAACTGGATACAAACTTTAAACATATAGAAAATTAATAATAAATTTTAAAATGTTAAATTTCTGGTGATTCACTAGGTGCAATACAAAACTAAAACAGCATAACTTAATTGACTCATTGGATGTCATCCAGTCCTGTGACAAATTATAACTGACTATGGCAACATACAAAGGACAAAGTAAACTAATTTTTCCTTAATTTCCCTCAAGAAGAAAGAGAAGACATGATTTACTCATTCTGTACTGAGAGCCCTAAGAACATCTGGCTGAAATTAAGACAGCACTGTAAGTTGAGAATCCGGTGCTATACTTCTAATCTTAAATGTTTCTCCAAAGCCCAAGAAGTGAAGACATAGTCTTTGCTTGGTAACATAGTGGGATGCTCAAATATGATTAAAAGGGGCTTTCTAGGTTATCTTTTTGTCATTGGGTGGATAACAGTGAAGGAAGTGCTGTGTCCTCGCTCTTGCTTATTCTCTTTAACCCTGTTCATCAGACAACTAACTTTGCCATGCTACATACCCACTGTCATTGTGTCTTTCCTTGCTAGAGCACTCAAAGCAATCATGGACTGAAATGTCTAAAAGAAGGAGCTAAACCAAATCCTTGCTCTTTGAAAGGAAATTATATCTGGTATGATTTACAAAACAAAGAGAAATGGTGAACAAATATGTCTCGTAACCATTGGACGTCTCTAACAAACAATCTACTATACACTTTCAGAGGTAGTATGTGATTGTGTGGGGTTATATTTCTTGAATAAAATCCTGTGCTTAATCTGTCTTCTCTCTGAAACAATGATATCCACAGTAACGATTATAAAAATACTGTAACTGCAAACACTTAAGGAAACACCATCTATCTACCAGAAGACCGTCAGAAAAAGGGGGAGATATCTTCTAGATTAGCTAACCATTCGTTTCTTACCTATGCACATCTTGTGGATAGTTTTCCACACAATGGAAGTCATTCGTGTAGAAAGGTTGTTATAAAATGTGCCTCAAATTTTATCTGTAGAGACAAAAAGCTCTGAGCTCCAGGCATTCTTCTCTAACTTGGCATGCTAATCAGGGAAATTATAGATGGTAGAATTGCCTTAGGATTTCTATTTGAGGGCCCAATGAAACCTTCACAATTACTAATGCATCATGCTGCACCTTGATGGATGCTTTAGCCAAGTGGAAAAGCCAATGCAGAAATGTCAATTAGGTGGAGAAAGTCATTTGGTATTTAAAGCTAGACCTTTATGGTCTAGAGGCTTTGGGGGATGCCTGAATTTCAGATACTTATAGACATAGTTAAGATAAATGATGCAGCTCGAATTTATCCTACTGCTTGGATATTTGCTATAGCTTTAATTAAAAACTCAATGAGAAAATTAAAAAAAAAAGCTTGCTTCTTGGTTTCTGATTAATCAGAGTTTCTGACAAGGTAGAATAGTGTTGAACATATGAGATAGATTTTATTAGGAAACATTTCTGCAACTCTAATAAGTAGTAATAAAAATGATCTTTTGATCCACATTGTCATTTTGGGATGCTGAAGAGAGCAATCTTGACTCACAAGTGACAGTGTTTCATGTTGAACAGATAATAAGCAATGCTTGTGGCACAATATAGAACAGGTAGATTTCTTAAACTCTTTCTGGTTCTTGTCTTCTGATGCACCTATTGGAGTAAGTACAGAAATTGATTAGGACCCTTCTTTATTGTCTCTAAGGACTTGACGATGAGAAAAATTGTAAATATCATACTACATGTTGAGATTTGATAAACTTTTTTTTCTTATTGATTCTATAACTTCTTGTGGCACATTTTAAGAAAACTCAAATCTTTTTTTTCCTTTTTATTTCAGTGTTTATCTTTAGCATTAAATATTTCATACATATGTACAAGAAAATATGATCTTACCTAACCACCATTTTTCCCCTCTAACCCCCTCAGATTCTCTGAATATATCTCCCACAATATGTAGTATATGTATGTGTGCATGTGTGTATCATGCAATAATCAATCACATAAATTCACCTAGTGCTGCCAGTATGACATGGATACAGGGCCATTCACTGGATAATGGAAAACCGCACCCTCAAAGACAAAAGAAAGATGATTCTTGCTACCCAGTGGCATCACTTGCCAATGGCACCTCATTAATGGGAAAGAGCTGAGATCACTTGTCATCTACATAAGAAGTTTGGTTAGCTTTCTCTTATGCAGATCCTGTTACCAATCTTTCTTATATGTTCCATAAAAATTTTTAAAATATATATTAAATAGAATAGCATTTACTATCTATACGTAAACATGAGCTGTCTTTACTGAATGAATTGATAAATACCACATTTGCACTTGTATCCGAAATGAACACTATCCAACAGTAATTGAAACCATATTTGTAAAGGTTTATATTCATGTGTTCTTCATTTAGATTTTTTTGTCTGCCACATGAGTGTGTCAATAACACAGCTCCAACAATTACCTGTTTACTTCATGAAATTTATCTTTCAAGTTACTATTCATGCAGTATCAATAGTAAGAAAGGAAATCTTCCAATATACCAGTTAGTCAGTAAAATATTACTCCTACTATGATGGTTTACAAAAAAATGAAGTTAAGTATGAAGTAGACTAATGTAAGCATATGCCAATATCATTTAAAGGAATAATGAAACAATTGTATTTTATGACTTACTTTCTTGTACTATATGGCCTACAAGTGAATTCATGTCTAACTTATTAACATAATCAACTTCATAATGCTCTTGTATACCTGTGACCTATTTAATTATTGTTTTATTTTGAATAAGCAGAGGTCTTCAAATATTTATAGGTTAGAAAATATAATGAATATTGAAATTAACTTTTTTATTTTCTATATTTTAAAGTAAAAGATCTATATTTTGAAATAATCCATCGACACTGATTTAAATGGAAGTACCTCTTAATATTTTTCTATGGTCACATATTTGAATTAAGTGATAATTTTACAATATCTCTCATATCATACCATTATTAATACATACATATTTTATGCATTATGCAATATTTATGATACAATAATAATAATACACAAATGCAAGGCTTTTTCATGAAGAAATAAGCAAGTCATAAAACTATACCACATGTACAAATGAACAAAAACTTGACTACCAATTAATGAAGTTTGTTTTTAGAATTAAAACCATGATTACTTAGAATGTAGCTTAGAACACATCCATTGCCTATCATGTACAAGGTCCTAGGCTTGAACTCTAGCATTGAAATTAATTTTTAATTGATAATATTAATAAAATTAAAATACTGAATTAAGCTTAATAAAGTAATCACAATTGAAGCACATACTATAATCACAGGTGTGATGACATAATCTTAAGTTATTAGCTAATCGGTTCTTTCTAATTCATCCTTCTCCAGGTTAATTCCTCCTCACATCAATGTTTATTATAGTTTCTTGCTATTAAAGAAGAGATTTTGCTAAATATGAAACAGAATTTACTATTTTATAAAATATTATTTTATAACATCAAATAGAGTTTAGTAGATAATGTATAAAGTGGGTTCATTAATGTCTTCTTAATCTGGATACAAAATAATGTTACAATGTTATATGTTTTTATGAAACAGTAATCTACAATTCACAATTTCAGATGATATGGATTATCCATTCTTCCAAAACTGAAGGTGATAAAAAGTAAATTTCACTCATGAGTTACAGTCCTTGATTCTACAATTTAAAAGGCAGATAATTGTGCTGTGAAAAGAACAATTACATCAAATGTACATTGTGAGCTTCATTCGTGCAAGTTTACTGTAGAGGTCTGAAGAGAAAGCATATGAAACTCTGATGTTTTCTTTACTTCATTTTCTTCTTCTTCTTCTCCTTCTCCTTTCTCCTTCTTCTTCTTTTTCTCCTTCTTCTCCTCTTCTCCTTCCTCCTCTTCCTCCTCCTCCTCCTCATCATCCTCCTCTTCCTCCTCCTTCTTCAGGTTGGTTTGTAAGTTTTCTTGGAGACAGAGGGAGATGGCACTGTGTTGGGTAGATGAGGAAGTGGGGAGAGTTTAGGAGAAGTTGGTGTACATCATTATATAGTTCATAAAAACACTAACAAAAATAAATTTAGAACTATAAAAATTTATTCTTATATTTTTGGTTGTGAGTCTAGGCTTTAACAGCTAAGCCATCTCTTCAGCCCAATTTTTTTTTTCCAGATGGGAAATTTTTATTTTTACTTTTTATTAGATATCTTCTTTATTTACATTTCAAATGTTATCCCCTTTCCTGGTTTTCCCTCAGAAAACCCTATATCCTCTCCCCCTCTCCCTGCTCACCAATCCACCCAATCCCATTTCCTGGTCCTGGCATTCCCCTACACACTAGGGAACCTTCACAGGACCAAGAGCCTCTTCTCCCATTGATGATGGATAAGGCCATCCTCTACTATATGTGCAGCAGGAGCCATGAGTCCCTTCATGTGTACTATTTGATTGGTGGTTTAGTCGCTGGGAGCTCTAGGAGTACTTGTTTGTTCACATTGTTGTTCCTCCTCTTATAAGGCTGTAAACCCCTTCAACCACTTGGGTACTTCCTCTAGCTCCTCCTTTGGGGACCCTATGCTCAGTCCAATGGTGGGCTGCGATCATTCACTTCTGTATTTGTCAGGCACTGGCACAGCCTCTCAGGAGAAAGCTACATCAGGCACCTGTCAGCAAGCTCCTGTTGTTCAGCCCAATTTTTAAAGGATGTAGCAATTTAAAAATTATTATTTAAAATATCTTTATTTCTCTTAAATATTGATGTTATAGGGTTTCCTACTTTTATACTAAATATATATTCAATTCTAATCCACATTTGCATTTAAAAATGAAAGTTTAAAACCTTGAAAAATGAGCATTCATTTAATTGAGCTAGCTTTATCTTATTGGTTATTTTATTTACATTTCAAATGTTGTCCCTCTTCCAGGTTTCCCCTCCACAAACTCTCATCTCATCTGCCTCTATAAGGCATTCCCCTTTGACTCTATAAGGGTGCTCCCCCACCCACCCACCCAATCTTACCTCACCATTCTAGCATCTTCTTACACTGGGGCATCAAGCCCCCACAGGACCAAGGGCTTCCCCTACCACTGATGTCAGATAAAGCAATCCTCTGCTACATTTGCAGAGGAAGCCATGAGCCCATTATGTATACTCTTTGGTTGATGGTTGTCTTAATCAGGGTTTCAATTCCTGCACAAAATATCATGACCAAGAGGAAATTGGGGAGGAAAGAGTTTATTCAGCTTGCACTTCCACATTGCTGTTCATCACCAAAAGGACTCAGAATTGGAACTCAAGCAAGTCAGGAAACAGGAGCTGATGTCTGCATGTAGAAGAATGAAAAAAGATCCATATTTATCACTCAGTACAAAATTCAAGTCCAAGTGGATCAAGGACCTCAACATAAAACTGGATAAACTGAATCCAATAGAAAAGAAATAGGCTTGAATGTATTGACACAGGAGATAACTTCTTTAGCAGAGCACCAGTGAGTTGGGCTCTAAGATCAAAAATTAACAAATTGGACCTCATGAAACTTAATACTTCTGTAATGCAAAGGGAACTGTCAAAAAGGCAAAACTGCTGCCTAGAGATAGACAGAAGATCTTCACTAATCCTACATCTGACTTAAGACTAATATCCAACATATATAAATAATTTAAGAGGTTAGAGCACAACAAATCAAACAACCCAATTGAAAATAGAAGTACAGAACTAAGCAGAGAATTCTCAACAGAGAACTCTAAAATGGCTGAGACACACTTAATGAAATGTTCAACACTCTTAGTCATCAGGAAATGCAAATCAAAATGACCCTGAGATCTCCCCCTATATGTATCAGAATGGCTAAGATCAAAATCTCAAGGGACAGCATATGCTCACAAGGATGTGGAAAGGGGGAACTATCACTGGTAGTGGGATTGCTACCTTGTATTACCACTCTGGAAATCAATCTGGAGCTTTCTTAGAAAACTGGAAGTAGTTCTACCTGAAAACCCAGCTATACTGCTCTTAGGCATATACCCAAAACATGAGCCACCATACCACAAAGTTATATTCTTCACTATGTTCATAGCAACTTTATTAATAATCACCAGATGCTGGAAACAACACAGGTGTCCCTCAACTAAAGAATCAAAATAGAAAATAAGAAAGAAAAGAAAAGAAAAATCAGCCTGTGTGAAGTAACTGAGAATCCAAAGGACAAGCACGTATGAACTCACTAATGAGTGGATATAAGCCTTAAAGAACAGAATGTCCATGATATACCCCACAAACTCCAAAGAAGTGAAACAGAAGGAAAGCCCAAAGAATGATTGAATTACACTGAGAAGTGGAAACAAAAAAAGTGATATGAATCAGAGGGAAGCAGAGAACTGATTTGAAGAGGAGAGGAGGAGGGGATTGTGGGTACAGGATCAGGTGGCAGGGAGACAGGAGAGAGGTCCAGAAGGCCAGGAGAATGATTGGAAATGTGCAGGTGCCAGGGATGGGTGGGAAGGAGCTATCTCTAGGAATTCCCAGAGACCTGCAATGGCGGAGTCTCCCAGGTGTCAATGTGGGTCACCTTATCTAAAATGTCTAATAGTGGAAACATGGAACCTGAAGAAGCTACCCCCTGTAGCCAGGCAGAACCACCAATCGAGAAATAAGAACACCAACCAACTCACAAAACATTTGACCCCAAATTTGTCCTGTCTAAAATAGGTGGAGGAACAAAAGTGGAGCAGAGATTAATAACCATCCCAACTTGAAACCCATCATATGGGCAAGTACCAATCCCTGACATTATTAATGGTATGCTTGCAGACAGGAACATAATGTCTGTCTTCTGAGTGGCTCTACTGAGCAGCAGACTGAAACAGATGCAAATGGCCACAGCCAAAGTTTGGACAGAGATTGGAGAAGAGGCCCCATGTACGTATGTAGCAGAGTTGCAACTCCGTATCCATGACTACCTCGTCTGGCCTGACTGGGAGAGGTTATACCTAATCTGGCAGAGCCTTGATGTGCCAAGGAGGGGTAAAATATAGGTGGATCAGAAGAGATGGGGCATGGGGTGACGCAGGGAAATCTGGGAGGCAGATCCATTAGGGCCTGCAACATTTGAGAGACAGACAGACAGACAGATAGACAGATGTAGATAGATAGATAGATAGATAGATAGATAGATAGATAGATAGATAAATAGATAGATAGATAGAGAGATATATTATAAATACTGAACAGGTTGCATTAATGTATATACATATATATGTGTGTGTATGTATATATACATATATGTATATATATATACATATATATGTGTGTATGTGTGTGTGTGTGTATACATGTACATACATGTAACAAAATTAGTAAATAAGAGGTCACGGGTGTGAAAGAGTGATAAGAATATCTGAAAACCTTTGAAAGGAGAATAGAGAAAATCAAAATAGTGTAATTATAATGAAATACATGATAAAGTAAAAGGAGATTTGAATTTACAAAGGAGAGAGCTACAGAGAGGCAATGTGTAAAGGGTTTCAGTTAAGCAATGCACAATGAGGGGTCATTTAGCATCAGTCACAAATTTGAACATGAGCAGGATAACAGTGCAATACAAAAGCATTCAGGAAGATACATTTTGAATTTTCAAAGCAGAGAGAGTCACGTTATGTAGGTTGTTAAAACCCTTACCCACCATGCTCCCATCCCAATAACACCCACATTAACACCGGGAAAGTGGATTTTACAAATCACATCATTAAAAATGCCACACTATAGAGAACATTAAACCTGCTGCACAACTCACTGCACACAGGAGACCCCTGCCCTTCAATCTGTCTCAGGGAAATTTGACTTGATTTTATATGGTCAATGTAAATTTAATTATATTCAGTCAAATTATAAATTTGAAGAAAGTGATCTTTATGTTCTATTACCTCCAGTTATGCCAATCACTTAGTTTCTCCTTTTGATATTTATTTTTAAGCTAATACTCTTCTAAACATGTTATAAATTTGTGAATATTTTAATGCAAACAATGAGACATATAATTTATTAAAGAATGTATCTTAACAACTAATAAAGACAATTTAGCCATGTAATGTGATGGTATTTGGGCAGAAGACAAACACCTGCTTTGATTTAGCTGGCATTCTTTTCCTTTTGTAATTTGTTCCTGCATTCATGCAATGAATCACTTATTTGTCTTGTGGTTTATATTAATAACTAATGTAGTATGTTTTAATCCCATAATAAATCTTAGTAATGACTCAAAGAACAACTTATTGGATGAGGAAGGACTGACAGATCAGCTGGCATGTATCCCATTTTCCACCAACAGGAAATAATTTAAAACCACTAACATACCTAAGAAGAAAGCCATCCTATTTTGATTAAAAAATTTGAAACAGTAAAAAATAATAATAACACACTTGCACTAGAGTGCAGGTTTATTCTCTCAAGACAGTTATTTTACAAATACGCATTGATTCCAGCTCTTGCTAGCATATTTCTCTTGGTAATCATAAGCTTCTTTTATCGTATTTCAGTAACTGTATACAAAGTATGGTTTGACTCTATCCTCTTCGCATCCTATAATCTTCTACTTTTTTGTGTTACTGCCACTGTTTCCATTCTGCTCATATTCCTATGGCGCTTTAATTTCTTTTATGCACAATGCATCAACAATTAACACTACATGCATAATTTTGTTTCAATTAAAAAGTCTAATCTAAATAGGGTTGAGTTCAGTGCATTGTGGAACATACATGGGCTGGTTCATGGCCCCTGGCATATGAGTAACAGAGGACTCCCTTGTCTGGCCTCAGTGGGAGAGGATGCACTGAATTCTCTGGAAACTTGCTGTCCCAGCAAAGAAGGATGCTGCTGGTGGTGAGGTGAGCATGGGTGGGCAGGTGGAGGAGCGCCTTCTCAGAGATGTGGGACAAAGAACTTGGGAAAGGGGATCAGGAATGGGGGCAACTTTTGAAATGTAAATAAAATAATTTAATAAAAAATAAAATATCGAATCAATGAATAAATTAACAGTTTTGGAGAAGAAAGCAATCACAAGATGGGTGAAGGTTGGGAGGCACCTGGTGGGAAAGGGGACAGGGAGTAGAAGAGGGGAACATGGTCAGGTATTGGGTGAGAAGAACAAGAGCATGTACTAGATACCTGGAGTTGAGAGACTCTCAGGACTCAAAGGGAAGGACCTTAGAGGAAATGTCGTACAGAGGGGAAAAGGAACTTGTAGAGTCCACCTCCAGCAGGAAGACAGGGCATCAAGTAGAGTGATGGGGTTGCCATCCCACAGTCAAAAACTCTGACTCAGAATTGTTTCTGTCTGAAAGAACTGAGGGGACAAAAATGGAGAAGCGCCTCGGGAAAGGAAGGTCCAGTGACAGGCACAAATGAGATCCAGCTCAGGGGGAGGCCCCAAGGTCTGACACTATTCCTGATGCTGTGGAGGGCTCACAAACAGAGGCCTGACAAGACTGCCCTTTGAAAGGCCCAACAAGCAGATGAAAGAGTCAGATGCAGATATTTACACCCAAGCAATGGACAGAAGCTAGTGAACCTTGTGCTTGAATTAGAGAAAAGCTGGAAGAAGCTAAGAAGGAGGGCGACTGTATAGGAAGACCAGCAGTTTCAGGTAACCTGGACCTCAGAAATCTCTCAGACACTGAGCCACCAACCAGGCAGCAAATACCAGCTGATATGAGGTCTGAACACATATACAGTGGATGACTGCCAGGTTTGGGTTCAGTCAGAGAAGATGCACTAACCCTTGAGAGATTTGAGGCCCCAGGGAGTGGGGAGGTCTGGAGGTGGAGTGGTGGGGGCATCCTCTCTTTGAGACTGGATAGGGGTTGGAGGGAGGAGATATGGGATGTGGAACAGTTTGAGGGTGGACCCATGGAGATAAAATCTGCATTGTTTAAAAAGATGAAAGAATAATAAAAGTTTTGGAAACAAACTCTTTTAAAGGATCCCTATTGGGGAAATATAATTCTCATAAAAAAATTAAATTGTGTCTTTCAATTTTAATTGCAACACTATGAGCAAAAACTTTTCTTAGATTGTTATGTGGATCAATCTCTTCCCTCCCACCCCCATCCCTTTCTCCCTCCCTCAAAACACTGCTGTAAATGTTTTGAACAGGACTATTTGCATATAATTTGAGGCAATAGGATCTGAGATCACTATATCATCATCCTAAGTTGCTTCTCATTTGATGGATTATCTACTGAGCCACACCTGTAGGGTGTAAGCCATATTCATCCTATTGATGTCTTTTACAACAATACATTTGTAAATATACTACATTATATTTCTTCTTTCTTGTACTGTTGTTGTCTTTCATAGATTCCTATGTGATTCATAGATTTGTTTAAAAATTTGTGAATTTGTTGTGTTGGTTTTGAACAAGAACTCAAAAATAGCATCTTTAATGATTTTCAGATTAAAGAAGTTTTTGGGTTTTTTTGTTTTTTGTTTTCTTTTTTTTATATAACGTATTTTCTTCAATTACATTTCCAATGCTATCCCAAAAGTCCCCCACACACACTCCCCTACCCACCCATTCCCATTCCCCTGTACTGGTGCATATAACGTTTGCCTGACCAATGGGCCTCTCTTTCCAGTGATGGCCGACTAGGTCATCTTTTGATACATATGCAGCTAGAGTCAAGAGCTCTGGGGTACTGGTTAGTTCATAATGTTGTTCTTCTGATAGGGTTGCAGATCCCTTTAGCTCCTTGGATACTTTCTCTAGCTCCTCCATTGGGGGCCCTGTGATCCATCCAATAGTTGACTGTGAGCATCCACTTCTGTGTTTGCTAGGCCCCGGCCTAGTCTCACAAGGGACAGCTATATCACCGTCCTTGCAACAAAGGCTTGCTAGTGTATGCAATGGTGTCATCGCTTGGAGGCTAATTATGGGATGGATCCCTGGATATGGCAGTCTCTAGATGGACCATCCTTTTGTCTCAGCTCCAAACTTTGTCTCTGTAACTCCTTCCATGGGTGATTTTTGGGGGGTTAGGGATGAATAGGTAAGTGCATAGAAGACAGACAAGTGTAACTAGGTAGGGATAGATAGATAGATAGATAGATAGATAGATAGATAGATAGATAGATAGATAGATAGAATGATAGATATAGATGAAAGACAAGACAAATGATAGATGATAGATAGGTAGATAGGTAGATAGATAGATAGATAGATAGATAGATAGATAGATAGATAGATAGATAAGTAGATAGAGAAACAGATAGATGATAGATTTCAAATGTTAACAATAGCTAGCTGATCTATGGGAGACAACAGAAGTCAGATGGATGATAGATAACTATATAAGCAGATATTGATGAAAGTGATTGTGAGGCCTGAGATTCCATACTCTGATGTTTTTAGGCTTGTGCCTAAAGAAATCTTGTAGTCTCAGTATTATAGTAGTCTGCGGGGATTCACATTTTCAGTATGATCTCCTATTTTTAGGAAAAATGAGAATATAAGGGATAATGTGGTTAGCGAGATCAATTAGCATACCAGTGCTAAGAAAGCATACTTCTTTCTAGTGCTGTTTAAAAACACCACTGTGTGCAGTGACCCTCTCTCATAGACATGGTTGAGTGTATTTGAGTTACTATTCCTAGATGCTATGTAAATGGAACTATCAAAAATATGTCTGTTTTTTTTTCCTTTACATTGAAATCAGAGAGGTGCTTCCAACGATCAGGAGTGATGTAGACATCAGCCAAAACCAGTTCCTCTAAGAGCCAAAGGAGAAGATGTAGAGGTAAGCAGGACCTTGCTGTAAACTATCCAAACCAACTTCTTTTTTTTTTTACCCCCCCCCCCCACTGGCCTATAGGTCAATCTGATGAAGGCATTTTCTCTTTGGGGTTGCCTCTTTCTAGATGACTTGTTCTGTTTTGTCAACCTGACAAACCATCACAAATGTGTAGTCAGCTACTCCCCGCCCCCTGCATCCCTATTTTCTGGGAGGCTTCCTAGTGAGTTGTCAGGTTGTATGTGCTACTCCAAACCAACTTCAAATATAATATAAACTTACTATGTTCAACAGATAAAATTATTTTAGTGTATTCCTAATGCAGAATTGAAGCTTAAAACATGATTGCATTTCTTTTTGCTATGTTTCCTAACATCGAGAGTTAAAAACATGAACATATGTAATTTTACAGGTCTAATTTTCTTGTTCACATCTCCACCATAAAGGGAGAATAACGTCCCTTTACTCTCATGCAGCAAGTTAGGAACTACTAAAATTGTCACAAGGATATTAATTCTAAACATGAACAGTACCTAATCTTTGTGTTTTGATACTCATTTACAGAAAAAGGATAGTATAGTATGCAAGTATACTTGTATAAATGTGGAGTTTTAATTTTTTTCTCTTCTAAGTAGTAAAATGTGCACGTTGCTCAGACATTTAACCATACAAACATTAATAGCCAGGTCACTTTGCTTCACCAGGTACTGTAAGACTTGTTCTAGGTTCAGACATCCCTGATGCTGGCTTGTAGAAGTGTCACCAACACACCTTAAAATTTTATATTTTTTTTCTTCATCTCCATTCTTAAATATGTTTTCCTTTTACATTCTAAGCTTGGCTAAGAGTACATTTCTTATACTTTCTCCTGCTTATACCTAGTAAGAGAATCGCTATGCCCTAACTTATAAAAGCTACGTTCTTAAAAAACAGAAAATCTGATTTCTGGGGCATTTTAACATACATTCTTATTAGAAGAAATCATCTTCTCTTCAAAAATGTATTGCATTTTTATCCTTAAATAATCCTGGACTAGACATGGAGGAAAACTAACTCATCTTACAATAACAGTGAAGTTGGGAAATTTCAGATACTCAAGAAAATGGAGAGAGATTATAAATTTCATTATTATTTTAATAACTTTTTCAGATTTAGAGATTTTAAATTTTATTTCTACTTGATAAATAGATACAGCATTTTCACATTTTAATCCAGCATTGGGTATTATTTAATACTTTACATGATGACTAAATAAATGTAAAGGTACTTATCTACTTAAGTACTTATGATTTCTTTATGTTTAAAACATCTTAAAAATAAGTTTTTCTTTGTGAAGAAAATACATAATTTTCTTTCTTCCTAAGCCTAAAGTTCAAAGCCCGTCTTCTTTCAATGTCAGTACTTTGTTGCTGTTAAGAGACATGCTCTTTCACCACACAGTGAGCCAGATGGGCAGGACCATTCTCTTAGTGAAGATGGTGAGAAATCATTTTACTTAATTGTGATTTTATGGTCAAAACTATACCAAGTGCCTCAATAAGTATTCATGTATTTATTTACTTGCTTTTGTACAGCACACAGTCTATTTTTTAATCCAAGCTACATTATGTGACCCATTATCTTTCTTCTCTAGTAGTCATTGGCAAATACCAGGCTCCTGTTTAAGGGCAAGCAGCCAAGACAGTCAGAAGTGGAAGGCAGAATGGGCTGGAAGAGCAACATCTGTCACATCTCAGTAGTTATCCTAATTTCTAGGGAACCAGAGCAGTGTTGGGTTTTTGGAACAGCAAAGCCTGGGAGGAAGAAAAACCAGGTGATGTATGCTAAACCAGGTAACCCACCCATGATACCTGCCCAAGATATCATCCTTAGTTGTAACACACACATCAGTTACATAACAACAGGGAGGTAAGTCTGACACTAGAATTGGAATTCACATTAATTATGTATAAGGTCAGAATGAACAATTTATCAGGAAAACAGAAAACACAAAGATTTTTAATATTCTTAGTTGTGACTCACTGGGATTTATGTCAGTGAGGGAATTCTGTACTTAGAATTCCCAGAGAGTGTAAATATATAGATTTTGTGTGTGTGTGTGTGTGTGTGTGTGTGTTCTTTATTTTTTCTATTTTAAGTACAAATGGTTCTATGGTATGGGGAAAACTTGGCTATCTATCTGCTATCTGGAAGCCTGTCGCCTAGTGTTTTTAATGCTTGAAGATACTGCAAAGTAGGAATTGTGTGTAGTTCCAAGAACAATAAAAGAGGTATCATTTGGCTTCAATATTCCCTTTTTACACAGACTAAGTTGAGCTGGATTCTCCACCTTTCTTTTCTTTAAGATTTACTCCCCTCTGAAAGCAAAGTGTGATGCACAGATAAAACTTAGTAGACTATTGCCCTTCATCAAACTTCTAGATAAGAATTATTTGTGCATTCGCTATAAAATTATATCTGATATCATCCAACCATATTATTCTGTGTCCTCTATGCAAAGAAAAACTCCTTTTCAGAGTTCAAAGTCGACGAAAACATTTCTTTTGAAGTAATTTTTATGTTTCTATTGTCTAACCAGTTGTTTAACTCATTCTACAGGCACTGTGTGGAGTCACAGGCACAACACAAGCTGTTCTGGTGTCTCATTCACGTTTTTGAGGTGAGGGACCACTACAAAGGCTTCCTGGTCTACTTGTGTTCGCCTTATTTGTGTAGGATGTTAAATCCTGGCCCAGATACCATCACTAAACTGGCAGGAACTTTAATGTATGCCACTTAAATTATCTATGTGTGGCAACAAATGATTGTAATTCCAGATGTATGACAGTGACCAAGGCAGGAGGATTACAAGTTCAGGGTCTAAATGGCCAGCCGTGTTACTCAACGTTATCCTAGGTAAAGAACTGAATTTCTGTCTCTAAATAAGAAAGAATAAACTGAGGGCTGGACATACAGTTGGTATTGTGTGTTCTATCATGTGCAAGACCATAAATGCAATATTCCCCGCCACAGGAAATAATAAGTAGAAAAAATACAAGAAATTCATAAAGAATGGGAAATAGCACAAAATTTATATTTATTAAGTACACGATGGCCCATTGTGTACACAGTGAATAGAAGGTTTGTTTGGGAACACACTGTATTAAAAAAGAACCCCTTCATTTAATGTCTAAAAGATTGAGGGGAGGGAGGAGCACACACCAGAAAATAAGAAAATTTTAAAACCATTGAATTTCTCTTCCCTAGGTCTTTGTTTCTCTGTTCCATATTTAATAAAATACTTTCTTATTTTATTGCTGAATAGCATTGTCTGAATTTAGACATAAAAGTATATCAGTTTTAGGAATTAATAGTATTTGAACAGATTATCATAGCTATAATGTGACAACTGATATTGTCCTTGTCACTTATACTGTGACTTGGTAACAAATATTTTACTTCTAATTCTCATAAAGGTTGTTTATGAAACAAGACTACAGTATCAGTTTGATTTCCAGATGTCCTTGAGATTAATTCATTGTTTTTACAATTAGTTAATTGATTAATTGTAGGCAGCCGGTGCCTAAAAGTTGGTGCCAGTCTCCAGTACACCGTCTCCATAAACACCACCACTGCACAGACGCTAGCCCGAATCTGGCGCCAACCCCTCCTGAGCGGGTGCATGCAAATTAAGGTGCCAGCAGACTGACTAATCTCAGGAGGACACATAGCCCTCCCCAGTGCTGGGGTGTATATAAGGAGTCGTCCCTGGGTTCCCGGGGTTCCAGTAGCATCTAGGCGTTCCTGCAATAAAGCTGTTGAGAAGAATCCGACCATGTTGCTTTCTCCTTGCCGGACGAGGTGGACGTGACAATTAATTTTAATTATTTATATCTCAAATATTGACCCCTGTCCCTGTTACCCTAGCAAAGTTCTTCCCTCTGATACACCTCACCTTTGAATCTGAGAAGGCGCTCTCTTCCTGGTCATCCCTGCTCCCTGAGGCTTCAAATTCTTGCAGAATTAGGCAATCCTCTCCCACTGAGGCCAGACAAGCCAGTTCTCTCCTATACATGTGCCTGGAGCCTCAGATCAGCCCATGTTTGCTCTTTGGATGGTGGCTTATCTCTGAGAGCTCCCAGGGGTCTAGGTTAGTTAATCTTTGTATTCTATGGTGTTGCTGTCCTCTTCGTCTCCTTCAGTTCTTTCCCTAACTCTTCCATAGGTCCCCGACCTCTGTCCAATGTTTGGCTCTAAGTATCTACATCTGTCTCAGTCAGTTGCTGGTAGAACCTCTCAGGGGACAGCCATGCTAGTCTTCTGTCTGCAAGCACAACATAGCATTAGTAATAGTGTGAGGGATTGGTGCCTGCCCATGGTATGGATCTCAAGTTGGACCATTCGCTGGTTGACCATTCATTCAGTCTCTGCTCCATTTTTGTCCCTGCATTTCCTTTAGACAGGGCCAATTTTGTGTCAAAAGTTTTGTAGGTAGATTGATGTTCCCATCCCTCCACTGGGTTTCCTGCCTGGCAACTAAAACAATTCTGGGTCAAAAATTTTTGAAGGTGGGTTGGTGTCCCCATTGTCCTTAATTGATGGCAATTTAACAAGGACATAGATCTAGCAGAAACTGACTCTTTCTTACTTTGGAAGTCACTAACAACCACTGCTACTTCATTGACCTGTTAGAGTCACAGGACTTGCCATATAGATTTATCAATGGTTACAATATGCCATTGCCAGGCATTTAAACTCATTCTCAGCCAAGTGTAAATGTACATGAATAATGATCCCAACATATCTCATCATCTGAGAACTGCCAGGGCAGGGTCACTCATCTATTATGATGTGTCTCCATTCTGGGTGGATTTTCTAAACATTTGAAACCTTACTCTCCCACAACTTCCAAAATGGATTTCAGGAGACAGTGTGTTCACTGTCTAAGATGTGGACATATCTATAATGTACTCCAGATGAAGAGCAGAATCAGAGAATAAGGCTGACTCTCTGCCCTTGGTTCATTGAGGTTCAAATCTATGGTTCCTTTTTTGCCTGTGGAGACTCACTCTCGATCTTATAACTGTAGACTTGTACTTTAATTATCAATATAACATACAGTTTAATCCAATAAAATATTTAAAATAATAAATGTATTACAAATTTTTTTTATTTCAAGCTGTACTTTAATTTTTTAAAAATAATTTTTATTATTACACATTTTCCTCAATTACATTTAGAATGCTATCCCAAAAGTTCCCCATACCCTCCCCCCCACTACCCTACCCACCCATTCCCATTTTTTGGCCCTGGCATTCCCCTGTACTGGGGCATATAAAGTTTGCATGTCCAATGGGCCTCTCTTTCCAGTGATGGCTTACTAGGCCATCTTTTGATACATATGCAGCTAGAGTCAAGAGCTCTGGGGTAATGGTTAGTTCATAATGTTATTGCACCTACAGGGTTGCAGACCTCTTTAGCTCCTTGGATACTTTCTGTAGCTCCTCCATTGGGGCCCTGTGCTCCATCAAATAGCTGACTGTGAGTATTCACTTATGTGTTTGCTAGGCCCCGGCCTAGTCTCACAAGAGACAGCTATATCAGGGTCCTTTCAGCCAACGCTTGCTAGTGTATGCAATGGTGTCATCACTTGGAGGTTAATTATAGGATGGATCCCTGGATATGGCAGTCTCTAGATGGTCCATCCTTTTGTCTCAGCTCCAAACTTTGTCTCTGTAACTCCTTCCATGGGTGATTGTTTCCAGTTCTAAGAAGGGGCAAATTGTCCACACTTTGGTCTTTGTTCTTATTCAGTTTCATGTGTTTTGCAAATTGTATCTTATATCTCAGGTATACTAACTTTCTGGGCTAATATCCATTTATCAGTGAGTACATATCATTTGAGTTCTTTTGTGATTGTGTTACCTCACTCAGGATGATGCCCTCCAGGTCCATCCATTTGCCTAGGAAGATGTCCCAACCGGTAAGAAAGAAACATGCTCCACTACGTTCATAGCAGCCTTATTTATAATAGCCAGAAGCTGGAAAGAACCAGATGCCCCTCAACAGAGGAATGGATATTGAAAATGTGGTACATTTACACAATGGAGTACTACTCAGCTATTACAAAAAATTTTGAGAACAGGTATATCACATTTATGATAAAAGACAGAATGGCACCCTAACAGAAAGAAGAAAAATCTGTAAAAAAATATTAATAAAATTTGGGGTATTTAAATGTGTTCTAAATATTGAACTGTAATGAGAACATATATAGAACATCATAGCAAGATTTTGTTTTGAATTAACAAGTCCTTCTAGGTTATTTACCAGCACTGCAAACTTTTATTACTTAACCTCTCTTTGATCAATGTTTCTGTGTTAACTGTCACAGAAGTCTGAATAAAGTCTGAGTGCCATTAAAATTGGGGTCATATCCACAAAATATCAAGTTCAGTGAGCAGTACTTATTAGATGCAATGGGCATCGTATAAAAAGAAAAATAGATGAGCCCTAAATTGAAACTAAGTTTAAATATATTTCAAGATAAAATGTATTATTCTGAATAACAAGATAAAGTATGGATGCACTGATATAAACAAATAAATTGCAGAAATGGTGAGATTTATGCATCATCATTAAGAAGCAAGAATATAGTGCTCCTGTACATATGGCTCCCTGCATAGACCCAGATTATAGGAAAATTATCGATAGGAAATCACTGATTCCTCTATACACTTATTAAGCTGAAGAAAAATTAAAATGTAAATGAATTTATCCATAGAATGTTTGGGGCTATTTAGCTGTGAGATGTATGAAACAATTATATGAATACTGGTGATAACATAAAGCATTTCAGTAACCATGGTAAAGCCACAGAAAAACATAGGACATTGTAACTTCAGGGCCAGTGAAATTACTAAGTGGCAAATACCACTGTTGCCAAGCCAGATGACCTGAACTAATCTTTAAGTCAAGAAGGTAGAAGGAAGCAGAGAGCTCTCTCCTGCAAATTGTTCTCTGTGTCTATGTACAACCCCCACCCTCACACACACACACACACACACACACACACATGAGTGAGTGATATAGAGTGGAAGAGAAAGAGGGAGAGGGTGGGATAGAGAGAGGGGTAGATTAAAATAAATAAAATTTTCTAAAAGAAATAACAGAAGTGAATGTGTTTAAAAGACGCATAGAATTTCAATGAAGCATCGCCATTACCCACACATCCACTGACTTATGCTATAAATGATTAATGATTTTATAAAGAAGAGAAGGCAAATAAATAAATAAAAATGAAAAGATACAAAACAGCTTGTTTAATACATTTAAAGCACAATAAAATACTAGGTGGGGAATGAGTTAAACCATAATGAAGATTTTTTTATTGTATTTAAATCATTAGAAAGATTTTTAGCAGCCTTGTTCTTCCTTATATGGCTGCTGCTGCTGCTGCTGCTGCTGCTGCTGCTGCTGCTGCTGCTGCTGCTGCAATCTTGGGAAGGCTCACATGTTATCAATGTTTGCATTATGTGAAACAGATTTTACCATTCTATATGTTGTCTTGCATTCAAATTCATATTACATAACTCAAATTATGGACAGGGAGGATTTTACCATGTGTTTGCAAATAAAGAGATGTGTTCTATCTTAGAGTAAATAACGCAGACATTTGTTGTAGATGAAATAGATTTGTCACGGCTCTAATCTTATTAAAATTATCCAATGTTCAACATGCAATTATTAGTTGTATTTCCTTATAATTATAATTAAATTCTCTCTTTCGTTACTTTTCTTTTGCTGTGACAAAAATACTATGACCAAGGCCAAGTTATAATAGAAAGTATTTAGTTTTGTGACTCAGAGTTCCAGGGGGACAGAATCCATTTTCATCAGGGTAGGGAGCATGGTGACAGGCAGGCATGGCTCTCAAGCAATAGCTGAGTACTTACAGATGCTCCATCAGAACAAGTGTGAGACAGAGAACTCACTGAGAAGGAAAGAGGCTTTCGAAACCTCAAATTCCATCCACAGTGAAACTACCTCCTCTTCTTAGTATGTGTGCTTTTAATAGTTCCTGTATTCTCTCTCTCTCTCTCTCTCTCTCTCTCTCTCTCTCTCTCTCTCTCTCTCTGTACACACACACACACACACACACACACACACACACACACATATATAATATGTACAATATATGTATATTGTATTGTATTAGTCAGGGTTCTCTAGAGTCGCAGAACTTATGGATAGTCTCTATATAGTAAAGGAATTTATTGATGACTTACAGTCTGCAGCCCAATTCCCAACAATGGTTCAGTCGCAGCTGTGAATGGAAGTCCAAGGATCTAGCAGTTACTCAGTCTCACACAGCAAGCAGGTGAAGGAGCAAGAGCAAGACTCCCTTCTTCCATTGTCCTTATATTGTCTCCAGCAGAAGGTGTAGCCCAGATTAAAGGTGTGTTCCACCACACCTTTAATCCCAGATGACCTTGAACTCGGAGATTTAATCTTCTGGAATCCATAGCCACTATGCCTCAAGATCTCCATACCAAGATCCAGATCAGAAACTTCTATCTCCAAGCCTCTAGATAAGGGTCACTGGTGAGCCTTCCAATTCTGGATTGTAGTTCATTACAAATATAGTCAAGTTGACAACCAGGAATAGCCACTATATATATATATATATATATACATGTATATATACAGATACATATGCTATATAGGCTATATATATATATATATATATATATATAGCCACTATATATAATTTAATATATATATAATATATATAATTTAACTATATATATAATTTAAATGTATTTAATATATAAGTATATTTAATGTATGTCTTAGTCAGGGTTTCCATTCCTACACAAAATCATGATCAAAAAGCAAGTTGTGGAGGAAAGGGTTTATTCAGCTTATATTTCCACATTGCTGTTCATCACCCAAGGAAGTCAGAACAGGAACTCAAGCCGGTTATAAGGCAGGAGTTGATCCAGAGTCCATGGAGGGATATTACTTACTGGCTTCCTTGCCTTATTGTTCAGCTTGCTTTTTTATATTACCCAGGACTACCAGCTCAAGGATGGAACCATGATCAATGGGCCCTCCCACCCTTGATATCTAATTGAGAAAATTTACTGCTGGATTTCATGGAGGCATTTTCTCAAGGGAGGGTCCTTTCTCCATGATAACTCCAGCTTGTGTCAAGTTGACATACAAAACCAGCCAGTACAATGTGTGTGTGTGTGTGTGTGTGTGTTTGTGTGTGTGTGTGTGTGTGTGTGTGTATACACATGACTTCTTTCACACATACAAATAATGTAAATATAGTTGTATATACTTTCTGGGAGAGGGGGGAGCATAATCGGGTTCTGTTGAAAGTTCTGCTCTGCTTGAAACCATATATACTATATATGTATCAGTATATCATATATACTGATTATGATAAAAAGTAACAAATAGATTTTCTTTTGTAGCTAAAATGTATTCCCCCTTTTCCCCCAAATCTATTTTTATCTCTGATGAATTTACTTATTCATAAATTCCATGAAACTCTTGTATTCAAGTAATCCTAGTTATTCTAATGCTATCTAAATTTGCTTACTGGTTTAACTAAAGTTTAGAGTTTATATTTTAGCCTCTGTTGAGATGGCTATGCATAACTCATCCGTAGGAGAATATCATCATGTCTACTGAACTGATGACATGAATTTCTTCCCCAAAATAAAAAGTCAACTAAGATTGAGCAGGAATATAAGATAAATGTATTTACACTGTTTCTTGTAAAAGTTTTAAAACATATCTGCTTGAAATATCAGTTTTGCTCCTGAGATAGTCTGTACATAGAACATGCCTCAAATTAATAGCCACCGTCTTCCCTCTGGCTTATGAATGCTGGGTTTACAGGACTCCAGCTTCATGCCAGGTAAAATTATTTGTGTGGATGTTGTTTGTTTGTTTAGTTTATGTTTGAATCTTAATTTATATCTTCCAAGACTTCCACTTAAAATTTACCATTTATGTCTAATCAAATAACAAGGTTCACATGCTTAGCTGTAGAAAAATTTTAATCCAGCAACATGACAAAGCTGGCTGGAAAATGGACATGCTTTTAACCCCAGGAGACAGAAACAAACAGATCTCTGAGTTCAAGGCCAGCCTAGTACAGAGCAAGTTCCAGGTATAGAAAAGCTTAGGTCAAAGAATGATGGTACTCACCTTTAATCCCAGTACTCCCTAGTCAGTTGAGAGGCAGTGTAGGGGAGTAAGGTTGGTGGCAATTCCATTGGTGGGGTTCAGAGCAGTTTTGCTGAGACGGTTCTACAGATAAGGTTGTAGGTGAAGACAAAATGAGCCAGAGAATGAGAAACAACTGAAGATTAAAAAAACAAAAAAACAAAAACAAAACAAAACAAAAACAAAAATAAAAAAACAAAAACAATAAAACCTCACCAGAGCTACTTTGAGATCAAGCAGAGAAATGTAGTAAGAAGCTGAGAGAAGCCAGATTGAATCAGTCAGTTTGGAGAGTAGTTTGAGCCAGAACAGCTGAGTTGAAACAGGAAACAGCCAACCAGAACATAGAAAGATCTCAAAAGGATGAAATTATTAAGCAGTAAGTCTTAGAGGCTGAAATTTTTCTAGGTCTAGATTAAATTATATGGACTCTAGAAGCAACTAGGACTAGGCCTAGAAAAGTTTTAGGAGGCAATAAGCCTCAGAGATGACAATTACATAAGGTAAATAAAAGTTGCATTTATAATTACCAAGTTCTTTCTTATAAACGATCAAATTAATGATGCATTTGTTCAAAAGAAAGGGTTCTTTTTTTTTTTTTCCTGCAGGCTCCTATAACTTAAAACCAACAGTTGTTCACAATAGTAAACACCATATCTATCATTCTGGTTTTGTTTCATACACCATTCTGGTCCACACAATCTTTAATAAACCAATCTTAATTTTGCTTCAGTATCATTCTTGTCTGTGCGGCCAGGGGCTGTTCTCTCTTTATAGACCTATTGCCTCATTGGTCTTTGCTACTTTCAAAAGTTAAGCTTATTTTAGGTGTCAAAATTTCAAAAAGGACAATACATCTAAAAGCCTCATCTTTAGCCTGTAACTAGATAACATGTATTCTTCATATTATAAAAGGATACATTTCTCCAGTGTTTTACTAGTGATCTGTGGGAAAATTCTCCTAATTTAGGTTGAAGTCTACCATTGACTGGATAACCTTCTTGGGCTTGTCACGTAATAGACGACTCCCTTAATTAGCAGAGATTCTCCATCCTCTGATGTATGAGGAATTCTAAACCACCATACTTGCCTCTACCTGAGGAATATCACATAACCTCAATCGGTTTATAGTAATAATTTCCTTTCTCCTGACAATAA
Source organism: Mus musculus (assembly GCF_000001635.26). Classification (NCBI taxonomy): domain Eukaryota; kingdom Metazoa; phylum Chordata; class Mammalia; order Rodentia; family Muridae; genus Mus; species Mus musculus. Next base: position 61,657,475 of record NC_000083.6, read on the forward strand.
CAGTTCAGCTAGTACTTGAGACTTTTGAAATGCTTCCCTATGCTAATAAGACTTTCCTGGTACCCTAAGCCTCCAGCCAAAGAACTTTGCCCATCTTGGATGTCCCTACCCTCAGTTTTTATAAGCATTCAGTAAGCCTAAGTGACAGTTGATCTGCCTACTCACAAGCAGTCCCCGTGTGGTCATTCACCAATCATACTCACTTGTCTTCCGAAACCCTCTGTTTGACAACTCTGCTACCCTTGCCTTCATGGACCAAATGAGATGATAATCTACAAGAGCAGGAAGACTCACAGTGATCAATCTATTTTTACCCTTAATTTTTCAATATTCAACTTTCTTATACCTCCTAAAATGCTCAAATATATAGAATAACAGCTACCTTATTACCAGGGCAACTCTAAAGTTGGACGGTCTTATAAAATCATGACAAATGAAGAACTTGTGCTAGAAGTCTAACTGTTCTTTAGTCAATAGAACTTTATCATCTAAGCAGCAGACTCAATCATATGTCCATTTCAGAGACTTAAAATACTTTTATAGATAAGATTACTCATTATTTTTCAAGGTTATTCTAAGTACTGTGATCCAAGGATAAACATTACCATCTTCATAAAACTTGTAGTCTAATGAAACTATTTATGCCCAGCCCAGATTCAGGGGCAATATAATAAATTAGAGGGTATTAATCTTGGACTTTAAAACACCTGGCAGAATCCTCAAATCTGAGAACACTTCTTTAATACAGAATTAATTTTTAATAAAGACAGCTGTTTCTAACTAGCTACACATGGAAGTAAAAATTAGCACTATTTTCCCCACTAGGTTAAGCACTAAAGCATGAAATAAATCTCTTATCATATCCTTCTAAAAGCTACCAGTTGGGAAGGACAGAAAATTTGAGCTGTTTCATGAGTAGCCTATAAATACAACTGCAATGTTTTAAAATTACAACTTAACCAGTGATAAAATTTAATGCCACCCATTTGAATATATAAATAATGGTTCTTCCTACTACTTTTTCTAATGTGTGTGATCATAATATTGGAAACACATATTATGAGCTGTATAAAAGATATGAAAGAAATTTTTCTTAAAAGACTTGGTTTCAGTCACAGATAATGGAGCTATATTTTATAAATTAGTAATGTTGATCCTTTAGTTCCTTTTAATAAATGTTTCCATGAAGATGGTGTAAGATAGTATGAGATAAAAGTGGTTATGGACCCCAATTTTCTTTCTACTCATCATTTACTTTTGCCTTTTACAATGTAATTTTATTTTCCAGGAGACAGACACAATTTCTATTAACTAAAGGAAATGCAGAGAGTGTTATAAAGTGCTTGAATTTCAAGCCATAAGATGGAAGAGTTGCAGAAGGCAATCGAACACAACCAACAGAAGTCTGATTGACTCTGATTCGTCCTGTAAAAACTATGACAGCCTTTTCTAATTGAAGTCTGCTAAAAGGCTGCCAGAGATTTTTTAACTCATTCTTTTTACAAACATAATAAAATGTCAAACTCTTTCTAAATTAGAGCTTGTTTCTTTTATATAGATAGCTGCCTGCCCTAAGGAAACATGATAGAATTCTTTGAATTATTATTCAATTGCTATTCAGGCAAAGAGAGTCCACTTCATAGAATATGTAAAAAACACAATGAAAAAACATTCAATTATCAAAACATCCCTTAAACTACCCAGAAAATACCTACTCCACATTTTCTATCACGTTGATAAAAACTATCGCCTTAATTTGTTGGTTGGAATTTTTTATTTATTTCTTTATTTATTTATATATATTACATATTTTCCTCAATTGCATTTCCAATGCTATCCCAAAAGTCTCCCACACCCTCGCCCCCAACTCCCCTACCCACCCATTCCCATTTTTTGGCCCTGGCGTTCCTTTGTACTGGGGCATATAAAGTTTGCCTGTCCAATGGGCATTTCTTTCCAGTGATGGCCGACTAGGCCATCTTTTGATACATATGCAGCTAGAGTCAAGAGCTCCAGGTTACTGGTTAGTTCATAATGTTGCACTTACAGGGTTGCAGATCTCTTTAGCTCCTTGGATATTTTCTCTAGCGAGGAGAAAGTGGGGAAAAGCCTCGAAGATATGGGCACAAGGGAAAAATTCCTGAGTAGAACAGCAATGGCTTGTGCTGTAAGATGGAGGATTGACAAATGGAACCTCATGAAACTGCAAAGCTTCTGCAAGGCAAAAGACACCGTCAATAAGACAAAATGACCACCAACAGATTGGGAAAGGATCTTTACCTATCTTAAATCAGAAAGGGGAATAATATCCAATATATATAAAGAACTCAAGAGGGTGGACTCCAGAAAATCAAATAACCCCCTTAAAAGATGGGGCTCAGAGCTAAACAAAGAATTCTCACCCGAGGAATACCGAATGGCTGAGAAGCACCTGAAAAAATGTTCAACATCCTTAATCATCAGGGAAATGCAAATCAAAACAACCCTGAGATTCCATCTCACACCAGTCAGAATGGCTAAGATCAAAAATTCAGGTGACAGCAGATGCTGGCATGGATGTGGAGAAAGAGGAACACTCCTGAATTGTTGGTAGGATTGCAAGCTTGTACAACCACTCTGGAAATCAGTCTGGTGGTTCCTCAGAAAATTGGACATAGTACTACCGGAGGATCCTGCAATACCTCTCCTGGGCATATATCCAGAAGATGTCTCAACCCGTAAGAAGGACACATGCTCCACTATGTTCATAGCAGCCTTATTTATAATAGCCAGAAGCTGGAAAGAACCCAGATGCCCCTCAACAGAGGAATGGATACAAAAAATGTGGTACATTTACACAATGGAGTACTACTCAGCTATTAAAAAGAATGAATTTGTGAAATTCCTAGACAAATGGTTGGACCTGGAGGGCATCATCCTGAGTGAGGTAACACAATCACAAAAGAACTCAAATGATATGTACTCACTGATAAGTGGATATTAGCCCAGAAACTTAGTATAGCGAGATATAAGGTACAATTTGCAAAACACAAGAAACTGAAGAAGAACAAAGACCAAAGTGTGGACACTTTGCCCCTTCTTAGAATTGGAAACAATCACCCATGGAAGGAGTTACAGAGACAAAGTTTGGAGCTGAGACAAAAGGATGGACCATCTAGAGACTGCCATATCCAGGGATCCATCCCATAATTAACCTCCAAACGATGACACTACTGCATACACTAGCAAGCGTTTGTTGCAAGGACAGGGATATAGCTGTCTCTTGTGAGACTAGGCCAGGGCCTAGCAAATACAGAAATAGATGCTCACAGTCAAATATTGGATGGATCACAGGAATATTTTATTTATAATAAATGGAAGCATACATTTTTCATAGACAGAACAATTTAACTGGTTTAATAAGAATTATTGCTTTACTTGGGGTACTGCCAGCGTGGGAATCTTGACTATTTTACTCAGTTGTTTAGAATGAAGAAAAGCCCATTGAAAATTGGCAAATAATCAATAGTATGTATTTATTTCAAGGAAACCCAGGTTCTTTAATTAAATGGGTACTTATGATAAACATGGTGAAAAGGTTTTAATAACTTGGAAAATCTCAAGCTTCAGGAACTTACTATACTTCAAAATAGAAAGAAAAGCAATGTTTTGTTAAGTTTAATTAAAAAAAACATTGTTTAGTCATATAATTTACCATATATAGTAAAAAACTGAGTGATCTTTATTCTCATCTCATAAACATTTTACTGTTTTTTTTTTCTTTTCTTTCTCTTCTTTTGTTGTTCTTTCCAACATGTACCAACTGTATTCTCCATTCACTACTCCCAGTCAGTCCCCCACCCCCTGATTCTCTCTGAGATCCACTTCTGTGAATATCATTTTCTAGTTCCTCTGATGAAGCCTTACGATGAGAGCTATATATGTTCTAACCTTCTGACTCCTCATTCTGTAGCTCCTTCTGTCTTCACAGATATCTATCTTCTTTCCTCTTTAACCTGTCTCTATTCTGAGCAAAATGTCATACACAAACACCACTCACCACTTTTTCTCTTACCACTCTTATATAGCGTCTTTCCTGTGTTTTTCCCCTACAAGTTGTGTGTATCTTTTCTCTTGCTCATTTGGTCAAATCTTTCTCTGATTCATCACTTTGTCTGTCCCTCAATTAAAAGTCACATTCAAACATGGATGCTTCCTTCTACAAACTAACCTTACCATCACTGTTAGGTATTCTACCCATATTATACTGTGAACCATGATGTGTCTGCATTCAAGATTATATAGATCTAGAAGGTCTTTGTATATAATGCCTGCCAGAATAGCCATATTACTAAAATAACATTTTTCTATGTCTTTCCCTTTCTGTTAAAGCTAAAACCTGTACACAATTTAGTTTTTATAACAGAAAGAATTATCAGTTACACACTTGAAAATTCCTTATGTCCTTCTGAAGATCAGTTGATGCTATGGTCATTCACAACTTCTGACATGATCATCTGTCCATAAGCAAATATCCATTCCAGCATCCAGGCTTTCCAGTCCAATGGTCTGATGAAAGATCTATCCTTTTTCAGCCAGTTTGTTGAACTATCATTTCAGGGAATATCTTCTGGGTGGTCTGCATTGCTGTCTGTCTGCATGTCTTGCTTTCTTGAGTTATGTCTTCCATGTGAAAGTTTCTCTTATCCATATTGGATCTTTATTAATTTTGATAGAACCCGTAATATAAACAAAACCACTTCCTCAATGTAACATACTCTAATGTTAAAGAAGTGGTGGCGCACGCCTTTATTCCCAGCACTCTGGAGGCAGAATCAGGCAGATTTTTGAGTTTGAGGCCAGCCTGGTTTACAAAGTAAGTTTCGGGACATCCAGGGCTATACAGAAAAACTCTGTCTAAAAAAAAAAAAAAAAAAAAAAAAAAAAAAAAAAAAGAGAATCTTTAAAGCATAGAGGTTGATTTAATGCAGCTATTTTTTCTATAATTCAATGTTGTTCAGCAATTGTTCCTGCTTCATTGCCTCATCCAAAAAATTTAAAGATAATAAAGCATTATTCAGTATATTTCTGGGAGTTCTTATTCCCCTTTCTGTTTATCAAGGTACAATTAGATCTTTATGAATCTACACATATCAAGAGTTAGCAATTTTTACTTTTTATACGGTTAGGTACTGGCATTCAATGGTCCAAGCCAGTGAGCCAGGCTCCTTACCTACTTAAATACAGAAACAATCAAGACATATTACTTCTGCAGACACCAAACCCAGACACTATTCCTCACTATTGCTGATGCCAAGAAGCATTTGCTGACAGAACCCTGATATAGCTGTCCCCTGAGAGGCTCTGACAGCATGGCCTGGCCAATACAGAGATAGAAGCAGCCAACCATCAGACTGAGCACCGGGACTGCAATGGAGAAGGTATGGAAGGGATTGAAGTAGCTAAAGGGGATTGCAACCCCATAAGAAGAACAACAATATCAACTCATCAGCCTACCCCCAGAGCTTGCAGGGACTAAAACACCAACCAAAGACTATACATGGAAGGACCCATGGCACCAGATGCATATATAGCAGAGGATTGCCTTATCTGGCATCAATGGGATTGGAGGCCCTTGGTCTTGTGGAAGCTTGATGCCCAAGTGTAGGGCATGCTAGGATCACCGGTGAGGTAGGAATGGATGGGTGGGTGGGGGAGAACCTGCATAGAAGCAGGGGGAAGGGAGGATGGGATAGGGAGGTTGCAGAGGGGAAACTGGGAAAAGGGAACAATATTTGAAATGTAATTAAATAAAATAATAGCCAGAAGCTGGAAGGAACCCAGATGCCCCTCAACAGAGGAATGGATACAGAAAATGTGGTACATCTACACAATGGAGTACTACTCAGCTATTAAAAAGAATGAATTTATGAAATTCCTAGCCAAATGGATGGACCTGGAGGGCATCATCCTGAGTGAGGTAACACATTCACAAAGGAACTCACACAATATGTACTCACTGATAAGTGGATATTAGCCCAAAACCTAGGATATCCAAGATATAAGATACAATTTCCTAAACACATGAAACTCAAGAAAAATGAAGACTGAAGTGTGGACACTATGCCCCTCCTTAGAAGTGGGAACAAAACACCCTTGGAAGGAGGTACAGAGACAAAGTTTGGAGCTGAGATAAAAAGATGGACCATGTAGAGACTGCCATATCTGGGGGTCCATCCCATAATCAGCTTCCAAATGCTGACACCATTGCATACACTAGCAAGATTGTGCTGAAAGGACCCTGATATAGCTGTCTCTTGTCATAGTATGCCTGGGCCTAGCAAACATAGAAGTGGATGCTCACAGTCGGCTATTGGATGGATCACATGGTCCCCAATGAAGGAGCTAGAGAAAGTACCCAAGAAGCTAAAGGGATCTGCAACCCTATAGGTGGAACAACATTATGAACTAACCAGTAGCCCGGAGCTCTTGACTCTAGCTGCATATGTATCAAAAGATGGCCTAGGCGGCCATCACTGGAAAGAGAGGCCCATTGGACACGCAAACTTTATATGCCCCAGTACAGGGGAACGCCAGGGCCAAAAAAGGGGAGTGGGTGGGTAGGGGAGTGGGGGTGGGTGGCTATGGGGGACTTTTGGTATAGCATTGGAAATGTAAATGAGCTAAATACCTAATAAAAAATGGAAAAAAAATAAATAAAATAATCAATAAAAATGAATAAATAAATAGAATTTTAAAATTTTAAAAATATTTATCTGCAGTGTCAGTTAAATAGTTATCCATTTCTGAGATAGAAGGAATATTGATCTGAGCTCCCCATTATTGTAGTGGAACTCTTCCCCATAGATTTATGGCTATATCTTACACATAAGATTTAATCTTCCTATTTGAACATTTAATTTGTCTTATACTTTGTTTTACTTGGGGAAATATTCCAATCCCAACAAGCTATATAGATACCTCCTAAAGAAGTCAATGTAGCTCCTATTTCCAACAATCTTCAATTTCAAATGCGATATAATTTTAATTTTTGTCTCTGCTCAAGAATAACAGTTTTCCAAACAACCTGTCTTCCAATACACCCAAATCCTGTTCTTTCAGTTGGACCTGCTTTGCCTTTGACATACAGAAGCAGCAGAAGGAGAGCAACCATGTCTCCTGCTATAAACTGCATAGTTTTCTTTATATAAACCATAATTTCAATCTCTCCATTGAAGTCTTCATCTATAATTCCTGGATGCACTATGAATCCTTAAGATGTTAGGCTTCTTCTTCCTAAAACCATTCCTACTGTCTTTGGGGTCAGAGGTCTAAGAAATCCAGTGGGATTTTTAGTGATAGTGTGAGAGTTTTACTTACTGAGAAGTCTAGGGCAGTGTTTCCTTCTATAGCCTGCACTAGATCTCCAAATACCTAGTTTAGTTGTTTAGTTTTCTCTACTTGCTCTGTGACTTGCTAAGAAAATACCTGACACAAGTTGTTTGTTGCCTGGTTAAAAAAAAAAAAAAAAAAAAAAAAAAAGAACCCCTTAGGGAGTCTCCCCCCACTTTTAATAGATTATTTCCTAGGGAGTTTTCTATTGCTAGGGATTACCTCACATGTCTCTTGCTGCTCTGCATTCATTAGCAATGCCTACCCTTACCACAAATTCTACAAATTCCAGAGGGCTGAGATCTTCTTGAGAAATCTCTAGGAATGCCTTGCCTACAATCCCTTTTCCAATGACCTTGCCCACATAAAACAATGGACATTCTGTTATATAGGATTATTGGCTATAGCTTCTCCAATTATATAGTCATTAGGATCAATATTAGCAGTACTTCTACTCCATCTATGGATGCTGATTAAGCTTTTTAAAGTTCTAATAACTAGATTAGCTAAAAGACACTGGATTGTAGAAAAAAAATTACTGAATGAGCCCCACCCTTTCTAGACTTTACTGAAATCTGGCTTGTAGTCATAATGTTTTTCTACACGGTGTGAAGCTTATCCTTGTTTCATTCAAATACTGATTTCTCTCTTCTTATATCTCATATCTCATATCTCTCTTCTCATATTTCAATCTGGATGTGGCTTTCTTATGTTTATGATTAGAAATTCCTGACTCAAGTTTGTAAAAATATTGCTCCTCCTTCATTCTCTGCCTTTGCAATAAAAGCCAATGAGACAATAGAGAGCTTTACAGGAATAGGTGGGATTTCCAATTCTAGGAGGGATGAAGAAAGAGACAGGAAGTGAGGGAAGGAGCCAAGAGGAATGTTGAGAAAAGAGCAGGGGGGAGAGAGCTGAGTCAAGGAAGGATGAAAAATTCAAGTAAGATGAAAATATATTCTGAGAAGAACCCTGACTAGTGTGCAGGTTTAGAATGGAATAATAATTGTCCAGTACTTGGTTCAAGGAAAGTTTAATAAATCTTATTCTCTCTTTGTGGGTATTAGGGAATTAGGAGTAACTGCCAATCTACTTATTTCATGAACAAATATTAATATAATAATAATAATTCTACATTGGTTATTCAATTCAGCTGTCTGGCTCAAAACTTCTCTCCAAGCCAACTGATTCCAACTGTCTTCTCTTGGCTTCTCATTGAATTCCTCTGCTTGGAAAAACTACCTCTGAATTCCATGAAATGAACTGTACTGACTGTACCAAACTAAATTGAGCTGCACTCAGTTGAACTTCCCTGCATTGACTGAACTCCACAGAACTGACCTCCTTTTCTGACTTCCCCTGCACTTCCTTAAGTAGCCCTTCTTTTCTGTCTGTTCTCATGAGAGTTGGGCAAATTCTATCTCTGACTGATTTTATCAAATCTTTCTCTGACTTATCATTATGTCCACCAGTTAGACTTTCGAACAGGGTGGCTTCCTTCTAAAAACTAATGTGTACAAAATGTGTGTCTGTATTCCAGGCAGATCATACTGTAATCCAGAGTGGTCTGCATTCCATCTGGATTATATTTTGGATATGAACCCTTGCCAGAGGAGCTATACTGCTGGATTAAAATTACCCTTCCTTCCTTCTTTCCTTCCTTCCTTTTGCTTTTTTCTTTCTTTCCTTCATTTTTAAAGAAAAAAACATTTTCAGTTTCAAAAGCTAAAGTTTCAATTAATAATTAATACTCATCTCACATCTGGATCTTGTATTGCCCTGTTGGCTGGACTTTAATCTCTATAAGAAATCAGTAGAAGTCTCCTTGTGGCAATATATAATCTTTGTGAGTGGTAGACTTTTTCCTGGTTCCCCCACCTTATCCAAGGTTCTTAAAGTTACTAAAATTCATTGTACAATAATAGTTACCAAATTGTATCTGCTTTCATAAATTAACATATTGACCTTTACCTAACAATTCATCTTTCATGATATTAACACCTTTAGATTTATTACGATTTTTCATAATTGCAGCTTCTTCTCACCACCATGTCAGACATTGTAATTGAGAAACAGCTACCAATCCAGCTGCTGCTAAATTTTCCTAGCTTTGAAGTATAATTCTGTTTTAGGTGGCCCGTGTATTTAACATCTGTCTCACACAGGGTGAATGCATTCCATAAGATACTATTGGTTCTTTAAACTTTTTAAGATCATGTAATTTAATAAAATTCCAAACTATTTGTTCATTTTGTGAAATTTTGACATTTTCTGAAATTAGTTACTAGGTAACTGGGAAAAATAATGGGAGTGGTTACCCTTCTTCAATTTTATTAGGAGATAGTACTGTACGTTCAATGGGCTATCTGTCATCTTCAATTTGGTTAGGTAACACACATTCAAAATTAAGAAATTTATATTCTATTAATTCCTATGTCTTTTGTTTCTCAAGACTTTGTATTATCATAGCTAATTTTTCCTGTTGTAGAGCTATTCTTTCAATGTTTTCTGAGAGGAAATATAAAGATTGCAATTGAAAGTAGGACAGGCTTTACTCTAGTAGTCACAGTTCTAATAATTATTTCAATGGTTTTTCAAGTAGTGTTTCTATCCCCTCTAGTCATACCCTTTTTTTCTAGGGATCTTAAATGGAGTTTCCCATTTCATAAATCAGGAAGAGTCTGTCTATATAGTTAAAATTATCTTTGGGGGAGGTTTACTGTGATTCATTCTCTCAGAGACTCCTGTGGCTCTGGAGTCTCCAAAGTCTCTTTGGGCAAGCAGCCAAGCTGGGGAACTGTTGCTTTCTCTGGATAAAATCCCAGGGAAAGTTCTTCTCTGTAGCATTTTGTCAGATGTCCTCTGCTTTCTTCAAAGTTGGTGGGCTTTTCTCCTTCTCCAGTCATGTTGGGTGCCAGATGCAAATGTTGCTTTTATTTCCTCAGATGTTGAGAGGATAGGAGAGTCAAATACAAGATGTACATATCGACTACTTGGGTTGGGCCCAGAGACTATTTTTCTCTGTTCTAACTATTCTTAGGCTTATGCCTGAAGCTTCTAGTGTCTAATTGTGGGACCATGAAAGGCAGCCTGTTTTGGTTGAGCAAGACTTGCTCCAGAGACCCAGTAAAAATCTCTATAAGGGAAGGAACAGTGAGCCACATTACCAGAGACAGGAGCCGGACACCACAGAACCCTCAACTCCATAATCCTGTGACTATCAGTTACACAAACAAAGCTCCAAACTCCTGGCATACTGGCTAGACTCCACTCCCACAGTTACCTGACAAAAACATAGTCAAGTATGCTACTCCCCAGTTACCTGGCAACAATGAGGTAGCCCAACACACTATAAAAGGAGCTGCTTGGCCCCTCCTCACTCTCTTAAGCTCTCACCATTTTTATTCTCATCTCTAGCTCTCCTTTTCTCCCTCCCTTCCCTCCTCTCTTCACATGGCTATGGCCGGCCTCTCTCTTTATCTTACCATCTCTCTATATCTCCATCTTTCTATAATAAATCTCTAAAACCATAGACCATCTCTGCTCATCAAGGCCCACTGTACTTGAACAATGGGATAGGATTTCCCCTAAAGAGCTGCTTCTAACCTCCTGCTTGGAAGGCCTTCCTGTGCTCCAGCCTTGGACTGGACCAAAGACTCTCGCCAGCATTGGAACCACCCAGCACCCCCTTTCTCTTTGCCTTCTCCTCTCTTCAACCCTGGGGATGATGGAGCCACCTCCAGGGGCCTCCATTTTGTTCTCAGCTCTTCTGCAATGTCCTGGGACGTCTGGGATGCCCAAGACTGAGAACCTATTATCTCTGGCCTCCATGAGGCCCAGAGACCTTGGACTGCCCCTTATACACCACTAGAGCACCAGAACTCCATTGGGACTCAGGTTTTTTTCCCCACTCCCTTTATTCCCTCATGTCAGCTGCCCTACATCTACTCTTCTAATCTAGCCCCTAACCTTCTAATCTAATCTTCTGAGTTTTTTTATTCAATCTGGCTTCTCTTGGCTTCTTACTGAATTGCTCTGCTAGGCCTAATACTAATTTTGGCAATATGTTCTAGTCTTCTGGATCCTTCTCACTCTCTAGTACATTCTGTCTTCACTTTTGCCTCTCTTGTTCTTTCTGTAACCTTTCTCTGTAAACTGTCCTGATAAATCTGCCACACACAAGCATATAACTCATCAACATTTTCTCTTGCTGCTTTTAAATAGTTTCTCTTTACTGTGCTGTTCTCATGTAAGTTGGGTGTATACTACCCTTAACTCATTCGGTCAAATAATTTTCTGATTTGCCACTTTGTCTGTCACTCAATTAGATGTCACCTCAAACATAACTGTTTTCTTCTAAAAATAGACTTACCTTCATTGTTAGGGATTGAAGGTGTGTACTAAAGGTGTCTGTGTTCCAGCCAGCTCATACTGTAATCTAGGACATGTATGCACTATGGCCATCTCATATTAATCCAGAAGGTCTTTGGATGCAATGCCTTGCTAGAGAAGCAATTTTGCTAGATTAAATTCTTCTACTTATTCCTCAGTTTTCCTTCAGAAAAAAAAAGTAGGTTTCCAAGGGATATCATCACAGCAAGATACACTAAAACAAGGCACATACCTCATATTGAGGTACTGTAGGACAACCTAGTAGGAGGAAAGAGTACCCTAGAACAGGTAAAAGAGCCAGAGAAACTCCCACTTACACATTCAAGATACTGAAATTTTAATCATTGATATGTATAGGTGCTTATTCTAAGTTCATGAGGAACCTGTAAATAACTTAGGTACAAAAATCATTTTGAAAGGATTTTAACTGAACAAGATTCCAAATTAATGCCCAATTTCTCAATTGTTTTTATATAAATACATTCATTATTTAAAATCATATATTTTAAATAGATATGTAATTGTATTTCATGCTATGCATGCTTGAAAATATACTAAAATAGCCAAGTCTAATTAATATATGCTAGTGAAGACTTTAAAATAATAAAACAATACAAACAAAAAGACATCATTTTAAGATGAAGATAATAAAGGAACTATGTATTATGTTTAAGAATTTTAGAAAGAAGCCCCATGAAAAATAACTCTTTCTATCTCTGTCTCTCTGTCTCTCTGTCTCTGTCTCAGTCTCTCTCGCTCTCGCTCTCTTTGTGTGTGTGTCTGTGTGTGTCTTTGTGTGTCTTTGTGTGTGTGTGTGTATGTGTGTGTGTGTGTGTGTGTGTGTGTGTGTGTGTGTGTGTTTATAATGACATGGGAGTTATCAATTATCTTTCTTCCCAGGTATTGTGCTCCTGGCTGTAAATATGTTAAGTTTGTACTCTACAGTCAAGATGTATTATTATCCCTATAGAACATAATTTTGATTTATGTAAAATGTAAATAATATGGAGAAAAATGTAACCTAGAAATAAATTCGGAAAGTAATCCTTAAAAAGAACGTTGACCTTAGGATATTTGAAGATTTGTTTAAAATAGACTTCAGGGAATAATGATTTCTTAATGTCCAGTGAATAATTCTGCCTCATATGTCTGAAGGTCGAGGCTGTGAGTTTTTATCCCCCAAAGAACAAATCCACATAAATATAAAAAAGAAGAAAAGCTTATGTAAAAATTTCCAAAAGAATGTGAAGTATTACCTCCCAAAAGAATCGGAGTCACACAGGTAAATATGTATTTGTGATAATATCTAGGGAGAAAAAAAGCAAAAACATAATTTTGGGAGATTTTAAGCAAAATATGTTATTACTTTAAAAATCATTAGGATATTGACTATGTAATATGGACTCATCTTGATTAGTAGTGGAGATACAAATAAGGGAGAATGGATACTCACTTTTATTATTGCATGGACTTGCATCAAGTATTGTTTGTATATGGGCTATACTAGAATAAGGACAACTTTCTCTATCATTAGAGATCAGTATTTACTAATCTAAGAATAGGATTCTGTTTCCACTTTCCAGCTCCATCACTGTTATCTAAATTACACAGGTCAAAGAGACTGTCAGATGTATGTGCTTATCAAGTCCCACACAGAATTTCAGTGCCGGTGAGTAGATTAGTATTTTTGAGATAGAAAAGTTAACACATTTAGCAAATAATTTTAAGCTACAAACATTATTGATGGTGTCCTTCAATATTAGAAGAAACATCCTTAATGGGAAAAACAGATTCTTGGCTTTAGGTTTCTAGATTTAGAAGAGTAAATTAGCTTTAAAATCAAGGGCTGTGTTTTTTAATTTTATCTGAATCTATAATTTGTAGCTGTACTATTCTCTGATGCCTTTAAATTGGGAACATACTCTTTTAAAATAGCTACACCATCTTTTTAGAAGTAAGGTATCTAGAATATATATTTTCTAACTCTCTGAATTCTCCATTGCAACATGAGCTTTATGTTCACAGTTTCATCCAATAACATCCTCATGCCACTTTTAAGGACCTTGATTGTTTCAAATATACCTACTGGAATTGATGACTGACAGAAACTCTGATACAAAGTTCTATGAGCCAAATTCATCTTTCTTCTGAAGTCTCACAGCCCATTCCTCCATAATCCATGTTTTATTTCTTTTCTTTTCTTTTCTTTTCTTTTCTTTTCTTTTCTTTTCTTTTCTTTTCTTTTTGCATTTGGGACTTCCCAATTCTGACCAAAATAGTCCAGTTAGGTCTGATAAAAGCAGTGGTTCTCAACTTTACTAATGCCATGATCTTTTAATACAGCTGTTCAAGTTGTGGTGACCCCCAACCATAAAATTATATTATTTTTACTTCATAACTATAATTTTGCTGCTGTTATGAAACATAATATAATATCTGATATTCAGGGTAGCTGATAAGTAACTCTTACAAGGGTCACTGAATCTATGCATGAGTACCACTGAATTATAGTATTCTATAACTTTTCTAGAGCAAGTTCTAGATTATTACACATTACTCCAGTAACCAATTTCAAAGACCCCAAAACCACATGATCCAGTTTATCAGAAGAATGCTCATTCTTCTCAGCCACTGCAGTAGCTAATTTTACTGGTTAATAAATACTGTGGCAAAAGTAACTCAAATAAGAAAGGATTTGTCTCACAGTCTAACGGTATAGTATATTACTATGAGGAGTCATTGGGGCAGTAGCTTAAGATTGATGGTCACATTGTGTTTGCAGTCAAGAATAGGATAATTGGAGAATGCAAGTAATAAACTTGATTTCACACTTGTATCCAATCCCGGGGCTCAGCCCAATGGATTGTGCTACCTACAGTAAAATAGAGTCTTAACACTTACAGTAACCTAATCTGGACAATCCTTCCAATGTGTGCTTAGAAGCTCATATCCTACGTGTTTGTTCTATAGTCTGTCAAGTTGTTCAGTGGCATTAGACATTATCTCATGCCACAGTCTGGGTGTTATCCTGCCAAAAACCATATCAGTCTATTATTATATAATTTAAGTCTTTTAAAATGCTCACCATGGACAGAATGCAGACAAATACAATCTGGCTATGTTCTAACCTAGCTTGGGGGTAAATTTCTGGTTCCCTAAAACCTCATTAGGCATTGCTCTGCCACCCATATTTCTGTTAGGCTTCTGGACTTCCAAGCTTCTAAAGGAATGGTTTGTAAAATTATTGGTTTCAGTATTAGGGCGATTCATAATCTCACAGTTCCAAACTCTAACTCATTCCTTTGGCAAATTAGCTCCTAAGGTCTAAAATCTATATGGTCAGGCTATTACAGTAACAATCCCACATCGCTGTATTAGTTTTCTATATTATTAACATTTAATGATGATAAAGTCATTTACAAAAGAACCTGAAGGAATCAAAGGTTTGCTTGGTTCACAGTTTGACAGTAGAGGCTATTATTTCAGGGAAGCAGGTGTGGACAGAGCCTGAGGCTGCTGGTTATGTTGTATTATAGCCCCAAAGCAACAGAAACTCAAGGGTATGCTCTCTCATTTACATTCTTCCTTTCAAAAAGGCCATGACCCAAACCATGAAATGGAGCTGCTCACATTCAGGGCGGCACTTTCTACCTCACTTAACATAAAATAAAACCAATATAAATGATCACAATTGCCAATTCAAAAGTCTATTCATTTCAATTTGATTATAACCTGAATTAATAAAGCTAAATGCAATATCTTCCACTACTCACAGACTAGAGGAAAATCATTCAAACCACCAGTTCTACCCTGAAATCATGATAATAAAGTTAACTGCATAATAAAATGAATTTATTAAATTCGCTTCATTTTAGTTCATTTTTCTAAAAGTATATGAAGTGCTAGTTTTCTCTACTTTTGTTAGTTCTTTGAGAATCTCATACAGTCTACTTTGATCATATTTACCATACTTATGGCTTGTCCTTGACTCATTCCCCCTTCTATACAAACCCATTTGTGTCCTCTCTTCTTTAAAATCAATCAGGTATAGGTTGTATATGGGCTACACTAGAACAAGGTCAAGCCAACAGGGGATGCACCTTTTAGAACTAACTCTCCCTGTCAATAGAAATCAACATTTGCTAATCTAGGAACAGGATTCTGTTTCCACTTCTCAGCTCCATGCTGAAATTTTTGTCTGGCTTTATCTCACACAAGATAGGTGCATGCTATTACAACCACTGTGGGTTCATATGATCCAATGCCCTACTTTGTCTAGAGAATACTGATTCCTTGGAAATAGTTTACTATCCCTGGGTCTTTAAATCTTTCTGTCCGCTATACTGCCATGAAGTCTAAGTCTATAGAGAAAGGATGTGACTTAGATATTCTATTCAGGGCTGAGCATTCGGAAGTCTGTTATTCTTTGCCCACTGACAAATTTTGAGTCCCTGTTAGTCACTATCCACCACAAAAAAGAAAAAAAAAATAGCATCTTCTCTGGTAAGAGATGACAAATACACTAGTCAGTGAACATAGTGATAAGGTGTTAGGAGTTCGTCCAGTACTACTAATTGTTAACTTATCATCAAGGGAATGAGACATCACTTAGCTTTTATGTCACAATGACCATTTTAACTTGCTTATTTTATTCTTCTCTAATTCTTATTAATATACACTCAAGAAACTGTCTGACTTTTCCACAAAAAAAAACTATAAATTCCACAAAGCTGGATATTTTACATACCCAAATTCTGCAAACACATTTATTTGCTCTGAGCATGTGATCTCAGAATTTGAAGCTCAGATCACCAGTCATATTTCAAAATTAGGTTTTTTGATTTGACCACTTGAAAACAAACAAATCCAAAAATAAATAAATAAATAAATAAATAAATAAATAAATAAATAAATACCATTCTTATGTCTAGTTAGTAGTTTCGATCCCATTATTATAATTAACTTAGAAATATCGTTTCATATCTCTACTACTGACTTTACTTGATGAACTTGTATGAAATCTACGTGAACATTATAATCACATTAATATTTATTCATATTGAAATACACAGAAGTACTCAACAGATAGTTTGGATGTGCATTACCATCAATATTTTTGTTTCTCTTCAGTTTTTTTCAAAAAAGTCTTCTCATCAATTAAAACAGAGAGACAGAGAGACTTATTCTATATTCTTGAATTTCACTTATTGATCATTCATATATAATAGTAATAATTTAAAATGGAATTGTAAAAGGAGCATTTTAAGTATTTCTATTGAATTTTATGACTACAGAATGAAACCCAGACTCCAAATATTTGTGATACAATTTGAAATTAACTGAACTGTCTTGTCTCTGGTCTCCTTTATTGTTCCAGTAATGTTTATTCAACACCAAGTTGAGTGTTCTTTTAAAAATGCTTTCATAAAAATTTTAATAGATTAATTTTGTTGCTTCAATCATACTGTAACCCATCTTTCGCAAGTAGAATATTTTCTCCATACAAAGAAGAGATTTCCTGGGACCTGCAGGTAGGTTCCTGGCTAATAGGAACCTCAGAACAATTTTTCTGAACATTCTAAAGTCTTCTCAGGAGTGAGATTCCTCTCTAATCTCATAGGGGACATGAAGAATAATGATACAATCAGTCAGTAAAATTGAAGCAAAGCAAAAATCCCCCTGCACGATGCCCATTTCAAGGAACATGGTAGTCCTGTTGGATTTCTATCACAGAATCCCATGCTGCTGTCCACAGGACAGTCATGTGCAGGGTTAACTCTTTGCTTTCAGGAGCCTGGGGCAAACAATTTGTCTTGAATTTCTAGTTGACTATTTTTCACACCCAACCTCAGGAACTCTGCTAAGACAAGAAAAAGACAGTTTCAACAAAGCACAAATTTTCAAAGAAGGCATTAACATTATAGAAACAACATAATAAAGTAAAAACAATTTTTTAAACTAATAACATTGTCAAACTTTGCTTATGCTAAAAATTGTAAAGAGAAATTGAAGTAATATCATATATGTAAGAGGATCAATTAACTTATGAAAATGAAGGATAAATAATACACTGCCCTGAATAAATTTATGCAAAAAACCTTTAAAGAACCTAGAATAAGTTAATAATTCCATATATGTGCATAATACATAAGTTGTAGAGTCTACAACAATCAAGGCAGACCAATGATAAATATATGTACTGAATCATTAATTTAATAACTTCTGTATGCTCCTCAATGTAAAATCCAAGGATACCAAGTTCTACCAAAATTTTAAATAACTAATAGTAATCTTTCCCAGTACTTAAAAATATACAAGAGCCAGCATCAATTTCATATCATCTCCAGACAAAAGTTTTATAACAAAAGTAAATTAATGGTCAATGTTCTTGTTTAGAACTAATAATGCATTAAGAGTATTATTTAATGCAATGAAATGATATTCATCTCTAGAGTTCAAGGAAAGATTATCATAGACTAATCAGTAGTATGATACAAAGTGTTAACAGAATGATCAACAAAATAGATATAGAAAAATTATTTGAACAGTTCTGTACCTGTCAATTATAAAAAATATTCAGCAAACTAGGTATATAATATTTGTATATCAGGACAACAGGGGTCACACAAATGAAAAAAATGAACAAGCAGAAAACCACTACAGGTTTTATTTAGTAGACAGAAATAAATATTTGTCTTTAACAACTCAGAACAAAAAAAGGTTACTCAGTTAACTTCTTATATTAAAAATAGTTGCAATTAGGTTACCTCACTCAGGATGATACCCTCCAGGTCCATCCATTTGCCTAGGAATTTCATAAACTCATTCTTTTTAATAGCTGAGTAGTACTCCATTGTGTAACTGTACCACATTTTCTGTATCCATTCCTCTGTTGAGGGACATCTGGGTTCTTTCCAGCTTCTGGCTATTATAAATAAAGCTGCTATGAACATAGTGGAGCATGTGTCCTTATTACAAGTTGGAACATCTTCTGGATATATGGGTATGGGGGACTTTTGGGATATCATTTGAAATGTAAATGAAGAAAATACCTAATCAAAAAAATAGTTGCATAGAACCTGCACAGGACCTAGGGCCTCTCCTCCCATTGATGACCGACTAGGCCATTCTCTGGTACATATAAAGCAAAATCCACAAGTTACATCATGTGTATTCTTTGATTGATGGTTTAGTTCCGAGGAGCTCTGGGGGTACTGGTTAGTTCATATTGATGCTGTGAAGGTTCTATGCCCCAGTATAGGGAAATGCCAGGACCAGGAATGGAAGTGGTGGGTTAGGGAGCAGGTGGTGGGGGGTGGGGATAGCAGATTTTCAGAGGGGAAACTAGGAAAGGGGGTAACATTTGAAATGTAAATAAAGAAAATATCTAATAAAAAATAGTTGCAGAAGTTCAAGGCAGAACAATTAGGAGACAAAATTAACATTACAAAAGGAAAAGTAGTACAACTTATTTGTTTGGAAAAGACACCTTATTTAATTCAATGGCAAAACGAGTTCTGAAAAAAAATATAAAAAGTAACAGTAAAAAAACTGAACAGGTAATATCTAGGAATTTATATAAATATGCATTTATGCATGTAACAAAAATTAATAAAAAGAGTATGAATTTGAAATGAAACAATAGTTATTGGAGGGTGTGAAGAGAAGAAAGAAAAGGAGGAATGCATTTAATATTATAATCTCAAAAATAAAATAAATTATTAAACGATTGAGCTATATGTAGACAACTCTGAGCACACAATTAGAAGTTAGAATTAATAAATGAGCACACTAAATTTATAGCATGTAACTCAACCTACAAATCAGCTACATTTCTATATATTAAATATAAATATAAAAAGGATTAGAACAATTACTGTTATAATTTATGCAAAATAAATTGCATGATTAAAGATCAGTTTAAAGAAGGAGGTAAAAGTTTGTTCACTTTTAGTACAAAATGCTAGTAAAAGAAGAAGGGGAGAGAAATCAATCGGAGCTCTCCTGTGTCCATCCATTACAACTGGTATCTTAAAATTCCTGTAATGTCAAAAGCAATCCATGGATAAAGTATGATCCTTATAAAGTTGCTAAAGACATGTTTACATTACTGAAGTTTGCATGGACTTGCATGCAAAATGAGTCAATGCTTAATGCAATTTTAAGAGCCTTACGGATATAGATGTGTATGCCTGCAGCCAAACATCAGACGGAGCATGGGCTCCCCATGGGAGGAGTTAGAGAAAGGGCTGAAGGAGTTGAATGGGGTTTGCAACCCCATATGAAGAGCAACAATGTCAACCAACCAGACCCCCCAGAGTTCCCAGGAACTAAAGCACCAACCAAAAAATACACATATAGTGACCCATGGCTCTAGCAGCATATGTAGCTAGGGATGGCCTTATAGGGCATCAATAGGAGGGGAGGCCCTAAGTCCTGTTAAGGCTTGATGCCCCAGTGTAGAGGAATGCTAGGGCAGTGAGGCAGGAGTGGTGGGTAGGTAGGGGAGGGCCCTCATAGAAGCAGAGGGAAGAATGAGGGATAGGGGGTTTTCAGAGGGGAAATGGGGGAGGGGGATAATATTTGAAACCAAAATAAATAAAATAACAAATAAAAAGAAAGAAAAAATGGAAAAATAAACTTTAAGGAATGACACTATAAAATTAGTCCTAGGGAGAAGGCATTCAAGTCATAGCTGGTTCACATTCCAAGTCCATGTTGTCTTCAGCAATAGAAACTACCCTCAGCTTCTAGGAGGCAATCTAAGGTAATACATGTACCCTTTACTGTTTGGGGTGTCACTTTGGCTATCTGACCAACAACTCAAACAGGGTTTCTCATACCTGATACTGGAATTTTTATTAGATACTCGATACCATACTAGATACCATAGCTCTATGGTAGAACACTCATCAGCCTTCCATGAGTATTTACTAAAGTGGATTGAAAACTATAGATGTATACATACATACTAATACATATGTAATACGAAATTTGGAGTCAATAAAATATAGTATGATTGCTCATGGGTTTATCAAACATCTTTCATGTTTTCCCTCTTCTCCCTTCCTGTCTTTGTTGAATTCCCCCAAAGCCTCTCACCCAGGTTCTTCTCATACCCCGTTCATACATCACTTATATCCTGTTATTTTCCTAAGGAGCACCTCACCCCTACCATGTTACCATTTTGCTTTTGTGGTTTCTGTGACAGCTACAGGATATATACTCATATTTGAAAAATTGGCTGTAAGAGCCACATCTGGGAGAGAGAATGTGTGGTCCATTTGTCCTGGGTCTGGCCTACCTTACTCAATGTAACATTTTTTTTCTGTTTGTTTACCCAAAATTTCCATGATTTAATTAGTTTTGTAGCTGAATAGTATTCCATAGTGTCTGTGAGCACTGAATTTATACTCTATTTCCCTGGAATAGATCAATTATATCATTGTGCAATTACTTAGTGATAAAACACTGTTATTTAATATTTGTAATGCTAAAGGCATCACTATATACTTCCTGGAATTTATGTTGTCCAATTGTATTTTAACATAAAAAGGGCTCTTTTTTTATTTCAAGATTTAGTTTAAAGATTACCTTAAGGTCTAGTAATGAAATAAAACATTTCATCAAGTGGGCATTTAGATTCATTTTTGAAAATATTAATATATTTTTTGTTTGGAATTGAAATATAATTGTATAATTTCCTCCCTCCAGCTTCCCCCAAGTCCCACTTGCTTTCTCTCATATTCATGGCTTCCCTGTCTTAAATCATTGCTTATAAATACAGTTTATACAATTGTCTCAGACAATTGTGAACACATACTTACTCTGGTGAATTTTACAACATGTTTATATAATTATACTCTTAATTATAATGATAGTAAATTTAGTTACCTACTATAGCCAATATAAAAAGTAAAGCCCAGTGCCACCTGAATCCATGTTGATGTCCAGGCCACTCTGCCACAAGGGCTGTGTCTAGTTCCCAGGTCCTCCCACAACAACCGCCTATGTCCCATGATACCACATAAGGTCATGACAATACCCATGGGTCTGGGAAGTTGTCTGAAGACCAGTTGATATTCATTGACCATGCTGTTGGATGTACTGGTCTGAGTGTCCATCACTGCTATCTGAGGCCATGGTGATGCCCTTGGTCCAGGGTACTTCTAAGTGCCTTGTCTGAGTCTGTGCTCCCAGGGCCATGTTCATGGCCTGTGCTGTTGTCAGAAACTATTTAAAAGCCCATGATCCATGCTACCACTGACTTTAAAGAGCAAAGAAATTACGTTTGCAGTGATATTGGTGAATGCAGACGATTATTCGAGGAAGAGAATGTAGAAGTCTTCTGTGACAACACAAACACTACCCTAACTCTCAGCCTCCAAAAATGTAGCAGCTAAAACAAGAAGGCATGGAAAAGAATGCTTAAAAAGTATAATAAGCATACACTTCTGTGTTTGCTAGGCCTCGGCATAGACTCACAAGAGACAGCTATATCTGGGTCCTTTCAGCAAAATCTTGCTAGTATGTACAATGGTGTCAGCGTTTGGAAGCTGATTATGGGATGGATCCCCGGATATGGCAGTCTTTAAATGGTCCATCCTTTCAACACAGCTCCAAACTTTGTCTCTGTAACTCCTTCCATGGGTGTTTTGTTCCCAATTCTAAGAAGGGGCAAAGTGTCCACACTTTGGTCTTCGTTCTTCTTCAGATTCATGTGTTTAGCAAATTGTATCTTATATCTTGGGTATCCTAAGTTTCTGGGCTAATATCCACTTATCAGTGAGTACATATTGTGTGAATTCCTTTGTGATTGGGTTACCTCACTCAGGATGATGCCCTCCAGGTCCATCCATTTGCCTAGGAATTTCATAAATTCATTCTTTTTAATAGCTGAGTAGTACTCCATTGTGTAAATGTACCACATTTTCTATATCCATTCCTCTGTTGAGGAGCATCTGAGTTCTTTCCAGCTTCTGGCTATTATAAATAAGGCTGCTATGAACATAGTGGAACATGTGTCCTTCTTACTGGTTGGAACATCTTCTGGATATGTGCCCAGGAGAGGTATTGCGGGATCTTCCGGTAGTGCTATGTCCAATTTTCTGAGGAACCGCCAGACTGATTTCCAGAGTGGTTGTACAAGCTTGCAGTCCCACCAACAATGGAGGAGTGTTCCTCTTTCTCCAAATCCTCTCCAGCATCTGCTATCACCTGAACTTTTGATCTTAGCCATTCTGACTGACAACATTATGAACTAACCGGTACCCCGGAGCTCTTGACTCTAGCTGCATATGTATCAAAAGATGGCCTAGTCGGCCATCACTGGAAAGAGAGGCCCATTCGACTTGCAAACTTTATACGCCCCAGTACAGGGGAATGCCAGGGCCAAAAAGTGGGAGTCGCCGGGTAGGGGAGTGGGGGGAAGGGTATTGTGGACTTTGGGGATAGCATGTAAATGTAAATGAGGAAAATACCTAATTAAAAAATATATATATAAAAGTGTAATAAGGATGTTCAAGTTAGTTCTCCACAATTGATGGCTTCTGAAAGGTCTGAAGGAGAAGAATAACACATTTCTATTAAAGAGACAGGCCACAGATAGTTTGTTTGAACATGCTCTGGTGAGTATATAGATAATAAAAATTGGACTTGTTTTTCTGTTTATTATTATTATTATTATTATTATTATTTTTATTGAGGGTGAAAGTAGGTCACTAGGATGGAACACACATGAAAGGGCAGGGACATGTATGTGATCAGGGTATATAATATGAAATTGCCAAAGAATCAATAAAAATATTATGTTGAAAAAAATAAAGCTCTAAATAACATTCATATATATTAGTAATAACCATTTAGATAATATAAAAAAATAAACAATTTACAATAATGGATGATACTACTCATTTAAAATCTGAACCAACCAAGCACAAAATATAATGAAGCAAAATATTAATACATTTTAAAAAGAACTGTAATGAATTCTGACTAGAAAGATATATCACTGTGTCATATTAATTTCTAGCAAACACATGTTGAAATTATATCAAAACTTCTACTACTATAGATTCTTTTTAAACATTGCATTGAATGAATGAATTTAATACCAATATGTTTCAAGGTAAGTTACAAATTGACATGATGTAGCTGTCACCTTGTAAGTTGTTTAGATTTTGAGTGAGACATGAATGTGCTAACTACATTATATCTCCTGAGGCCAGCATTATTAGGAAAGCTTTTTAGTGAAGAAAATACATTCTGAGGTCAATTTTCCAAAGAAACACAAGGCATTCTCTAGGCTTACAGTTGATTACACTGTAATGATTTTTTTTCTTTGAATGAAATAGGAAATAGTTACTGAAATGCTGTTCACAGATGAATCAGGTTACCAAATCCTAGGTAAAATCTTATCTGAGAGAGACGATAGTTTAAGAATAATACATCGCATGGCTACAATGTTCTAGAGAGACACTCAAGCAAAGAAGGAGTATCAGTAGATTCCTAGCACATCAGGGTTAAAATAAAATACACCCAATGCCTAGAGATCAAATAGCTGTTCTCTCTAAATATCAACATATCTTCGCATCTATACATATTAAGCAATTCTAAAATTAAATGTTTCTGGTATTTCATATTATAAATGAGGTCTTTATAAGCAAGAAACCACTGAGTAAAGTCAACTGAGAAAGCGATAGGTGTATCCAATTTTCATACAAAAGTACTCAAATATATTAGAACTTCAATTTAAAGCGCGGTAACAACAGTTTATTTTTGTAAGTGTTCTCCAAACACTATTCTGGATTCCAAATCAATTCCATTTATTAATTTTGTAATGATTCCTAATTTGTCAAATTGCTCACCACATCTTTTTATACCAAAGACCTAAAAGCTCAGTCACTTAGGTGGGGTCAGCTGTCTGCTGTCTGTGACAAAGGATGCAAGTTACAACAAACCACACAGAATCACATTTAATAGCCAGTGAGTTGAACCTTGGAAGGAGACAAACCCTTTCATATCTCTAAAGTCTCCAGGCAGTCTTCCTGTCACTTAATCTTTTTTTGAGTCTGAAAGCACTGTCCCAAAGGGAGACAGCTCTATAATTCCATGATTATACTGTAAAAGAACCATTTCTTCTTGAAATTCCAAGCCATATAATTTCAAAGAAATGTGTATGTGTTGACTGAATTGCTATTGTGTGGGTGCTGAGCACACTCTTACAGAATATTGTTAAATCCTTTAAGCCCATCTTTAAGTACTACAGAGGAAATGCTGAAGGGGTAGAAATGGGATGTGAGCAAACATTTGAATGGCTTTTGCATCTTTGTTCTCCAAAATACTTATGTTGCTTCATCCTTATCTAATAGCAACTCAATTTTGATATCATTTCAAAAGAAGATTGAAACTTATTCTCCACCAAAGCAAATTTAAATGAGTCCAACCAACACTGGGTCCTCTTAAACTCTCTTCTGTTTGTAGTTTCAGAATTCTGTGCATTCGCAGCACAAGACATTAAATCTATCACTGTGTTGCCTGTTTAATTGCGTAGTTAAATGATCCCAAGTAGCTTAACCTGCTTAGTCATGGTTCTCCTTGCTAAGAAATATCAGCTGAGAAACGTACAAAGTACAAAACTCTGTCCTTAGCAAATGGGTGGTAGCTAATTAATATAATTTCTTGAAGATTTCAGTTACCAAATTCATCAAAAAATTTGTTGTAGGCAGTCACTACATTTAATATGCAATAATCAAATAGCATTTTTTAAAGACCACTTGTAAGAGTGTCTATTTTTCTAAGCAGCAATAGCAAGCAGAATAGGATCCCATAGCAGTGTAGAACTGTTATTAATGAGATGCACAGCTCAATTTGTGTCTAATTCAGTGATTTTGCAAATTGGCTACCTGAAGAGTTACATCTATCAATAGGAGAGAAATCAGTCTAAGGAAATGTATCTGCTCTTCGTGTGAACTTTGAGAACCAAATTTTTAAAACAAGAAATCACAGTGAACCAGACTCAGGAAATCCTATCTCATTAAAAAAAATGTGTACCGATTCCTTTAGCATTGTGATATTGATGATTCCTTCATAAAGGCTCAGAACATTAGAGGCACACGAGAAATTAGAGATAGTCTGAATCAATAACTTGGTGATGGTGACTATTATGGTGACACAGTGGACCAAATCCAGAGGGTCACATATGCTAAATAAATGCTCTACTATCTGTCAGCTATATCCCCAATCCAATACCCTTATTATTAGAAAGGAGAAACTAGACATCACAGCCTGGTAAGGTTAGGTCAGAGAATAGGCATCATGACTCCCTGTAGGCTAGGGAAATTCTGAGTTTTACCAATGCTTTTTAAACCTTAAATCAAGGTATAAATAGAAAATTGTATACTAAAAATTATTTTGTCAGTATGACAAAATGTAAGTCATTAAATGCCAAGCACTTGGCTTTAAATGTAAACAGAAGTACTTGGCAAGTCTTTAGTTTAATACAAATTAAAAAAACAAAAACAAAAATAAAAAAAAAAAAACAGAAGTACAGAAACAACAAAAGTACAGAAACTCTTAGCTCCAGAATTTCCTACTAGAAATTCCTTTCTTATACAACATTTGATCTGTTTCTCTTCTTCCCTCTCTCATATCTTCTCTTCTTCTCAATGTTCTTTGTGGAAATATGATTTCGTTTTCAAGAAAAATATTGTTCTATTCAGTAAAGACAAGTTTGTGTTTAAAGACTGCTGACAATGAAAATCAGAGACCTTATCATGAAAATTTCTCAGTTCCTTTTTACAGTTGTACTAGACTATAATTTTTAGAGCCTTTCATAGACAGTAAATAGCTCAAATGCATAGACTACCTTGAAACGAGATGTCAGATGGAGAAGAGAAAACACTAGTTCAATTTGAATTTTAGACATACAACAATTATTTAACTATATTTTTAGTATTTAAATATACTGTAAATATTAGACATATAAATGCATTTACACATCTTTAAAATTGATATTTTTAAAGGTAGACTTTTATTAATTTGAAATTTTCACACAGTGTGTTATATTTGCTTTTTGACTTTTTATATCTAAAGCACCATGTTTACTTTTATGTATCACAATTACTGTCTTTAATAATATCTGATTTTGAAAATCAATCAATTAATTAATTAATTAACTTAGCATCCTAACCACAGTTGCCCATCCTGTCCCTTGTCCCAGTGTCCCACCCACATCCCCTCATCTCCCATCCACTCCTTCTTCCTTCTCATTGGAAAAGGGGAGGCTCCCTTGTAATCAGCCAACCTTGGCATATCAAGTATCAGTAAGAGTAGGCACATTTTCTCCTACTGAGATTTGAGAAGACAGCCCAGTAGGGAATAAAGGCCCGAAAGGCAGGTAACACAGTCAGAGATAGCCCCTGCTCTCACTATTAGAGGTCCCTCATGGAGATCAAGCTGCACAACTGTTATCCATTTGCAGAGGGCTTTGCTCAGTCCCATGCATGTTCCCTGGTTGGTGGTTCAGTCTCTGTGAGCCCTATTAGTGGATCTGTTGGTTTTCTGGTGGTGTAATTAATCCCACTGGCTCCTAGAATCATTCCTCCCTGTATTCCACAAGATTCCCTAAGCTCTGCCAATTGATGTTTTATTTTTTAAGCATTTCATACAATATATTTTGATCATTTCTTTTGCCTCCTGAGCTCCTCCATAATAGGCCCCTATATACCCACTCAACATCATGTTATTTCTCTCTCTCAAGAGAGAAAGCAAAGCAGGAAAACAAAAAGCACACACATGAACACACAAGGCACAAATATATGTACACACAAACACATAAGTACACACGAAAACACAAATGCATACATGCACAGACAAGGCACAGACCTATGTCCATGCACACACAGACACACACATTCACAAAAATGCACACACAAACATATATACACACATACATGCACAGACAAGGCACAATCACTCACATACAAACACACATGTATAAACACACATACACACAACAACAACAACAATAACAACAAATTTTCTTTTTTTTTTTTTTTTGTAGCAGCTAACAATTGCAAATTGCTTCTTCCTTGGGGTAGGGTTTATGTTTACTGATTTCTGTCTGTGTTAAACCTGAGCAGTTATTATGCATATTGTAACAACCTCTGAATTTGTCTATGAATAAGCTCTGCTGTGTCTGGAAAATACTGTTTTTTTGGAGTTTTCCACCTCCACTGGCTTTGGTAATCTTTCTGCCTCCTTCATGCATGGATCCCAGAGCACTGAGGGAAAGGGAAGCGGTAAGGACATCCCACTTGGGGCCCAGTGCTCCAAATTCTCTTCTTCCCTGCACATTTTCCAGTTGTATATATTTATACAGTTTCCCTATGGCTTTTCCAAAGGCCTCTAGTGTTAATTATTCTTCCCACCTCTACCTTGCCCTGTCCCCTCCCACCATCTAATTCTCTTGTCTAGTTCCTCTTTTATTCCTTTGCAACACTATAATCTATTTCACATTGGTTGTAATATTTCTTTCTTCCCCAATGGTTCCTTCCTGGCTAACCAAACCTCTGTAGATTTTCTGAAGGAAACAGACATTGCTAATGTTTAAAAGCTAGCATCCACATAAACAGAAAAAACATAATTTGTGTCTTTCTGGGTCTGGGTTACCACATTCAAGATTATTATTTCAAGATATAAAACTGAGTTTTTTGCAATTTTATTTATTTTTTGATAACTGAATAATATATTGTACTTTCCTAATTTAGTTTTCTCTTTCCCTGGTTCCCTTCATTCTTTTTTTTTTTTTTTTTAAATAGATGAAATTCAGTGGTTCGGAGTTGCCTGGATCTTTTTCCTTTGATTGGTTCTTTTAATTTTTGAGTTTATAATACAATTAAATCATTTATCCCTTCCCTTTTCTCCCTTCAAGCTCTCCCATACAATCCTCCTTACTTTCTTTCAAAGTCATGGATTTGCTTGCCATTACTTGTTACTGCATGCCTGTGTGTATACATACATATACACACTGCTAAATATAATCTTCTCGGTCCATGCAATGTTACATACATGCATGTTTTCAGGCTGACCGCTTGGTGTTGTTTATCCAATTGATGTGCTGCTCCCTGGGAAAGACTCTTTTTCACATTTTCTGCATTCTTTTGTTTTTTGTAGTTGTTCATTTAAGGTTCAGACTTCCCGGGTGTTTCCCCTTCTGCTGTAGCATAGCTGTTGTGCTTGTTCAGCTTATGTTTAGGCAGCCCTGTTAGTAAGACTGTCTGGGTGTAGTTTCTGACACTAGTAGGCGACACAGTCTCACAGTAAAATCTCTGGTCCTCTGACTCTGAGAGTCTTTCCAGCTGTCTTCTGCTGCCTTCCCCGAGTCTTTGGTGAAGGTTTTGCAGATGTACCCATTAGACATGGGCTCTACAGCTTTTCATTTTGACTGGTTGTGATTTTTGATAATAGTTTTCCTCTGTTGTGAAGTGGAATTTCCTACCTAAGGGTGAAGACTACACTCCTCTGTGGTCTTCCAGATACATATTTAGAATGCTGATAGAGATTATGCTTTTTTACTTGAATCTATTGAAAAAGTGTAGAAAATACAGAGCCCTGATTTCATTTATTTACTCATTTGGTTAGTTAGTCTCATGATACATTTTTTTTCCTTTAAAAAACCTTGTAAAACACATGGAATATTCAAAAGGGACCAAAATGAAAGGAAAATATTCGGTACTTTGGAAGCATTTTCCTTGAAAATATGTCAAACAATGGATCAGGAAACTCATTTTTATACAATTTTCCTAAATAAATACTCTGCTAAATTAAACACAAACTCTAATATAACTCCTCTGTACGTGCTAATAAGGCTGGTTATTTTTCTTTTCAGATACAAATTCCATAGAAGATTGAGCACTCATTAGTATTATTGACTCTTTAAAGTTAGGCTTAATGAAAATATATAAAAATATTTCTTCAAAAATAAATAAGTTATTTTAAATAAATTAAAATGGGGATGGCTTTACTATATAGCTTATTGCAGGAAATGCTTGAGCAAATATAAATAGCAAGTTTCTGACTATCACTAAGAGAAAGAAAGACTTTGAATTCAAAAACTAGTACAGAGCCTCTGTTTCAGAATTTTATGAATGCATATAGTGTACTCTGGTCAAAATCCACCTCCCATTTCCCACTCTCTGATATCTCCCAAGCTCTCATCCCATTTTTCCTCCCAAATTCATGTCCTCATCTTTTATAACTCACCCAGACCAGTTACAGCCGCCATGTGTGCATGAGGGAAGAACTGAAGCATGTGGGGCCTCTCATGGGAGGGAGAGCCAACTTTCTTTCCTTCTGTGCTCACCCAGCAATTACCAACTATAGTTGAAATTCACGGTGTCTCTCTTTTTACTTCTTCTTATTATTATTATTGATTTTTTTTTTTACAGTCCAGTCATTATCCCCCTCCTGGTCTGCCCTCTGACATTTCCTCATCTCATTCCTCCTCGTACAGTCTCTATCTTATCCATGAGATTTTTACTGGATTTTTTTGTGCATGGGAACTTAATATATTTGGATTGTTAATCTTATTTTCCTTGTTGCTTCAGAATTATTTTTTTTTAAAGAACAAAATGGAATTTCACAGAAAATGTTGCTATGCAAATACTATTTTGGAAAGGGATTTAATAACTTTTAATTGTTACATACATATTTACTTATTGTTAATACATGTTTTGATGGATCTTAAGTAAAATATATTACTAATACCATGGTGATTCCTCCTCAGGGTCTTGCTCTGGCTGCTCTCACTGCCCAAGACGCTCTTCCTCCAAATATGAATATATGCCATCTCACTTTACTAATAGTTTTAACAAAATTTGCTCTACTATTCAGATGCACCAGAAATCAAATAACACCTCTGTTTTTCACTTGAAACTGCTTTATTTCTGCTCAAAACCTTTCGCTACATGATATTAATTATATATTTGCTTGATAGGGTATGTTGTTCCCTTCCAAGGTAACTTCTACTAAACTGAAAGTGTTTTGCTCATTTGTCTGGCCACCATTTAATGCTTTGTACCTAAAACCTGACACTTCTTTGACATCCAATAAATACTTGTTAGATAAATGATAGGTTTTAAGTGGGAAATTAGAATAAACAAATTTGCCATGCAATTATACCTCTTGACATGGGAAATGTACTTTATGATGCAGGTGCGTGTGTCTATGAGGATAAAGAAAATTACTTCACCAGCATAAATTTGAGAATTTTAGAAGTCATACAGTGAAGAATGGGACTTAAGGAAAACACAAATGTGTCAGTGTTTGTTCTTTGATTATTTGTTTGTTTTGCTTTGTTTTACTATGTACATTATAAACCACAGTGCCAAATTAGATTTTAAAGTGTTGCAGAACAGACATTAGCAGAAATCCTGCATTCTTCAGTATCAGCAATAGAGATCACAGCTCTTTCTATTACAGAAACCTATGAGGGTGTCCTTCTCTCACACATGTTTCTGAGGTTGTGTGCGCAACAAAGAAGGTCAGGAGGCACTTGCTAATAGGAACCTGGTGTGGCTGTTCCCTTGGAGGTTCTGCCAGCACCTGACCAATGCAGATATGAACGCTTGGGTCCAACCATCAGACTGAGCTCAGGGACCCAATGGGGTAGCGGGTGGAGGTATTGGAGGAACAGAGGGGGATTGCAACCTCAGAGGAAGAACAATGTCAGTTGGCCAAACGACCTAGTGCTTCCAGGAACTGAACCACCAACCAAAGAGTATACATGCAAGGATCCATGGCTCCAGATAAATATATAAGCAGAGGTTGGCCTTGCCTCACATCAGTGGGAGGGGAGACCTTGGTCCTATGGAAGTTTGATGCCCAGGTAGGGGGATGCTGGAGAGATGGAGCAGGAGTGGGTGGGTGGGTGAGAGAGCAAAAGATAAAAAGACTTTAAAAAGGTACAGATCATAGGAAAATAGGATGAATTTGAGTTAATGTTAAACAACCAAATGGAAAATGCAAGGTAATAAGAAATACATAGTTCTGCATCTGAAAATGTCATCGGAGTCAGAAACAAATTTGATTCATCTATGAATTAAATAGAAATTGGGGCTGTGATTTCTCATAGATAGCTATATACATAGATAAATGTGGATTTATACATACTATGTGGACATACACAAAATATTTCATGCTAAAATAATGCCATTTAAATTATGAAAAAATTATGAATTCACAAATGATATTTTTGCATTTTTATATGAATGGTTTAATAAACTAGATATTATTTCCCACAAAAGGATGTTTTCTAATTCTACTTTGTTTTTTCCTGTTTGCACTATTTTTATTGACTTCAGAAGTGATAAATATACATTTCTTAGAAAAAAATTTTTTTTCACATCTCTTTCCTCCAAGGAGTAAAACTGCATGAAGTCTTAGTAACCGCATTACATTCCATTTAATGATAAATTAATCTGATGATTTTTAAATGATTTAAAAATAGATTGATAACTTAAATCACAGAAATACTATATGCACAGAGTACCTCCACACAACCATGAATTGCACAATATATACCTAGAAGGGGGCAAATATTAACTGTACTCATAAGGCCAAATGATTTTGATAGAAAATGATTTTAAAATCTCTAATTATTTTATGCTTTTTATGAAAGACTTTTCAAGTGGAAAAATGACATTTTACAATAAAAATTAGTTTTAAGTATTCCTCTAAAGATTTCTTGCTGTGGCTGCCTCTGTGAACTGGTTCCCTGCACATGCACTCTGCACATCCCAGCTCACAGATCATACATGCACTGCTTAAATGCATTATTTTTGTTTGTTTTTTTGAGACAAGGTTTCTCTGTATAACTCTGGCTGTCCTGGAACTCACTTTGTAGACCAGGCTGGCCTTCAACTCAGAAATCTGCCTGAATCTGCCTCCTGAGTGCTGGGATTAAAGCCGTGTGCCACCATGCCCGGCTTTAAATGCATTTTTATATTAGTCCCCCAATAACTTGTAAGGCAAATTTGGGAGCTATTAATTCATATTTGGAATTGGAGATCATGAAAATTTATGTTATTAACAAAACCAATAAAAATTAACAGGAAGAAAAACTCATAGAGCCTTGTTGAGAAAATGACAGCAGACAAGCCCCTCAATGTTCAAAGTTTTGTGGCAATCCATAGGAATCCAGGGATTGCGAAATGACAACAAGCCCCAAGGTTTTAATGGATTATGTGTGCCACAGAAACACCTGAAAGAATACTTTTCTTTTTTATGTCTGTCCCCACTACAAAGAGCAGAGCATGAGATAGACCTCAGGAAACTAAGGTCCCACTTGCCATACTTCACAAACATTGCATTAAGAGTGCTAGGGTTCCTTCCTAGCACTCTTGACTTACTAAGAGGTACAATAAATGTCTTTTCATACTTCACATCACTGTGGCTTCAAGTATGTTTATATACAATAATGATGTATGCCACACTGTCTTCTAATATTAATTACTTTAAGGAGGCTAATTTCAACACATAGTAATTTCTATTTGTCAACAAGATATTTATCTCTTTCATACTGTACTCTTGCCCTGCAAAAAAAATAGATTTATATCATCTTATGTCTGTCTATATGTGGCTTATACCTACCAATATAAATGTGATGGCCTATATACAGCTTAGGCAGGAAATAGATGGTGGAACTTCCTGGAAGCAGAAAGGATTCTGGAATAATGCCAGGTAGGAGATTCACCTAGGAAGACTAATACCAATAGTGCTGGATGTACTTTCTCAATTGTAGAAATTAGTCTTGGCATCCAACACAATGTAAGATATTCAGTATAATTCAATTGACACTTAATTTGATTTCTCTTGTCCTAATTTTAAAAGAAACTTTTGTGTTGTCATATTACTTTAATCTTAACAAGTTTCAGATTCCATTTGAATCCAGTGCTGTGATTTTCCAGAATTTTCCTTTTCACCATCATTTGCTCTTTTAGAGTCTATATCATTTCCTATTGCTACAGTGTAGACAATTTACTGTTTATGTTATAAATAAAATGTTAACAGACCCCTGAGAATAAGGCAATATCTTTAGGATAATTGCTTTCTTACATCAGATTTCACAAAAACGAATTTGGCTGTTTTGAGTCTATGGTAATTTGAGATCATATGCTGAGCTCTTTTTGACAGATCTTCCAATGCATAATTCCGCAAGTCAGATCAGGAAAAGCAATTCTGCTGTACCAAATTTGTCTAAAGAAAGTGACTATAAACTTCATAACACTCTATTCCTTGACATATCCTAGTGTATTTCTCATTCTTGTCCTTTATTATCTATTAAACTCATCACTCCTTCCTCCTATCCAGGATCATAAATAAAGACGTTCCATTGACATGTTGACAACAAAGGAATACTCATGCACACTTGTTATCCTTAGACTTTAAACAAAACATGCCAGTGTGTAAAATCCCTCCAAAGGTGAAATTTAAAGCCAATTATAAAGCTCACAAATGCTTCCTCGCACTTTCCCTGCAGGGAAGTTTAAGGATCATTACTCTGAAGCAGTGAACAGACATAAATACACTGCATTTTTGAAAATCAACAAGAGAACCTGGAAAACAAGCAACTCATCTTTGAAAATAACATTCAGAGAGGAGTTTTGAAAGTATGTACTTATAATTCTGACTGTGACAACATACAGTCAAGGTCAGGGAAACACCGAATGCTGGAGAAGAGCTCGGAGTCTGAGAGTAGTTACTGTTGGTACAGACATCACAGGTTCAGGTCCCAATACCCACACTGCAGTTATACTTTCTGGTAACTCAAATTCCAAGTAATCCAGTGCCTTTCTCTGACTTCTTCTGGCAGTACACACACACACACACACACACACACACACACACACACATATACACACACATATACGCACACACACACACACACACACACACATTCACACATACTCAGGCACACATAAACACACACATTAAATGAATAAACAAATAAAATAAATATTTAACCATGTATTAAAAAAGGCTTTTCTTGATATTCACTGGCATGTTCTTTTGATTTTAATTTGCAAAGCTCCTGAGTATCGCTCGACTGAAAAATGATCTAGAAAACTGAGTCTTCTAGAAATGCAAGCTTTCTAGAACACAAAAAACAATGAGATCAAATACTGATTTACCTTCTAGGGAAGTTCCAAATTGATTCCTTTCAAATTCTCTTGGACAAGGAAGCAGTTGACTATGTCTTCTGTGTTCTATCCCCATGCAAAATGATAAAAAGCAACCATTATTCATGTTCACATTAGCTGAGAGGCCTGATCTAGATAGCAGGTGACCTCAGGCAACAAATAAATGGGGATCTGATTCTCTAACATAGGGACACTTGTTGGCATCAGAAGCAAGCTTCCTAATCCAGTGATGATGTCACCCATAGGCGACAGGGACCCCCACATCTGTTGCCATGGTATTCGTCATACATTTCCAGCATTCACTTGGTGTCGCGTCCGCTCTCGACCAGCAAGAACAACACGAACACCAGTCCTTCTAACAGCAGTTTATTCAGCAAACTTCAGTCTTCCTCTCTCTTCTTTCTCTTCATCTATATCTCCCAATAATAATCCTCTAATTATCCCGGGCCTCTCACTCTATATATACTCTCAGTTCCCATCCACTCACAGCAGGCCACGTCACCTCACCAGGTACGCAGCTTCAGCTAATCAGGGCAGCAGGGGCATGTCTCCACCAAAATGGATTCGCCAGTATCCTGGTGCACCTGCGCAGCTCTCACGATGGTTGTGGCTTATATTCAGGTGAGGAAGTCAGGTGCAAGTCATAAGACTTAGCTGCAGTCCCTGGCACCTTCTTGGGACTGCTGCCACACCCGCTCCTCACAAGTTGGCCCACCTTTTTATGTGCACAATTATATCACAGCCCAAATAAAAGGCAGTCCCCTCGTGAACTTCACTCTTTTCCCCTCTTTGTACCCTTTGCCTCCTTTTGTCCTTTTACCCCACAATAAACCTCTCCTGTGGAACTGTACTGGTCTGGTGTGATCTGTCCTGACAAGCTACAATTCTAATACAACAGCATCTCTGGGATTTATGGTTGCTTCTGCTTTACCCTCATCCTAGTGGCTTGCTGCTTTCTCCCTGTCCCTCTATTCATCTCCCCCGTGCACAAGGTGTCTTCTGTGCTTCATTGCTAAAGTTAGCTTTGACAGGAGGAAACTCAGCAAGTGCATGTTAGAATCTTCTGGTTTATCCCTTAGGTCAATGCTTCCGCTAAATATTTATATTTCATTTCTATGTCTGATGAGAAAGAGGATGAAAGGAATTTAAGGTTCCAATGAAAAGCTGGCAGATAGAAGGGAGAACACACAGGAAATACACAGGTTAATACTTGTAGATTTAACCCTGTTACCTCTCTTATTGCTTACAAGATAGCTCCCAATCCCAGCTTCCCCATATAATAGAGATGGAAGCTCAGGGAACATGAATTGAATTTACATAAAGTACAGGCAAGAGGTGAATAGGGTATTTATCGTTCCTTTTGTTTTTTTCATGTAAGTACACACCAGGTCATCGATTATTTCCATGAGTAACAGGACAGACACAGTTTCTAATTCCCAAGCTAATACCTGCAAATGTGATTGCTCTCTCTCTCTCTTTCTTTTTTTATCCATGAAAATCTCAATGTAATTTTCTAGAACCATGTTTAAATAAATACCTGAAAGTCCTTCAGTGTGAAATACTCTTTTGTGAATCACAGATATAGAGGCGCGGATTCTTAAATTAATTATGTCCTACCATGTTTCATAACCAAAATGAGTTTGAAACTGTTCTGCTTCTAATTTTCATATAACGGTCTTCATTTCTTTCATGGAAAATACATAGGCAGTTTCCAATTTAAATATGAAATCTCAGCTATGTAGCAAAATATATTTCACAGATTCTGAATCTCACTGTTTCTCTGTCTTCTGATAAATGTCTTGGTCATGAAAAAAATGGAGTCTTGGCCAATACTATAATACAGACTTTCTTCATTTATGATGTAATTAATAGCTCTATAATTTACTCCATATTTCAAGGAGTTTCACTTATATTAAAATAGCACAAAATTTTCGGGGATTTAGATGGAGATATCACTATAGGAGAAACTAGACAATATCTTTAAGAATCTGGCCAGCCTCTTTATTGAGCATTCATGAGTTGGCTGTGTTTGTTTTGTTGGTCTGTTTGTTTCATTTCATGACGACTCAGTTTGAAATGTGCCTATTTAGTAGGTTAGAGATGTGGAAAGAGAACATGTATATGTTCCATGAGCAGCCATTTTGGTTCTATGCTTTCAAGGTTCTTTCCTTTTTAAATTGCCATTCTTGACAGTATCTCTAGAAGAAATCTAGCTTTCTCATACTATTATCTTAATGTGCTGACATTTCATTTCTTGATTTGCATTTATCTGACTTTCAAGGCCAACCTCTTTGTTTCTTTTGCAGGAACTAATACCTCCAGTTCATTGCTTCCATTAGGTCTTTCAGTAGTTTCTTTATATCTATTTTTTTAAAGTTATTCACTTTATATTCTGGTTAACTCCTCCCACAATCCTTCCCCTAACCCCACCACCCTTTTCTTCTGAGCAGATGGGCGGGTCCTCCTAGGTATCCCCCAACCTTGATGCTTCAAATCTCTTCAAAAGCTAGCTACTTTCTCTCCCACTGAGGCCAGACAAGCTAGAACAGCATATCCCACATACAGACAACTTGTTTATATCTTTATATGTAGAATATATATATATATATATGTATATATATATATATACATATATAATCACAATATTATCTGATGGATATAAATTCTAATAAACAAATCCTTAAGTTGAAAGAAAGCTTGATCCATGTTTTAGACTCTATCAGGAATTAATATTGGTTGCTACACACTTTAAAGTTTCTATTTCAAGGATGTTCATCTATTTGAAGTAATAAATTACAGCTTATTTATTTCTTATTCCGTGTTAAAAGCACACGAAATTAATATTGTAGAGCACACTCTTTCCTCTGTTTTGTGCAGCTCTTGCTTTTGATGAACTGGGATATTTTTGTCTTTGGGAAAGTCCTTCACAGAGTGTTGAAATGTCACTCAAACGGCAGTGATCCTTCATCTATTATAGTTAATTCCTTTCGAGATATTGCCATCTTCCATTTCCAAGAACCGTAATTATTTGAAAATAGATTTTTACTTTAATATTAGAGTGCTTTAACCTGCTTGAAGGGAGAGGTCAATGAATATTTGAATTATGGTAAGATTGTATTCCTATTCAGACTGTTCAAATTTTTAAATTAATATTTCAATTAAATAAGCATTCCAAGATTTTAAAAATATAGGCAATATTAGTTGGGTTAATATCTGTTAAATTATACCTTTATTTGTCAATTTACTATCCCTTTGCCGTTCCCCATCCCTCCTACCCCCCGCCCTGAGCATGTGTACTGAAGATGGACAAGCACACATGGCTCTTGTCTTTCAGATTGTGAAACTAACAATTCTTCACATTACATATAGTCAGAAAGAAAAGCATATTTTCAAAACATATCAAAGTCTGTACACAACAGAGACAGAAGGCAGAGGAGTAGAGATGCTTGATAGGTACAGACTTTTGCAGAATTGCCTATCTGCATAACATTTTTGTCAATAGCATCATGTAACACGAAGAACATGAAGACACATGCTATTTATATTGACCCTGAAAATGACAAGAAAAGCTGCAGAGGCCAGTATCTTTCTGTTTCCATGCAGGAAAAAGCAAGGATTCAAAGTACTATCAGTAAAATATTGAGACTTGATCTTCTTCTCAGATGTATGGGATAGGAAATTGCTTTAAAGTATGAAAGACTATTAACAGACACTTGCCCAACACCTCACTGCAGAGCTGCCTGCTTTATCACAGAGAATATACATTGCTAGATGATTCATCTTCTATTATCTACTGCATTATTTATGAGATAAAATTTGGCAGTGTAGTTTTAGAAATACTCAAAACACTCAATCTTCTCAAGAGTATACTATGAAGAAGAGGCACAAAAGTAAGCAACAAAGTTAAATCAAAATTGAGTTTCTATGGAGCTTAGTGATAGAAAGAGTATTAACTATGATCAAATGATCTTGAGTAGTTTCACACACATTAATTAATATAAAAATTTCATTTCCTAAGTGGCATTATTAATTTTGTCATATTTTTGAGTGATAGGCATTCATTATCATGGTTCTGTATCTAATTTGCCGTCATAAAATGTTGTTTTTAGTAGGTTATTTGCTTTTCTTTTGTTTTCTTTCTTTCTTTTTCTTCTTTTTTCTTAGATTTTTTTCATTTACATTTCAAATGCTATCCTGAAATTCCCCACACACACACCTCCTCCCTTCCCCTGTCCTGCCTCCCCACCCCACCCACTCCCACTTCCTGGCCCTGGCATTCCCCTGTACTGGGGCATATTATCTTCACAAGATCAAGGGCCTCTCCTCCAAATGATGGCTGACTAGGGCATCTTCTGCTACATACACAGCTAGAAAAACGAACTCTGGGGGTACTGGTTAGTTCATATTGTTGTTCCTGCATTATGTCACTGCAAAACAAAACAAAACAAAACAAACAAACAAAAAACAGAAACATTTCTCACTTCATGGGAATAAAAATAGTTTTTTGGTTTTTTTTTGTTTTTTTGGTTTTTTTTTTTTTTTTTTTTTTTTTTTTTTTTTTTTTTCTGGGCCGGAGCTAAACTTAGGTGACCATGGCCTTGAAATGCATATCCAAATCCCATGTTCAAACTGGAATCACTTTCATGAAGGCTTCATTGACACAGAACAGAGACTGTGATGTATCTAGAGGTTTGTAGGTACATTGGAAGCAGCACTTTGTAGGCAGCTACAGAAATGTGGCAAACTGGTTTAGGGGAAGACTAGGAATGTGTTACCTCAATTTTAAGAACTTTGTTTCCGTAGACAGGGTGTTATATCTGACACAGAGTGAAGGAGTGGCTAGTGAGTGGACAAATAATAGTTCAAATACAAATTTTAATTAGGCTCAGTACCAGCAACATTCCAACTCTCCATAGACATTGAAATTTTAATCAGTAAATCAGCCTTTGCAGATAAAGCCTCATTTTAAAAATTCCGTTCTACAATTTTTTTTCCATTTTTTTGGACCTAAACAGTTGAGTTTTTACATACTTCTGGAGAACAATCTCTTTTCCATTTTTCATATTTTTAATTTGAATCTAATATTGCTGTTCTAAATTATACTTACTCTAACTTAACTATCCTGAAGAAATGCCCCACTACAACAACAATTAGGCCAACCTAGACACACTTAATAGAGTGAGAACATTTGCCAATTTCAGTCTTTCCTTTGTGAATCCATGCAAAAATCTGTTAGTGATAGAGGTCCTCATAGTTCACCATATAGATACATGGTTGTAAATAATAAAGTATCAAACATTATGATTTAAGAATATCTATTCCTAAACAAAAGCTTATGATTGTGTATTTGTTGTTGTTGTTGTTCATGTTTTATTGGTGGTTTTTCTTTTGAATATTTATTTGTCTTTATTATATCTCTATTTTAAGAAAATTTTAAAATTGAAATATATTTTGATCATTTTATCCCTTCTGTCAAGTCCTTCGAGATAATTTCCCCTACCTATCTACCAAAATTTAAGTTCTTTTTCATAATACAGACAAAAATGCAATATAACAACCAAACCTCTCAACCCTGCCCCCCAAATGTAAGAGCCAGAAAACAAATAAAAACAAACTGTAACAAAATAAATGCAAGCATCTACATGCACACGCATGCACACACACACACACACACACACACACACACACACACCCCAAACCTTTGAATTCAATGATATGTTGTTTACTGCTGAACATAAAGCTGCCCTTGAGTGATTTGATGTGTAGTGTCACAATACTGCAGAAACCGATTTCCTTCTCCTAGCAGGTGAAGGTGATAATTTGGTTGTTTACCTTTACCCAAGGAGCTTAGTTTTCATTCATTCGTTCATTTTAAAATCATTACACAATAAAATATAATACAATAAAACAAAACCGGTCACAACAAAGTTAGACAAGAGAACATGACAAAGGCCACAGAAACCAAGAGAAGGCATGAGCATCAGAGAACTGCTCATTAGCACGTTTAGGAAACCCACAAAAACACTAAATGGGAAGTCATAATATATACCCAGAGGACCTAGGGGAGGCCCGTGCGTGCTTGGTGCAAGCTTCTTCAGTCTCTGTGAGTTTATACTAGCTTTGATGATACTGATTTAGAGGGCTTTATTTTCTTTTTTCTTCTTTCATTTTTTATTAGATATTTTCAAATGCTATCCCAAAAGTTCCCTATACCCTCCCCCAGCCTTGCTCCCTACCCACCCACTCCCTTAGTGTCCTCCATTCCCTTTGGCTCTTAGGATCTTTCTGTCTCTTCTTCTGTGGAGTTTCCTAAGGTCCCATGCTTTAATAACAAAACAATAGTGACCCTTGTCCAATAGTGCCAGATATTGTAACAGCCCGCTGGTCTGAAATGGAATTCATAAAGCTAAAGCAGTGTGAGCCTTGCATGGTGTTACGAGTAATATTATATCCATGGAAAAACATAAAAGATTGACATACAAATTATAAATCTAATTACTGGAAGTCATTTTAGTTAACTTGCATACCTTATATCTGGAAAACCCCAAGTGGTGAGAGAAAGTCTGTACTGTGTGTGCTTTGGATCACAATTTAGCATGGTGGTCACAGGATGCAATTATGGGCCGTTGTACCTTTCAATACCTTTATATCCTCAAAGTATGATTCTATTTCCTTCTTATCCCCCATACCACATGAAAGGATTTTTGTATCGCTTTTCGGGCATTATTTATGTATTTCATGATACTGATTTTTAAAACCTGAATAATTATCTTAGTATATAATTTATGCTAATATTAATTAATAATTCAAATGCATTATTCATAATTTACATTCCGTAAAAATATTCAGTGTGCATTAAGGAGTATTTTTTCCCTGCAGCTTGGAATATCTTCACTATTTTTCATACTCCCAAATCTATTATAGGTCAGTCACTTCAATATGCCATCCCTGTAAATAAATTATCTATTGAACTAAGACATTTTGGTGCAAGACCACCCTGGCCAACTCTAACCATCTTCAGGGACTGAGCTAAGTCTGCTTGTCAAAGT